>NC_080177.1:13511491-13814616 GCF_950295315.1 Erinaceus europaeus
AGCCCCCGCCCCCACTCCAAGTGGCTGTCAAACTTTACAGACCACACCCTTGGTTGTAGGCCACAAACACCCACCAGAGTCTAGCTCAGAGAAGGGATGGGTCCTGGGACCCCAATACGCACCCACCCATCCCTGCAGCCTTCTCTCTACTCTCGTCCTTCTCTTCGCCCACCCCCTCAGTCCAGCGACCGGCCCCCCATCCTGCACTAACCTTGCAATGCAATCTGGGATCCTATGGGGCGCGGCTGGCTGGCGGTGAGAATCCCCCCAGGAACCCCGGGATGGGGGTGGGGATGAGAAGTTCTCACAGATTCTTACAGGATCCCAGGATGGATGTCTTGCTTGGAAGCCTGGCCAGGTCTACACTGGCCAATAATACACTTGTTCTCAGAGACCAGATCCGACGACGGTGAGGGGAAAAATTAGGGAGTTCCCTTCCCAAGTCCCCGCCCCCTCAACCCCCTCCCTCTGGGCCTTCTGCCCGCAGCCGGCGAGGCCCCCGGGACGCAGACCTGCCCTTTTCGCAGTCCAAGTGTCCGCACCCACGGGCCATCGCCCCCACCTGGGCCCCGGGAGCCCGCGCCGTCTCACCTTGCGCGCCGGCTCTGCTCCGAGCACCCCCGCGGGCCCCGGGTGCGCCGGCTGCTCGCCCGCCCCTCCGTCCCGCCCCGCCCAGGGCCGGGACACGCCGTGCCGTCCGCACCCCCCGCCCCGCCCGCGCTGGCGCAGAGCTGGAGCCGGAGCCCGAGCCGGAGCCGGAGCGGCGTCGGGGACAAGCTGCCGAAGGGACACCTCGGCCTCAGGTCAGAACCTGGGGAGGGGGGGCTTTTCTGGATCCCAAGCCCGGGCGCCCCTAGGGGAAGAGAGCTCCCAGGGCAGGTTGTTGGAAGGACGAATTCTAGCCTTGAGCCCCTTGCACTCCTCTACAGACTCCTCGCCCTAAGCTAAAACGACCCCAGTAGGACTTGGGTGATTCTCAGATCCTGCGGGATCTGGGGATGCTGGGTGATCTGTTTTGTTGGGTGGAGGGCAGCTCCCTGGAACTCCTGCGGGCAGCAAAAGAGAGGGAGGGAACCTGACATGTTTAAGAGTCCATGATTCTTTATTCTATGAGTTTCTTGGGATCCAGTTGGAGCGCAAGCTTCTCCCCTCACCCCCACCCCAGGCTCACCTCTCTAGGACCTCAGTCTGGGAATCAGGCGTGTGGGGCTGGTCCCACGCAGGCCTGCTGTTCCTACCCCCCACCCCCACCCCACTGTGCCACCGCCTGAGGCTTCACTGCCCTGGCTTGGGGCTCTCTTGGATTTGTGCCTTCTGTTCAAGGTTGTTAGGAAACTGCCCAACCAATGTCGCTAAGTGGATGGCAGCGGCCACCCACTCACGAGAAGGGGTTATGAACATGCCCACATTCCTCTTCAGATTCTCCTCACAGCCTGGCCTAAAAGCTCACTGCCTGACTCTACAGCCCAAGAAGTGGATCTGTTGGTTTCCAGAGCCCCAGGACTTCATTTGGAAGGGGGAACAGGAGGGGGCCGGGAGGTGGTGCCCAGTGTTAAGCTCACATAGTACAAAGTGTAAAGACCCATGCAGGGATCCGGGTTCCCCACCTGCAGAGAGGTCGCTTCACAAGCAGTGAAGCAGGTCTGTGGGTATCTCTCAGACTCTCTCCCTCCCCACCCCTTCTCAGTTTCTCTCTGTCCTTTTCAATAAAAAACGTCCACCAGGAGCTGTGGATTCATATTGCAGGCATTGAGCCCCTGCTATAACCCTGGATGGAAGGGAAAAAAAAAAAAAAAAAAAAGGAAAGGGGAACAGGATACCCTAGATGAGGGGAGGGAAGAGTCACTGAAATAGGCCTTACAACCACACTCCATTAGAGGCCAGCATAGAGGTTCTCTCAGGGTGGGAGTGGGTGGGATGCTGCACTTTTGAACAATGACAAAGTGCAGGTTTTTATGTTTGGTTTGGTTTTGTTTCTCATTTGTTTAATGGAAGATAGTGAGTGAGAATGAGGTCATTCCTTGGGTTCCCTCCTCTATGACTAGACAACTTGGAGCCTGAGGGTTTGGCTGAAGATGAGGCTTTCTCTGAACCCCTGTCTTCTTCCCCAGCCTCACTCACCCCAGTCTCCAAGCTGACAGTGCCTGTACCACTCAAAAGCCCCATCTTGGGTGGGAGTAGATAGCATAATGGTTATGCAAAGAGACTGTCATGCCTGAGGCTCCAAAGTCCCAGGTTCAATCCCCTACACCACCATAAGCCAGAGCTGAACAGTGCTCCCATGGGGGGAAAAAACCTCTAAGTTCTCTGCAACCTCTATTTTCACTCTATCACTGGATGATTTGTTGGCTTAGGCAGAGGGAGACAGCAGGAGCCCAGCAACAAACACACACCAGGTGCTAAATTTCTTCTGAGTCAAGCTCCAGCCCACCCTTTCTCTATAGCAACTACATGACATATGCCAATTTCCTAGCTTTGAATTTATCTCCTGTTCACATTTGATTCTAGCAACCATGCTAGGAAGCAGACAGCTCAGGCCTGTTTCCTTCCTTAGCACAAAGAGGAAACCAAGGTCTGAACAGGATAAGTGACCTGCCTTAGATCATACAGTGGTCTGGTGGTGGTATCACATCCTGGACTCAGCTCAGTGTCCTGGCACCAAGCAAAGCTCTGTCTAAGGAACACAAACCAAGGAGAGCTGGACCAAACCAAGTTTCCCAATTAAAACTTAGAAGGTAAAGAAAGGGGGCCAGGTGTTAGCACACCTAGTTAAATGCACACATTATAATATGCAAGGACCTGGATTCAAGCTTTTGGTCCCCATTTGTAGGGAAAACACTCCATAAGTGGTATCTGCAGGCATCTCTCTATCTCTTTCCCTCTCTATCTTCCCCTCCCTTCTCAATTTCTCTCTGTCTATATCCAATAATAAATAAATAAATATTTTTAAAAGAAGGTAAAAAAAAAGGGGGGCAGGCGGTGGTACACCTGATTGAGTACACATATTATCAAGCACAAAGATCCAGGTTCAAGCCCCCACCTCTGGGGGGGATGCTTCATGAGTGGTGCAGCAGGTCTGCAGGTGTCTGTCTTTCTCTCACCCTCTCTATCTTCACCTCCTCTCTCCATTTCTCTCTGTCCTAATAAAAACTAAAACAAAAAAAAAAAAAGAGAGAGAAGAAGAAGGAGGAGGAGGAGGAGGAGGAGGAGGAGGAAAATGGTGGATTCATAGAGTAGGCGCCAAGCCCCAATGGTAACCCTGATGGAAAAAAAAAAAGTAGGGGATTGGGTGGTAGTGCAGTGGGTTAAGCGCAGGTGGCACAAAGCGCAAGGACCAGCGTAAGGATCCCAGTTCGAAGCCCCGGCTCCCCACCTGCAGGGGAGTCGCTTCACAGGCAGTGAAGCAGGTCTGCAGGTGTCTATCTTTCTCTCCCCCTCTCTGTCTTGCCCTCCTCTCTCCATTTCTCTCTGTCCTATCCAACAACGACATCAGTAGCAATGATAATAATAACCACAACAATGATAAGAACAACCAGGGTAACAAAAGGGAAAAAATGGCCTCCAGGAGCAGTGGATTTGTGGTCCAGGCACCGAGCCCCGGCAATAACCCTGGAGGCAAAAAAAAAAAAAAAAAAAAGTAAAGAAAGTGCTTTTATTTGCTTTGTTCATCACTCTTTCCAAACTAGGAGGTTATAATGTCCAGTAGATAGTACTAGTGCACAAGTGTTTGTTTAATGAAAATACTATAACGGTCCTGGGGAGATAGCATAGTGATTATACAAACAACTTTTTGCCTGAGACTCTGAGGTTCCAGGTTCAATCCCCAATACCACGATAAGCCAGAGTTGAGCAATGTTCTAATGAAAACAAAAATACAAAGAAAGAAAATATTTTCAGGAACTATTGTAAGTCTCTTGGTCTTTGCTACCCACTGTATTGTGGCCCTGCCCCAACCCTTGATTCTTAGGGGCCTACCAGGGCTAGCCTGAGTTTTCTGATCCTGGGGAATCAGTCATGACTGTCTTCTGTCTTTTTCTAGAATCTTTACTCTAAGGTGTCCTGACACTTGAGCCCTATAGTATCATGAGTGTCTGCCTGGCTCTGGCATGGATATTCCTGGCTGGACTATGGACATCTGTAGGTGAGTACAGATTGGAGAAGGAGTGTGACTAGGAGTGGACAAATCTCTCTGGAGTGCCCATATTCAGCTCTGTGTTCCTATTCCTAGCTAATATGGTACCCTGCACTCAGTAGGTGTTCCTTCAAGTTTGTCAACCAGATGTATGAATAATGGAGTGGTAGGTATCATTAAATACAGAGAATTAGGGAGCCTTCAACTTCTGTAACATGCACACTCAACCAGATGTGCTGTGCCGCCACCCAGTCCAGGAGCCTTCAACTTCTTTATCAGTACTTCCTAGTTCATTCCTTACTACTGGGGGGACCTGTTCTTTCTCCTCTGCCTTTTCTCTTCATGAAGTAAAGACCTCTGATCCCAAATAGGAAAATCCCGATTAGACCCACAAGAAAATAAAGGACCTTAGAATCAGATTAGATTCAGAGCTGAAGAAAAGTAGCCTATGTTTTCAAATAACATTAAACACACACATATTGATCTATAAGAGTTCTATCTTGTTATCTTTAATTATAGACAATCCCTTACTAGAATGAGGCCCTTTTCCTTCTTTTTTAATAGTTTGGGTCTCTGATAAGGAAAGTGGGTTTGAGGTGTCACAAATTTGGTTAAAAGGAGGCAGTCTCCGGTCCTCATAGGAGGGATGTGAAGAGCAGGAAGCAGAGAGCCCACATGGAATGGCCTGTCTTAATTGGATGCCATAGTGTGGGGAGCCAGCCCCTGCTGCTGCTTCCTCCTCAGAGATGCTCACTTTCACACCTCTTCAAGCTCTGTCCTTGCCTCAGCCTTGAATTCTCCTCTTCTCAGCTTTTGCTCCTTAAACCCAAGAAGCATTCTTTCTTCCTTCTGTCCAAGTGGCTCCCTTCTTATTTTGTCACTGGTTCATTATATTTTCAGATCATGGGTATGTGGCTGCCCCAGTTCCTGCCTGAAGTCCTGGATGTTTAGTTGAGTTCTTTGCTCAAACATCAGAAACCAAGTCATTTTCCTTCTGTGGCCCCCTAGTGAGTGTGTGGGGAGAAGAGTAGCTCTGAGCTTCTGTCTGGGGAAGAAACAGTCAGAGGAAGAGATGTCTCTGGCTGATGAGAGTTCCTTTCTCTGTCCTCTGAGTCAACAGAGAGGGAGCCTCAGTGCTGTAACCTTCTAACTTGGAATGGGAGTCTAAGTGGTTATCCACTTACTAATGGACTCCCACTTTACCTTCACCCCTGATTCTGGAACTTTCCTTTTGTCCACCAGCACTTGAACTCTTCCCTCAACAGCTGAGTGATACTACACAGACTCTAGTTTTTAGAGAATGCAGTAGGGTCAAGGAGAAGAATTATATGGGGGGAGGGGGCTGTAATTCCATAGCAGAGGAGGGGGCGAGGCTAATCTATGAGGCCAAGCTAGTCTCTGAAACCATCTTGGACATTGCAGAAAAATAATACAGTGGTAAAAGACCAAGCCACAGCCAGTGGCCCACACCCTTGCCCTGGGCTATGCTGAGTAGAGAGTCAACCCCCTCTCACACTACCAGCCCAGGGCTGGGTGGGTCACAGAATGACATGGTCTTCTCTGGCTCATTCCTGGGTGGAGATGGCTCTTGCTCTGTGTGATGTCTTAGAGCTGGGACTCCTTTGAGTCCAGCTGCCACCCAGGGAGTTGAAGTATGAGAAGGTGTTGGAATCTCCTCCCCATCACCACTGTTCTTCATTCTGCCTTCTTCTCTGAGACCATCTGTCAGCACACACTGCACTTGACTGCAACACATCTGTGGCCACTGCCATGTCTTCCTCAAGCAGCATATCTTCCTCTGCATTCCATTTCCCAAAGTGATATATATATATATATATATATATATATATACATATATATATGTATATGTATATATATTCTTGTGAATGAGAAATAGAGAGAGAACAGTCACCGATCAGGTGGTGTAAGGACTGAACACGTGGGGCCTCAGGTATGCAAGTTCTGTGCTCTAATGCTAAACTAGATCCCTGACTCTAGATGCTCACTTCCTGCTGCTCAGAGTGTTGGACTCCAGGCCTGCCTGTCCTCTCTGCACCAATATGCCCAGCTACCCCTTCCCTCTGTTCTCACACAGGAGCTCAGGATCCCATCACGTGGGAGGTGCAGCGATTTGATGGTTGGTACAACAATCTCATGGAGCACAGGTGGGGCAGCAAAGGTAGGTGAGAGGCAAGTGGACACAACTCCAGGGAGTTAGGGAGTGATGACATACCACTAAGGGGCAAGGCTGACCCACTGTGGTCCTGAGCATATGCCCATCCATTCCCATGGTTTTAAGATCTGTGATACAGAGCATCACTTCTGCCCCTTCTCATCTTAGGCTCCCGGCTACAACGTCTGGTCCCAGCCAGCTATGCAGATGGTGTGTACCAGCCCTTGGGAGAACCCCACCTGCCCAACCCCCGAGCTGTCAGCAACATAGCCATGAGGGGCCCTGCAGGGCAGGCTTCCATGAGGAATCGCACAGTGCTGGGGGTCTTCTTTGGTGAGCAGCTCCATGTGGAGAGAGAGGGCTGTGGGGGTGTAAGGGAGTGGAGGGGAGATGTAATGGAGGGTCTGGGACATGGGGTGAGAGACAGAGGGGAAAGCAGTGCAGTGGGATGGGATAGGAAAGGCAGAGGAAGGAAGTCAGGTTGGGAGAGGCATAAATCTGCCCCTCGGAGAATAAGAGGAAGGGCTGAGGGGAGGAAGAAAGGAAAGCTGGCTGTTGGTAGGAGTGGGGATAAAGGTGATGACAAATTGGAGGATTGGTGGTACTGTTCTCCCTCTTTGCACCTCTGGAGTCTAGGATAGGTCCAGGGCAGAGTTGTAATTCTGGCAAGAGGGCTGGAAGTGAAGGTGAGAGTTGGGGTGCTAGGTAAGTCTGACCAGTGATGCCAGCTGTAGACACCCAGCTTCTCCAGGCCATGTAGGGTGCCAGGGTACTGACAGGCTGCTCCCAGCTGCGTGTTGGAGCCGGTGCCACCAGCCTGCCTGCCTAGGCACACTCATCGGGCACCTCCCCATTACCAAGGCGAGGGCCAAACTGGTGAAAACATCTTGGACCAGGGTGTGACAAAGGATTGGGGAGGAGTGGGGAAGTCAAGGTCTGGACTTGCCCATGATGTCCGCTGAGTCTTTGGAAGCTCTGGTGGGGGGTGGGGGCAGGAGGTGGAAGGGGGGCGCTAGGAAGGACTAGCGCGCAGGCACAGAATTGGGGGCTGTCAGCTGATCCATCACCCCCTCCCGCCATGCCACTAGGCTACCACGTGCTGTCGGACCTGGTGAGCGTGGAGCGGCCCGGCTGCCCCGCCGAGTTCCTCAACATCCGCATCCCGCCCGGGGACCCCGTGTTCGACCCCCAGCAGCGCGGGGACGTGGTCCTGCCCTTCCAGAGGAGCCGCTGGGACCCCGGCACCGGCCAGAGCCCCAGCAACCCCCGGGACCTGGTGAGACCGCGCTGGGGGCCGGGGCCGGGTGGGGACACCCCCTCCCCACAACCCCGCAGCCCTAGGGCCTCCCGAGCCCGGCTGAGCCCCCGCTGCCCCGCAGACCAACGACGTGACGGGCTGGCTGGACGGCAGCGCCATCTACGGGTCGTCGCACTCGTGGAGCGACGCGCTGCGGAGCTTCTCCGGGGGGCGGCTGGCGTCTGGGGGCGACCCCGCCTTCCCGCGGGGGGCGCAGCAGCCCCTGCTCATGTGGACGGCGCCCGACCCCGCCACGGGCCAGCGCGGGCCGGCGGGGCTGTACGGTGGGTGACGAGGCGCCCCCGGGCCGGCTGGGGCCCCGGCGGGGAGGGAAGGGGGCGGCGAGGGCGGCCGGGGAGCGCGGGGGCGCGGGGGGCCCGGCGGCCGGCTGCTCACCCCGCGCCCGGGGGCCGCCGCAGCGTTCGGGGCGGAGCGCGGGAACCGCGAGCCCTTCCTGCAGGCGCTGGGGCTGCTGTGGTTCCGCTACCACAACCTGTGCGCGCGGAGGCTGGCGGCCCGGCACCCGCGCTGGGGGGACGAGCAGCTGTTCCAGCACGCGCGCAAGAGGGTCATCGCCACCTACCAGGTCAGCGCGGCCCCGCAGCCCCGGCCACCGCAGCCTCTGAGCCCCTGCCCGGAGGGCCGGGGCCGGGGCGGGGGCTGGAGCCTGAAGGGAGGAGGGGAGGCGGCCAAGAGCCCTTGGGAAGGGGGTGGGAGATTCTGGGTGGTGGCTCCATGGCGCCCCCCACCCCAGCCCGTGCTCCCCTGCCTTGGGGACCGGCCCGGCCTCCGCACCAGCCCCGTCTGAGCCGGCTCTCCCACACCGACTGCCCTGCCTGGTCCCCAGCGCCCAGCCGGGCCGAGATAGATGCCTCCTGACCCTTGTCTCTCACCCTCAGAACATCGCCATGTATGAGTGGCTGCCCAGCTTCCTGAGACAAACACCCCCAAAGTATGCAGGTGAGAGGATGGGAAAACCGGGGGGCTGTCTGGGGGGAGAGCAAGTGGGTGGGGCAGTGGTAAGGACTGGTGTTTCACTGCCTTCTCTCCTGTTGCCTCCCTAGGCTACCGCCCTTTCCTGGACCCCAGCATCTCCCCAGAGTTCTTGGTGGCCTCTGAGCAGTTCCTCTCCACCATGGTGCCCCCTGGCGTCTACATGAGGTGAGGGAGGCGCTCAACCCTGCTCTCAGGAGTCATCAGGACAGAGCGCCCAGTACCCCCAGGAACTATGAACATGGAGGGGAAGGGTAGTTATTTAAAAAGACAAGCCACTGTCATTTTAAAACGCCTCTAGGTTCATTTTCCTACAGCTGGTGTAGATGTTAATCAGGTAAAGATGGGGCAATTGAGGCTCCAAAGGTGAATCATAAGTCTGAACCTCAATTCTGACACATCTAGTTTGTTGTTGATGTTTTGTCATAAGCATGGGATCTACGGCTTAAGGGGAACTACACTGCAAGTGTGCTGGAGCTGAGGAAAACATTGACTCCAAAATAATCAAAGGGAGCTCTCAACTTAAAAAGTGTGTCTGCTGGGTCTGCAAAATAGCTAACTTGGAATTTTGCATGTGTGTGACTCAAGTTCAAACCCAGCCCCCACCACAACAAAGGAAGATTTCCTACTGTGGTCTCTTTTACTTTCTCTCTCTCTCTCTCTCTCTCTGCCTCTAATAAATAAGTAAATGAATAAATAAGTAAGAAAAAACACTGATAATTTTTTAAAGTGTGTTAGCTTACTTTTTAATGCATGTGTATGTGTTTATATACATATAGAGAGATAATTTTTAGATCTTTGATCTGATGTAGAGGAAGGAACTTTCCAAATATTGGACTGTTCAGTACCTACCCATGAACATATGCTACCTTAGGGAAGCAGAAACCCCTGGCTACATCCTTGAAAAGCAGAAGCTGGGAGTTGGGCCGTAGCGCAGTGGGTTAAGTGCAGGTGGTGCAAAGGTCAAGGACCAGTGTAAGGATCCCAGTTTGAGCCCCCAGCTCCCCACCTGCAGGGGGGTCACCTCACAAGCAGTGAAGCAGGTCTGCAAATGTCTATCTTTTTCTCTCCCTCTCTGTCTTCCCCTCCTCTCCCCATTTCTCTCTGTCCTATCCAACAACGACGACATCAGTAACAACAATAATAGCTACAACAATAAAACAAGGGCAACAAAAGGAAATAAATAAATAAATATTTTTAAAATTTTTTAAAAAAGAAAAGCAGAAGCTGTTGCCTGACATTAGGACCTTGTGGCCTCAGTCACTAGCCCCTGTTCCTTGCATTTCAGAAATGCCAGCTGCCACTTCCGGGAGGTCCACAATGGGAACTCGAGTGTCTCCAGAGCTTTCCGGGTCTGCAACAGCTTCTGGAACCGAAAGGTCAGGACTAGGGGATGCATGTGAGAGTGGGTGCTTATGTGGGTGATGGTGGTAGTGATGGCTGTAAGTGTGAGAGGGTGTTAGGTGAAGCTGCACAGTAGGGCTGAAGCAGACAGTCGGACTAGACTGGGAAGAATGAGCCCCCCTCCCTGGGGACCTCAATCATCTCCCCCAGCAATGTCTGGTCAGGACCAGGTGAGAGACACTAGGGCCTGTGCAGGTGTGGCTCTACATTCATTGCTTCCTCCAAAGTTTTTCCTCTTCTTGGAAAGCCTTGGGTCCCTTATAGATTTTGGATCCCCAGCCTCCAACCTCCAAAGAGACTTCCTAATTAGACACACTCAGATCAGTGGGTGTGAGGGCTAGGGTGGAGGTGAGGAGGAGAAAGGGATTCTGAACATTTGCCTGGGGTAGTTGTTTATCCAAACTGGCTCAGTGTTGCTGAAGAGCCCTGATGAGTAGTTTAAAGCAGAACCACACACTTTGTGTAGAGTGCTTGTAAGAGGGTAAGGGAGGTGGGAGTAAAAGCAAGAAAGGGCATAGAGTTAGAGTCCTGGCTGAACTGAAAGAGACTTCATAGTCTTCCCAACCCCTTTTTATTACTTTATTTGTTTTATTATACTATTTCATTAATCAATCTCTCTCTCTCTGTCATGACTTGCTCAGGGTCACAAAGTTGGCTGGGAATGGAGCAAGGATTAAGTCTTTGGCCGGCCAGTTCTTTGTCAACCATACTGTCAAGGCTCCTCAAATAGAAAATATAAAGTGCTCGTGACGCTCTGTCTCAGCAGCATGGGTTTGGGATGGGGACAGTGCCCTGAGTGAGGAATCACCCCACAGAGCAGGATTAGCTCACCAGTTTAGGGGCAAATGGCAGGACTGGGGAGGCCCAGAGGCATGGATTATGGGGTGGAAGGAGTCTAACTGACCAACCTCTGGCCACATCCATTTCCTCTTTCCCCTTTCTGCCCCCAAAGCACCCCAGCCTGAAGAAAGCAGAAGATGTGGTTGAACTGCTGCTGGGCATGGCCTCCCAGATTGCCGAGCGAGAGGACCATGTGGTAGTTGAGGACGTTCGAGGTGAGATTGAGGCTCACCCTGCAGACTGTGGACCCCTGGCCCATGGGAGGGGAGTCTACTGGAGTTCTAGATGCAGGCAGGGATGGTTGCCATGGTCTGGGAGCCTGCCCTCTCTCGCCACTGAGAGCTCGCTTGGTATGGCTACCTAGCTTGGGGCTTGGGCTGGAGGAGCTGTGGTGGGCCAGTTCTCCCTCACACTTTCTGGTATCTTCTCCCCAGATTTCTGGCCAGGGCCACTTAAGTTTTCCCGCACGGATCACCTGGCCAGCTGCCTGCAGAGGGGCCGGGATCTGGGCCTGCCCTCTTACGCCAAGGCCAGGGAAGCTGTGGGCCTGCCTCCCATCACCAGCTGGCAGGACATCAACCCTTCACTCTTCCGGAGCAATGGCACTGTGAGGAGCTGAGGAGGACTCGGGACCCAGAGGGCAAGGCGGGAACACCAGCCAGAGACGCAGGCTTGAGGGGCAAGCACCTGATGAGAGGAGCCAGGCTCACCCAGGCCACCTTTCCCATGTCACATGCCAGGATAGAAATGACCACACCTGTAGGATTCTGCTTTAGGCGCTGCGATGGTGCAGGTCGAGCAAATATTTTTCAGGCATCTATTACCAAGCATTTAATGGCATTGACTTATTTATTCTGCCCTGAAGCCCCAGAATGGGTAAAGAAGGTTTTTCACTCAGGAACCAGCTATTCTTTGCTGAGCTGATATTCAAACTGTCATGAAATGAATTCGCCTGAGCAAGTGGCATTGGGTGCCAGTCGGCAGACCAGTTTTGCCTGCCTGCCCCTCCTGGCACCACAGCGGTCCTACACAAAGCGCCTGTTTTATTGCATTTGACCTTTGGTACATAAATTGGGGAGTAGAGAGTTGAAAGGCTGGTAAAGGAGTGTGATGTACACACAATGCTCAAAAACTTTTAAAAAGCAATATAAAGATAGAAATCACCAGGCTTACCAAGTTCAGCTAACCTGGAACCTCACTAGAATTAAACTGGTCAAGTGTTTTATGTGGTGGATAAAAGAACTGAAGTTATAGGTCAGGTAGAGCATATTGGTCATATCTTGTTGAAGAAAGTCTCTGACAGGCAGTGGGTATGCAGAGATTGGAGTTTTTTTTATTGTATCTAGCTCTCAAGAATAGATATCTTTAGAACACATCATCCTGCCATTCAGTGTTTGCCTAGGTTTTGCCCCATCAACTCCTGTGTCTTTTTGATGATACATTCAGAAGGTGATGGGCTGCTTGTCACCTCTGTCAAGCAGGCAGCTGGGGCTGTGCTTTATAAATGAGTTCACTTATGTAGAGTGCTCAGAGGGTGAGTTACAGGAACTGTCACTGATAATGGCTGTCCCCAGGAGCCACCTCTTTGTGCCTAGGGCTGGGTTCTGGGTCCTTCATTCACTACTCCCTTTGCAGGCCCAGGTGCTGGAGGCCACGGCCGCCCTCTACAACCAGGACCTGTCCAGGCTGGAGCTGCTCCCTGGGGGGCTCCTGGAGAGCCATGGGGACCCGGGACCCCTCTTCAGTACCATCATCCTCGACCAGTTTGTGCGACTGCGGGACGGTGACCGTTACTGGTTTGAGAACACCAGGAATGGGTAAAGTCTGCCTGAACCCCCCCACCCCACCCCACCCTAGCCCACCCCACCCCACCCCACCTTGACCTGGTCCCCAGACCCTCTGCCTGCTGACGGTCCCTCCTCTGTATCCTTGATACACCGGCCCTTCCCACCCTTCCCAACCCTTTCTTTTCCCATTGGAGTCCCTGTGCCTCGGGGGCCTCTATGTCCTCCCAACAACAGCTCCCCATATCTCCCACATTCAGACTGTTCTCTGAGGAAGAGATTGCAGAAATCAGAAATACATCCCTCAGGGATATCCTAGTGGCCGTCGCCAACATGAAACCCAGCACACTGCAGCCCAACGCCTTCTTCTGGCATGCTGGTGAGTGGCCAGCAGGGACCGGAAGGGATGGGACCCTACTGAGGTGGGACTGAGACTCAGCAGGACCTGGTAAGGAGGCTGAGGCTTTAGCAGGGGCCAGGCTGTCCTAATCCTAAAGCAGTGAGAGAGAGACAGAAGTTGAATTATATTTACTTACTTATTTATTTTTGACACCAGGACTATTATTGGGGCTCAGTGCCTGCATGACCCTGCCACTCCCAGCAGACGGTTCTTTAGATTGAGAAAGACAGGGCTGAGGAGACAGCATAATGGTTATGCAGAAGCCTTTCATGCCTAAGGCTCTAAGGTCCCATGTTTAATTCCCAACACCACCATAAACCAGAGCTGAGCTGTGCTCTGGTGTCTCTCTTTTCTCTTTTATTAAAAAGAAATGGGGTGGGGGTGGGGGGAGGCTGGGTGGTAGCGCAGTGGGTTAGTGCACATGGCACAAAGCACAAGGATTGGCCTAAGGACCCCAGTTCGAGCCTTCAGCTCCCCACCTGCAGGGAGGTAGCTTCACAGGAGGTAAAGCAGGTCTGCAGGTGTCTGTATTTCTCTCCCCCTCTCTGTCTTCCCCTCCTCTCTCCATTTCTCTCTGTCCTATCCAACAACAATGATAGCAATAACAACAACAATAATAACAATGATAAACAACAAGGGTAACAAAAGGAAAAAAATAGTCTCCAGGAGCAGTGGGTTCATAGTGCAGGCACCGAGCCCCAGCAATAACGCTAAAGGCAAATAAATAAATAAAAATAAGGTATTAATAAAATAAAGTTGTCTCATATTTCCATGGCTTGTTTCTGGGTCTGTTTTACTGTGTATCACCTTGTTGAAAATTAAATTTCATAGAAAGAGAGAGAGAGAGAGAGAAAAGGCCAGGCAGTGGTGCACCAGGTTAAGCGTACATAGTACAATGCACAAGGACCCAGAGGAAAGCTTTGTGAGTGGTGAAGTAGTGCTACAGGTATGTCTCTCTTTCTCTCTCCCTATCTCCCCCTACCCTTTTGATTTTGGCTGTCTCTATCCAATAAATAAAGATAAAAAAGAGAAAGAGAGATAATGGGAAAGTAGTCTGGGACGTGGTGCAGTGGATAAAATGTTGAACTTTCAAGCATGAGAGCATGAGGTCCTGATTTCAATCCCCAGCTGCATATGTACCAGAGTGATGTCTGACTCTTTCTCTCTCTCCTGTCGTTCTCATTATAAATAAATAATTTTTAAAAGAAAATGAAAGACAGAGAAAGAGAGGAAAAAGACACAGAGATAATAGACATCACTGTTCCTAAGGCTGTCTCTCCCCACCACCTTCACTCCCTCCCCTGTGGTGGCCTGGAGCTTGAAGCAGGGTCCTTATGTACGATAACGTGGACTCTACCGGGTGAACCACCTGTTAGCTCCTTAATTTTTTAATATTTATTTATTTATTTATTCCCTTTGTTGCCCTTATTGTCTTATCATTTTAGTTATTATTGTTGTTATTGATATCGTCTTTGTTGAATAGGACAGAGAGAAATGGAGAGAGAAGGGGAAGACAGAGGGGAGAGAGAAAGATTGACACCTGCAGACCTGCTTCACTGCTTGTGAGGCGACCCCCCTGCAGGTGGGGGAGCTGGGGGCTCGAACCGGGATCCTTATACTGGTCCTTGCACTTCGTGCCACCTGTGCTTAACCCACTGTGCTACCGCCCAATTCCTAGCTCCTTAATTTTTTTAAAGATTTATTTTATATAAGATAGAATATTTCATAAAGTCACCTTTAGATCTTCAAATTGAGATATAAGACTCACCAAATAGGGGCCAGGTGATGGCACACCTGGTTAAGCACACACATTATAGTGAGCAAGGACCCAGATTCAAGCCCCTGTCCCCCACCTGCAGGGGGAAAATTTCATGAGTGGTGAAGCATGGCTATAGGTATCTGTCTCATCCCCTTTCTATCTCCCCCTTCCCTCTCAACTTCTCTCTATATATCCAATAATAGATAAATATTTTTAAAGATTTTTTAATTTATTAATGAGAAGGATAAGAGAGAGAGAAAGAACCAGACATCACTCTGGTACATGTGCTGCCGGGGATTGAACTCAGGACCTCATGCTTGAGGACCTAGTGCTTTAACCACTGCACCGCCTCCTGGACCACAGATAAATATTTTTAAAAAGTAAGATTCATGGGTGGGGGGTAGATAGCATAATGTTTATGCAAAGAAACTCTCATGCCAGAGGCTCCAAAATTCCAGGTTCGTTCCCCTGCACCACCCTAAGCCAGCGCTGATCAGTGCTCTGGTAATAAATTAATTAATTAATTAAATCCAATAATAGTTTAAAAAAAAAAGTAAGACTCACCAAATGAAAAGTAAAATAAAGCTAGATATCCCAGCCTAGACCCTAAAAGAATAAATGACTTCTTCCCATCTTAGCAAATTCCGACTGTTAAAAGCTATCAGGGGTCTGTAGATTCTAAGTTATATTTATAAATGTGTTTTCTAAAATTAACCTTTTCAAAATTACTTTTCTATTTATTGGATAAAGATAGAGGGAAGTTGAGAGAGATGGGGAAGATAGAAAATGGGAGAGAAAGAGAGATACCTGCAGCACTCCTTCACCAATGGGAAGCTTTCCCCCTGCAGGTGGGGACCAAGGGCTTGAATTCAGGACCTTTCGCATTGAAAGATGTTTGCTCAACCAGATGTGTCATTGCCTGGCCCCTCTGAAATTAATCTTAAAGAAGATATCTGTTGGGGCCGGGCTGTGGTGCACATATTATTATGTGCAAGGATTTGTGAAAGGACCCAAGTTCTAGCCCTCACTCCCTACCTGCAATGGGGGCGCTTCATGAATGGTAAAACAGGTCTACAGGCGTCTGTCTTTCTGTCTCCCTCTCTATCCTCCCTTCCTCTCTCAATTTCTTTCTGCCCTATCCAAAAAAAAAGGTCACCAGGAGCAGTGTATTCATACTGCCAGCACCAAATCCCAATGACAGCCTGGAGGCAAAAAAAAAAAAAAGAGAGAGAGAGAGAGAGAGAGATCTGTTCAGACTATCTTTTTTAGTATGCAGTCATCTCCTTCACATCATCTTAGATGGAACTTGAAGGGATTATATATATATATATATATATATATATATATATATACATATATATATATATATTTGTATCATCTTTATTTATTTATTGGATAGAGACAGCCAGAAATTGAGAGAGAAGGGGGAGATAGAGAGAGAGAGACTGAGAGACGCCTGAAGTCCTGCTTCAACACTCGTGAAGTTTCCCCCCTGCAGGTGTGAATGGGGGGATCAAACCTGGGTCTTTGTGCTTTGTAACATGTGTGTTCAGCAAGGTCCACCACCACCTGGCCCCCTGTTCAGACTATTTTTTAAGGAATTTAAATATTAGATGAATGTCAGAAATGACTTTTTGTTGTTTTGGAGTAAATTTGTTATATTTTAGTTTTTTTAATGATGTAAATCAATATTAAGTTACTAATAAAAAATTTTTAAATAAAAATCCACATGCAAAAGAAGCCAGAGCATTCATTACTCAGGTACTGGGAGTCAAACAGGAAACTCAGGCATGCAAGTCCCATGCTCTGCCAGAGGAGCTATTTCCTCAGCTACATTTTATTTATTTATTTAGAAATTTGCTTTATTTATATCATGAGTCAGAGAAAAAAGAGCCAGGCGAGGAGTGCAGAGCAATACTCTGGTATATGCTGTGCTGAGGATCTGAACGTGGAGCCACATACACTTTTTTAAGTATTTGATTTATTTTATTTTTGAGAGAGATACAGAGAGAGAAAGACACAGAGAGAAACGCCAGAGCACTGCACAGCTCTGGCTTATTGTGGTGCGGGGGACTGAACCTGGGACTTTGGAGCCTCAGACATGAGAGTCTCTGCATAACCATTATGCTATTATCTACCCCCACCCAAGCCTCATACTTCTAGATACAGGGTTCTACCACTGTACCACCTCCTGGGCCTTATGTATATACTTATCATTTTTTAATATTTTACCTATCATTTATTTTGGATAGAAACTGAGAGAAATTGAGGGAGAGGGAAAGAGAAACACCTGTAGCACTGCTTCACTATTCATGAAGCCTCACCTCTTGCAGGTAGGGACTGGGGTCTTGAACCTGAGTCCTTACGCATTGAATACGACCACGTATTCAACCAGGTATGCCATCACTCGGCCTCTGTATTTGTTTTTAATAAGATTTTTTTTCGAGAGAAAGAGTCAGCGATAGAGGCCAGAGAACTGCTTAGCTCTGGTATATGGTGGTGCCAGAGATAGAACTTGGGGCCTCTAAGACCACAGGCATGCAAGACTAGTGTGCTGTCACACTGGCAGAAGATGCATCTTCCTTCCTCCCTTTCTTTTCTCTCTCTCTATACACATATATATGTATATTTTAAACCAGAACACTGCTCAGCTCTGACTTATAGTGGTGCTGAGGATTGAACCTGGGATTTCAGAGTCTCGGGCATGAACAGCTGTACTATCTTCCCAGAACCATTACTTAAAAAAAAAAAAAAAGAAAGAAAGAAAGAAAGAAAATCAAGTAATGATTTTGATTAATTTTGTAGAAACAGAAATCAAGAGAGAATGGGGAGATAGAGAGAAAGAGAAAAGAGAGACATCTGCAGTACTGTTTCAACACTTGTGAAGCATTCCTCCTGCAGGTGGGGACCAGAGGCTTGAGTCAGAATCCTTGCACACTGTAACATGTGCACTCCACTTAGTTCACCTTCTCTCTTTTCCTACCTTCCTTTTTTCCTCCCTCCCTCCATTCCTTCCTTCCTTCCTTCCTTCCTTCCTTCCTTCCTTCCTTCCTTCCTTAACTAAAGCACTACTCAACTTTGACTTCTGGTTTTGCTGGGGACTGAACCTGGGATTTTTGGTACCTCAGACATAAAAGTCTTTTTGTACCTGTTGTTTGTTTGTTTGTTTGTTTGTTTTTATTACCAGAGCTCTAGTCAGCTCTGTTTTTTGGTAGTGCCGGAGACTGAACTTGGGACTTCAGAGTCTCAGGCACAAGAGTCCCTTTGCATAACCATTGCAGAACCATCTACCCCCACCCCCCAAAAAAGTCTTTTTGTATAAACATTATGCTACCTCTCCAATCCATTTTTTGTTTGTTTGTTTTAATTCATGACAGAGAGTGAACACTACCACTTTGGGGATCCAAACTCAGTGTCTCAGGCAGTCTACTTCTAGAGCCACCTCCCAGACCCCTTCCCACTAGGATTTTAACACTTTCTGTTTCCCCAGGAGACCCCTGCCCACAGCCAAACCAGCTCAGTACCGAGGGCCTGCCAGCCTGTGCACCACTTGTCATTCGGGACTATTTTAAGGGCAGTGGATTTGGCTTTGGGATCACCATTGGGACCCTCTGCTGCTTCCCCTTGGGTAAAAGGGATGGAGAGGGTGGGGCTGGTATGGATGGGTGGGTGGGACTGGAGTAGTGCTATCTACAGCAACAAACCTACTGGTCCTCTGGTCATATGAAGAAACTATACTGAGAAGTATCTGAACTACAGATAAGTAAGTCAGCTCCAGGGAGACTTGCCTCCCCACCCTCTAGGGATCCCCTTCCAGGACTCAGATTGGCCAGGAACCTCTAAGAATCAAGTCCACAGTTATTTTGCAGGAGTCTGGGCATTGGGGCAATCAGAGACTCCTAGATGGAGTTGCTGAGGCAAAGGCTTGGGACTTAGTCTTTGGCTCAACTGTCAGGGCACAGGGCAATCTTGGCACAAGGACTGTGAACTTAGTCTCTGACTGAAAAGGGACCTCAGTGGAGGAAGCTGGAGAGGCTGGTCAGGCAGCTTAGATCATTGATAACCCCCAAACTCCGGGTGAGTGGAAAACTGTAGCATACAGATCCAGGAAGTGGGGGACACCCAGCTTCCTCTGAGCATCCTCTCTGCTTTCTCAGTGAGCCTGCTCAGCGCCTGGATTGTCGCCCGGCTCCGCAGGAGGAATTTCAAGAAGCTCCAAGGCCAGGACCGCCAGAGCATCATGTCTGAGAAGCTTGTGGATGGTGTGGAAGGTAGGCCTGGCACCTGCTAGGGTGGGGACTCAGGCAGATGTGTCTTAGGGCTGAAGCCCCCACCCACCTCAGCACCTCAGGGAGAAGTTCTCCCTTGTCTAGGGCTGTAGCAAGTCCAGGCCACATGGGAAGAGCCATAAAGGCATTTCAGAGAAATCGGAGCTCAAGTCCTCCGACCACCACAGCTCCCTCAAATGGCCTCAAATTAAGGGAATGAGAGAGACTCACAGGGAGCAATCAGAGGACCCTGCCTACACTCTCCTGGTTACTGTGATCCTTGGATCCCTGAGCATTGTTGCTGTCACCTCTCACTTAACAATTTTAGGCAACAGAGATGGATTTTTTGTAAGATGAATTGACTCTCTTGTCTTTAAATATTATATTTATTTATTTATTTATTTATTGGATAGAGACTATCTGAAATGGAAGGGGAAGAGAGAAAGAAAGACACCTGCAGCACTGCTTCACTGCTTATGAAACTTCCTCCCTTTAGGTGGGAACCTGGGGCTTGAACCCCAGTCCTTACATATAGGAATATGGTGTACTCAACTGAGTGCACTCCACCTGGTCTAAATAGAGAAGGAATTAAGGAAGGTTTAGAACAGGAGTGACGAACCTTTTTTCTGCTAAGGGCCACTTGGAAATTTATAACATTATTCAAAGGCAATACAAAATTATAAATTTAGTGGTCCGGGAGGTGGTGCAATGTATAAAGTATTGGATTCTCAAGCATGAGGTCCTGAGTTCAATCCCCAGCAGCACATGTACCAGAGTGATATCTGGTTCTTTATCTCTCTCCTCCTATCTTTCTCATAAATAAATAAATAAATATTATTGATCTATTCCCCACCTTCAGGGGGAAAGATTCACAAGTGGTGAAGCAGTGTTGCGAGTGTCTCTCTGTCTCTCACTCCCTCTCTACCTCCCCCCTCCCTCTCAGCCACTCTCTGTTCTATCAAATGAAATAAATCAAATCAAAATTACCAACTTAAAAATTAGCAGTTAGGGTGGAGGAGATAACACAATGGTTTTACAAAAGAACTCTCAGGCCTGAGGCTCTGAGGTCCCAGATTCAGTCCCATGCATCACCGTTAGCCAGAGCTGAGCTCTGGTAGAAAAAAAAATAGCACTTACTGTTACTATGAAAAGGATTCTAGATTTATTGAATTTCTAGTCTTTCCTACAGTTGTCTTGGCAGGACCAGACTAAATGATTTCTTGAGCTGTATATGACCCATGGGCTAGATGTTCCCCATCCTTGGTCTAGAGTAAGATGGACTGAGGACTGAAATCTCAGTCCCATCATTATCGGCTATTAGGTCTAAGGCAAAATTACTTTTATGCAATGCAAAAAAAAATTATCCAGGTTCTTATGCTTGCATATTAACACTGAGCTGCTTCCCTGGGCCAGTTTTTAAAATCACTTTATTGGATAAATGATTGAAGACTGTTGTCACATGGGGGCAGGTGGTAGTGCAACGGGCTAAGTGCACACAGTAAGAAGGACAAGGACTGGCGCAAGGATCCCGGTTCAAACCCCCGGCTCCCCACCTGCAAAGGGGATCACTTCACAAGAAGTGAAGTAGGTCCTTCTCTCCCCCTCTCTATCTTTCCTTCCTCTCTCATTTTCTCTCTGTCCTATCCAATTTAAAAAAAAAAAAAAAAAAAGGAAAAATGCCCTCCAGGAGCAATGAATTCATAGTGCAGGCACCAAGCCCCCACCATAATCCTGGAGGCAAAAATAATAATAATAATGTTGTCACATAGGTAACAACAGTTTCTAATAGCCCCAAGATAGGTGTCAGCATAAAACTGCTGTCAAGGGGGTCAGGTGGTAACGCAATGAATTAAGTGCACATGGCGCAAAGCACAAGGACCGGCATAAGGATCTTGGTTCAAGCCCCCGGCACCCTACCTGCAGGGTGGTTACTTCACAGGCGGTGAAGCAGGTCTGCAGGTGTCTATCTTTCTCTCCTCCTCTCTGTCTTCCCCTTCCCTCTCCATTTCTCTCTGTCCTATCCAACAACAATGACATCAATAACAATAATAATAACCACAACAATCTTAAACAAGAAGGACAACAAAAAGGGAAAAAATAGTCTCCGGGAGCAGTGGATTCGTGGTGCAGGCACCAAGCCCCAGCAATAACCCTGGAGGCAAAAAAAAAAAAAAAAAAAAGCCTGCTGTCAAATGTGTAGTGTTTCTTTTCTTTTCTTTCTTTCTCCTCCCCATCAGGGTTATCGCTGGGACTCAATGCCTGCATGATTCCACCGCTCCCAGTGCTCCCCCCCTTTTGTTTTCCTTTGTGATCAGGTGGTGAAAGAGGCGGGGGAGGAGGTGGCAAGGGGTGGGGAGAAGAAAGAGAGAAAGGGAGATGGTGCAGCACTGTTCCGCCATTTGCAAAGCTTCCCTCAAGCAGGCAGTCCTGTGGTGGCCTGGGCCTCAAACCCCAGTCCTTGTGCAGTGCAGGTACTGTGGGCTTCTCTGCTGAATGAGCCTTCTGCCTGCCAGCCCCTGTGTACAATGTCTTATAAGTGTCAGCACACACATCACCACCCACCCTGACCCTGGTTTGTAAGTGATGTTCTGCTTGTATAGCCTTTACAGTCGTTTGATTACTAGTTTAATCATGAGGTTTCAAGATTATAAGAGTATAATAATGCACTGTATCTACACTGCACCAAAGTTCTGTGAGCCCTCACTCCAACAGCACAATTTTAAATTATTTTTTAAAGATAGAGCAGGGATAAATTAAGATGTGAAAGGGAGATAGAAAGCAGGAGGGAGAAAGAGAGACACCTAGAGACCTGCTTCACTTCTGAAGTTTACACCCTCTTGCAGGTAGGGAACAGGGGCTTGAACCTGGGTTCTTGCACATAATAATATGTCTTCTCAACTGGGTGCACCCCCACCCCCACACACACATTTTTAAATTCTTTTTTTTTTTTTTGCCTCCAGGGTTATCACTGGGGCTTGGTACCTGCACTACAAATCCACTGCTCCTGGAGGCTTTTTTTCCCCTTTTGTTGCCCTTGTTGTTTTATTACGGTTGTTGTTATTAACTGTCATTGCTGTTGGATAGGACAAAGAGAAATCGAGAGAGGAGGGGAAGACAGAGAGAAGGAGAGAAAGACAGACACCTGCCGACCTTGATCCAACTGCAGCTCTGAGCTGCCCCCTTGTCTTCCCCGAGGGGCCCTGCTGACCCAGCCTTGTCTCCCCGTAGCTGTAGAGTGGCAGGGCCGCAAGGAGCCCTGCAGGCCGGTGCTTGTGCACCTGCAGCCCGGGCAGATCCGTGTGGTGGACGGCAGGTTCTCTGTGCTCCGCACCATCCAGCTGCGGCCCCCTCAGCAGGTCAACCTCATCCTATCCAGCAACCTCGGACGCCGGGCCCTGCTGCTCAAGATCCCCAAGGAGTATGACCTGGTACGTAGCAAATGACCGACGGCTCTTGCTTGGTCCACAGTCACAGCCAGGGAAGCAGCCAGGTTGGGTTTCTGACTTCTGGGCCCTGGTTGTAGAACCAGATGATGAGATTTTTATCCTGCTCAGCTTTCTCCTCCTCCTTTTCCTTCTTCCTCCTCCTTCTTGTAGACACAGTCTACCTCCTAACTTTTAAAAAAAAAATTTATTAGTGATTTAATATGGATTTATAAAATTATGAGACAACTGGGGTATAATTCTGCATGGTTCGCACCACCTGAGTTCTTTGTCATCATTCCTTCCATGGGAAACTGCAGTAGTTCTCCCATGGTCGCAGATATGGGTTGATTATCATTTCTATACTTTCATATACATATAAATTGTTTTGTTTTAATGAGAGAGAGAATAAAAACCAGAGCAGTGCTCAGCTCTGGCTGATGGTGATGTGGGAGATTGAACATGAGACCTTCAAGTCTCAGGCATGAGAATCTTTTTGCATAACCATTATGCTGTCTCCCCCACTCTCTCTCTCTCTTTCAGAAATTTTTTTGTGCCATGTTAGAAGTGGAACTTGGGGTCACATGCATGTGCTTTATCACTAAGCCATACTCTTTGGTTCAATTTTTTTATTTTATCTTTTATAAGAGTAAGATAGATAGGTAGATATAGGTATGCAGGGAGAAAGAAGGAAAAGAAAAGAAGAGGGGAGTCGGGCTGTAGCGCAGCGGGTTAAGCGCAGGTGGTGCAAAGCACAAGGACCGGCATAAGGATCCCGGTTCGAACCCCGGCTCCCCACCTGCAGGGAGTCGCTTCACAGGCGGTGAAGCAGGTCTGCAGGTGTCTATCTTTCTCTCCTCCTCTCTGTCTTCCCCTCCTCTCTCCATTTCTCTCTGTCCTATCCAACAACAACAATAATAACTACAACAATAAAACAACAAGGGCAACAAACGGGAATAAATAAATAAAATTTAAAAAAAGAAAAGAAGAGAAGAGAAGAGATAGGGAGAGACAGCACCTGAGCTCCCCCCAGGGCCAGGACTTGAACCTGCGCTGTGTGTCTGGCAGAGATATTTCACCTACCTGGTGAGATTTCTGTCCTGCCCAAGAGCTCCATTCATTGTGTCTTTTTTTTTTTAATATTTATTTTATTTATGTATTCCCTTTTGTTGCCCTTGTTGTTTTATTGTTGTAGTTATTATTGTTGTTGTTGTCGTTGGATAGGACAGAGAGAAATGGAGAGAGGAGGGGAAGACAGAGAGGGGGAGAGAAAGACAGACACCTGCAGACCTGCTTCACCGCCTGTGAAGCGACTCCCTACAGGTGGGGAGCCGGGGTTCGAACTGGGATCCTTATGCTGGTCCTTGTGCTTTGCGCCACCTGCGCTTAACCCGCTGCGCTACAGCCCGACTCCCTCATTTTGTCTTTGTTGCTGTCATGTGATGCCAGGGATCAGACCAAAAGTCACATATGCAAGACAAGAGCTCTATTACTGCTCCTTTTCCCTGGCCCTGTACCCTGTCCTCCTTGTTGTTTTTGTGTTTTGCGTCCAGGGTCATTGCTGGGGCTCAGTGCCTGCACTACAAATCTACTGCTCCTGGAGGCTATTTTTTTCCCTTTTGTTGCCCTTGTTTATCAGTGTTGTTGTTATGATTATTGTTGACATTGCTGTTGTTGGATAGGACCGAGAAATGGAGAGAGGAGGGGAAGACAGAGAGGGGGAGAGAAAGATAGACACCTGCAGACCTGCTTCACCGATTGTGAAGCGACCCCCCTGCAGGTGGGGAGCCGGGGGCTTGAACCCAGATCCTTTCACTAGTCTTTGCGCTTCGTGCCATGTGCGCTTAACCCACTGCACCACCACCCAACCCCCTTTTTCTTTCTCTTTTCTTTTCTTTTCTTTTTCTATTTCATTTTGATAGGACAGAGATAAATTGAGGGGAATGGGAGAGAAAAAGGAAGAAAGATAGGCAGACCCACTTTACCACTTGTGAAGTGTCCCCACTGCAGGTATGTGGGGGGACTGTAATGTGTGTGCTCAGCCCAGGGCACCACTTCCTGACCTCATATATATATATATATATATATATATATATATATATATATATATATATATATATAATTTTAGTGAGAGAGAGAGAGAGAGAGAGGAGAGAAAGACTAGAACACTGTTCAGCTCTGACTTATGGTGGTGCTGGGGACTGAACCTGGAAATTTGGAGCCTCAGGCATGAGTGTCTTTTTTGCAGAACCCTCCTCCACCCTGTGCCCCACCCTTTATATATGTGTGTATATATATATATATATATATATATATATATATATATATATATATATATATATATATAAATCTCCCTGGCAGATGCTCACTTGGAATTCAGGGAAGAAAATGGGCAGTTTTCCCTGTGCCCTAGTTGTCGCTTTAGTGAACTGTCAGCAGTTTGCGGTGTGGGGGTGGGGGGTGCACACAGGCAGGAGCTCAGTCAGTGGCAGATCTTTACCTCAGTCTCCCTTTACCTCACTGACCCCCCCCATCTCCCAGTCCCTCCCCTTCCTCCTCCAGTGTGAAGTAGAGAAAGGAGACTGGCTTTGTGCACATGTACAGATGCTATCTCTGCCCCAAGCAAGCCACTGAAGCCCAGAGTCCAGGAGCTAGCAGGGCACTCTCCAACACTCCCCTGACAGTATCCTCGCAGAGCCTGGCACCAGGAGGCCTCAACAAAGGGCCGTCTCCACCCCCAACACTGTCGCCCGCCTCCACAGGTGCTGCTCTTCAACCTGGAGGAGGAGCGGCACGTGCTGATGGAAAACCTCCGGGCAGCCCTGAAGGAAAGCGGCCTAAGCTCCCAGGAGTGGGAGATGCGGGAGCAGGAGCTGATGCGGGCAGCGGTGACACGGGAGCAGCGCAGCCATCTCCTGGAGACCTTTTTCAGGCACCTTTTCTCCCAGGTGTGGCTGTGGGGGCTGTTCTTGTGCTTCTGCCTGGGGTGACACCCTCACCTGTGTGAGCCCAGGGGGTGACTCCAGACACAGTCGGAAAGCCTGAGTTCTCAGCTGATAATCAACTCTGCAGGAGTTGTGGTTAAAACACAAGGAGATACCCACCCCAGCTGTGAGACCCCCAGGGAAGCCCAGGAAGAGGCTTAACCCAGGAAGGCACTTGGTCACTTGCATCAGTCACCCCCTCCCCAGGGATGCCCTGACTTTCTGTCCTCACTCAGCTTGGCCTGCCCCAGACTACAAACACCTAGGGTGAGGCAGGCAGTATGAGGCATAGCCACCCCTGCTTCAGGAGTGCAGCCTTCAGAGACCCACATGGCGTGTTAACATAGTCCTTGATGACTTGAGAGTTATTGGTAGGATGTTGGGAAAGGAGATAAGAAGAGAAATATAGTCAAGGACTGGAGTCCCTCTCTTCGTGGACAGCTTCCAAGGCAGTTTGGAAGGAACATGCCACGTCCCTGGGGAGATGGGACATGCACAGAAAGAAAGGTGACTGGTGGAGAATGACAACTACAGAAACCACACAGGAAATACATGTTCCAGGAATTCAGAAGAGGTATACTAAGACTCCAGGCTGCTTTCAGGTCATGGTGGCAGTAAGATTTGGCAAGGACTCAAATCTGGAAATTTTGGGGCTCAAAAGAAAAGAGTAGGAAGTGATGAGGGGACAGGAGCAGCTAACTGGGGCCATTTTTCAGTTCCTTCCTGTGGGGTCATAGATTGACTTCTACAAGGAAGAATCACAGAGAGAGCCAGTCATGTTTCAGGGAGAAGATGAACATTTATTGGGAGAAAGTAAGGACAGAAAAGGAGAAGAAAGGGGTGAAGTAGATAGCATAATGGTTATGCAAAGAGACTCTTATTCCTGAGGCTCCAAAGTCTCAGGTTCAATCCCCCATACCACCATAAACCAGAGCTGAACAGTGCTCTGGTTAAAAAAAAAAAAAAAAAAAAAAAAAAAGGAAAAGAAAGAGAGAAGAAAGTATAAACCATGTAGGCAGGTATACACACACACACACACACTCACAGAGAGAGAGAGAGACGGAGAAAAGCAGAGAGAGAGAGATGCAAAAACCCCTAGCCTCCAGGTCTTCTGAGCTTGATAGTCCCTCAGAGGAAAGGCAGGTCCCTCAGGGATGTGCTTCAGCCTTTGTCTCCAGGTGTCACATCTACCTCCATCTTGTCACATCTCCCTCCATCTTCACGTTGTGGCCTTTGCAGTCAAGGAGGGAGGGAGCTGGGGCAGGATATGCAGGCACACTAGGCTCCTGGCTCTGGCCTCCAGCCCCTTCTCCTGGCTTCCTGCAAGGTGCAGGGGAAAGGGTGCTGCTTTCTCTAAGCTGCCCTCCAAAAGAGAGGTACCTAGCCGAAGACCCAGAAGGAATGTTGATCAGAGAGAAGGCAGGATGCTCAGCTGAGGAGAAAATCCACGGGGGAGTTGCCATTTAATGATCACTTACTACGTTCTGGGTATCTGACTCATGTTCAACCTGTTTGTTGGGGGACATCCATTCCCAGGGTCCCGGGGTAGGACCTGGCACCTCTGCTTAGTTCAGGAGGCATCAAGGTGATGGGAACTCCCTGTGCTGGGAAGTGAGGTTGCACTACTCCATCCTGTGGGCCGCCAGCCTGAATTCCTGTCTGCACAGTGCTCTCTGGGCTTTCAAAACATCCTCCCTACAACCTCCCTGTTTGGTTCTCACAATAACCTTATGAGATAAGTAGGGCAGGTGAGGAAACACAGAAGCCAGACAACCAAGGAGACTTACCTGAGGTCACGTAGCAAGCAAGTGGCAGAGTTGGGACAGGAGCCTGGGTCCCTTGTTTCCTGCCTCAGGCTCTTTCCACTGAAGCACCTTGTTTGAAGTATTTCATGAAACCATTGTCAGGCTGGGACTTGGGGGTTGGGGGTGGTAGTTGACAGGCAGGAAAGGCAGCCTGCCTGCTTCCCCCGCTGTCTGTTCTGAAGCCTGGGCAGCCCCTGAGTGGGCTGGAGTTAGCTCATGAGAAGGCCCCTTTCTCAAGCCTGACTTTTTTTTTCTTTCTTTCTCAGCCAGTC
Organism: Erinaceus europaeus; assembly: GCF_950295315.1. Taxonomy (NCBI): domain Eukaryota; kingdom Metazoa; phylum Chordata; class Mammalia; order Eulipotyphla; family Erinaceidae; genus Erinaceus; species Erinaceus europaeus. The sequence goes on from NC_080177.1 coordinate 13,539,025, forward strand.
TCTTCTGGCTGAGATTCAGTGCTCAAGTTAGCTTTGATCAAGGGCAGTCACCTCTAAGGTTACAAGGGTATCCCAGAAATCCCAAAGGGAGACCAGTGACTAGACCTGATGGGATCAGGACAGGAGAAGCTGTTAGCAACGTTCCTCTGTCAGGCTGCCTCTGTTTTTCTCTGTGCTCTTTGCCTGTGTCTCTCAGCATTCACAAAAACAGGATGAACCACAATGTCAGAGTTTTCTTGTGCTCAAGAAAAACTCCCTTGAGTCAAGGGCACACCTGTGCCCCCCCCCCCCCAGCTAATGCAGAGGGTCAGGACTCTGTAGATCCCCTGTGACTTAGGAGACCCCCCACAAGGCTGATGGGATAGTGCTTAGGGAAGGGAGTGCTGGGCAGATACTTTGAAAGGTGACCCCTATAAGCCTTAGCTGATCTTCAGGTCACGGAAGACTTGTCTCTTCTCTGCCCTCCTACCCTCCCACTGCTACCTGACACAGGTGCTGGACATTGACCAGGCCGATGCAGGAACACTACCCCAGGACTCCTCACAGAAGGTGCGAGAGGCCCTGACCTGTGAACTGAGCAGAGCCGAGTTTGCTGAGTCCCTGGGCCTCAAGCCCCAGGACATGTTTGTGGAGTCCATGTTCTCTCTCGCAGACAAGGACGGCAATGGCTACCTGTCCTTCCGGGAATTCCTGGACATCTTGGTGGTCTTCATGAAAGGTAGGGGATCCTTGTCTGGGTGTCAGGGGTTAAGGACTCAGGCTGAGCCTGAGTGTAGAGATTGGGAAGCAATGGGCCCAAGTCTCCATCCACAAAGACATCTGGGATTGGCCATGCAGGAGTCTGGAAGCAGAATGGGGCTGGGAAGATAGCTCTATAAATTACAGCACAAGATTTGCTTGCCTGGGGGCCAGGAAGTGGTGCACCACGTTGAGTGCACACATTACCAGGCTCTAGGACCCAGGTTCAAGCCCCCACTCCCTATCTGCAGGGTGGGATGCTTCACAAGAGGTGAAGCAAGTCTTTAGGTATCTTTTTGTCTCTCTCTTTATCACCCTCTCCCCTCTCAATTTTTCTCTGCTCTATCAAATAAAATAGAAAGAAAAAAATGCCTGCCTGAGGTACTGGCACCATTATATGCCAGAGTATAGTCTCTTTTACTCTCTCTCATAAATTTTAAATATATATATATATATATATATATATATATATATATAGCCTCCAAGGTTATTGCTGGGGTTCAGTGCCAGCACTATGAATCCACTGCTCCAGGCAGTCATGTTTTCCTACCCCCCTTTTCTATTTGATAGGACAGAGAGAGAAATTGACAGGGGAGGGGGAGAGAGAGAAGGAGAGAGATGTGCAGACCTACTTCACCGCTTTTGAAGCATCCCTCCTGCAGGTGGGGAGTGGAGTCTTGAACTAGGGTCCTTGTGCACAGTACTATGTACACTTAACCAGGTGTACCATCACCTGGCCCCCTAAAAAACACTATTTTCAAAGTGGAAGACAGCAGAGTGACCCCTTGCTATGTCCAGCAAGTGGGTCATACTAATATGAGACTCCCTTCCTGGCCAGCCTGGACTTCAGGCAGGTGAGTTGGGATGTTCCTCATGGCATCGTTCTCCTCCCAGGCTCCCCTGAGGAGAAGTCTCGCCTAATGTTCCGCATGTACGACTTTGATGGGAATGGTCTCATTTCCAAGGATGAGTTCATCAGGATGCTAAGGTTGGTCCTCTGTCTGGTAGAGCCAGGAGAGTGGGTCAGGGCACCGATTGGCAGGGGAAAGAAGTGGAGCATGGGATCAAGCCATAGCATAGCGGGTTAAGTGCAGGTGGTACAAAGCGCAAGGACCAGCTTAAGGATCCCAGTTCGAGCTCCCGGCTCCCCACCTGCAGGGGGTTCGCCTCACAAGCAGTGAAGCAGGTCTGCAGGTGTCTGTCTTTCTCTTCTCCTCTCTGTATTAACTTCCACTCTCCATTGCTCTCTGTCCTATCTAACAATGACAACATCAATAACAACAAGAATAACTACAAGAATGAAACATCAAGGGTAACAAAAGGGAATAAATAAATAAATAAATATATTTTTTTTAAAATAAAAGAAGTGGAGCATGAAGGAGAAAGAGGGGCTCCTTCTCTTCTTCACACAAAAAGTCACAGGCTGACTAGGAGGAGACTTGGGAGTAGACCTGTCAAGTCCTTCCATGTGGCCTTTGATCTCCTGGCGGATACAAGTGTATGCTCACATCTCAGCCCCCGGGTCTCAGGGTTCTCCTTTCCCCACCCCCAGGTCCTTCATCGAGATCTCCAACAACTGTCTGTCCAAGGCCCAACTGGCTGAGGTGGTGGAGTCCATGTTCCGAGAGTCGGGTTTCCAGGACAAGGAGGAGCTGACGTGGGAGGACTTCCACTTCATGCTGCGGGACCATGACAGCGAGCTCCGCTTCACACAGCTCTGTGTCAGAGGTGGGAGCCGCCGGCAGGGCCAATTTAGCCAACAGGCATAGAGCCTGGGCCCCCATATTTTACTCATTATTACTATTTTATGCCAACAGGTTTATCACTAGGGTTTGGTGCCTGTACGATGAATCCATTGCACCTGGTGGCTAGGACAGAGAGAAATTGAGGGCGAGGTGGGCAGGTGGTGGTGCTCCTGATTGAGTTCACATGCTATAATGCACAAAGCCCTGGGTTCAAGCCCCCAGCCTCAAATAAATAAAATATTGAAAAGAGAAAGAGAAATTGAGAAGGGAGGGGAAAAAAGAGCAGGAGAGAGAGAGACAGAGAGAGAGAGAGAGAGAGAGAGAGGGAGAGACCGAGACTTGTAGTACTTACTTGACTGCTTATGAGGCTTCCCCCCTGCAGGTGGGAGTGGGGCCTCAAACCCAGGTCCTTGCACATGGTGAGTGTGTGCTTAACCAGGTTTGCCACTGCCTGTGCCCCTTATTTGTTTTTTATATTATTTTTATTAGCGAGTTGATCATGGCTTACAAGATTATAACGTTACAGAGGTGTGGTTCTACACCACACCCACCACAAAAGTTGTGTGTTCCCACTCTCTCAACAATAATCACCTTAATTCTCATAAAGTCTTAGAGACAGTTTGCCCCCCCACCTTTTTGGGGCATGGAGTTCATGTGTCTCAGTTATCTCTCTTCCACGTGAACCACATTATCCAGCAGTTGTCTGGAAAGGGGAACCTCCTTACTTGCATCACAAAGCATAATTGCCTCCAAGTCCATCTATTTAGTACTAAAGGAAATAATACTTTTAAATTACAGAGTAGTATCCCATAAAGTACATATCCTGTGACTTCTTTATCCAACAGTTCTTTGGTGGCATGTAGGTTGCTCCCACTTTTTGGATATTGTGAATAATGCAACAGTGTGCATAGGGATGTATATATTCCTTTGAAGTCCATGTCCTTTGGCTCCATGCCTAAAAGTGGTGTTATTGGACCATAAGGACTCACATCCTTGTAGTTTTATTATCTTTAATGTCAGAAGAAAATAAGGATCATATATATGTATATATATACATACATACATACATATATATTATATAATTATATGTCATATATACATGCTGCTGTACATTGTATATCATGTGTTTATGAATACAGATGTCATAAAATATGTATCACTTAAATATAGATAATATTTGATGCATATCAATATAATGTACCTAATATGTATATGCATAGCATATATTTATTATATATTTATATAGCATGCTAATATATTTCATATGTCATTTAAATATCAAAGAGATATATCAGTAATAGATATATAAGAATGTACTCAAGCTGCCCCAAGAGGAAAGCTGTGTTCTTGTTCGTCCCTGCCTGAGCCATCCCCACCTAGGCCAGGCTTCCAGCAGTGCTGTTCTTCTTCTTCTAGCGTTTGCCCTTCTTCCGTAGCCAGTCAACAGTCAGGTTGAGCCTGATGTAAAGTTTCGAGACCTCCTTTGAATCTTGAGAGGTGGCAGTCGTTGACTATGTGGGTCATATGGGTGCTGTGCTCTGCTTTTGTTTCTCAGTATGTCCCCAGGCAAAGTGCTCAATAAATGTTTGCTAAGTGCACTGAGAGACCCACTCTTGTGGTCCCTCCCCCAACTTCCTGCCCCACCTGTGTCTGACTCAGGAGGGCGGGCCCTAGGGGGTGAGGAAGAGGCAGATAGTAGGCAGGGGGACTGTCTGTGACCTGCTCTGAGCTGTTTTCACCGCTTAGGATTCTCACTGGGACATGTTGAGACCAAACCCAGCCCCTCCCTGTATTATGAGAACTTGGGGGAGTTGAGTGGCCTAGATGGGGGGAGGGCAAGTTAGACTCAGGAGAGCCCCTGGTCAGGCTTCCCTGCCCAGAGGAAGAAGAAAATTGGTGAGGCTTAGTTCTGCCTATTCTTCAGTTTCACCTTCCCAGAAAGCCCAGTGGCAGCACCTGGGCCTGAGGGCAGAGCGAGAACAGGTGCCTAGGAGCTGACCTGGCCAGAGTCCCGGGAACATCCAGCCCCAGACTGGGAGCTGAACATTAAATAGAAAGTTAACATTGAGTACTATTTTGCTTTATTTGTAATTGTTATTTTCTCCAAATTTCATTTTGAAACCTTTTAACCCTGCAGTGAAGGTGCACGAATAGTACAAAGAACATTCCTCTCCTTGACCTTGACTTGCCACCATTTGCTGCTGTCTATATCACATTTGTCTCTCCCGAACTGTTGAGAGGACAGTCGTCTTCACTTTGTTTTAAACTCTGATTCCATGGAATTTACCTTAATCACTTTTGGCCTCTGGGCTATAGATCAGAGCAAGCTTCAGGACTAGGGATAGCACATGGAAAAGACCTAGGAATTTCCAGACCTCCTGTGAGGACCTACCTCAACGGTTCAGTCCAGATAGGGAACAGTGGGGTACCTCTTGGAAGGGTATCCTTTCCAGCATTTTACTATGAATTTTTCAAACACAAAAGGTGGAAAGAAAGTTACAGTGGTATCCCATACGTGCACCACCCAGATTCTACAGTAATTAGTGGGAGGTTTTAAACTGAAGGGTCTTTAGTGGGGTTTTCATGGCAAGGGTTTTTAGTAGGGTTTTAACAGGTAGGTTACCAACTATTCCTGAGTTCTACCCCAGAAGTCTGCTATCTTTTGTACTTGAGGACCAAAGGTGGACACACATTAGGAGACTGCCAGCCAACTTTTTCCTGAACGAATAGCTGGTCTAGCTCCCAGTGGGGGAAGGGCTAAGATCCAGGTACCCAAAGGCAGGGCCTCTACTGGTCTGGGACCATCTGCGGACCATGTCTGTAGGTGCTGTGCATTGGACTGAGGTTCTCCTGGGCTCTGGCCCTGAGCTGCTTCTTAGCCCACCTCTGTGCTGCAGGGGTGGAGGTGCCTGAAGTCATCAAGGACCTCTGTCGGAGAGCCTCCTACATCAGCCAGGAGAAGATCTGGTGAGCCTCATGTGGGAATGCTGGAGGGATGGCTGGGCTTTGGGGAGATGCTTTTTCTCTCCTTTAAATGACTGGGTCACGGCCCATGCAAATTAGAAAAAAGTTCATGCAAAAAAAAAAGTTCATGGGTTCATGCAAGTTAGAAAAAGACATCCCTTGATCGAGACAGACAGCGCTGCACTGGGGAGAGCAGAGAGTCTGCTAGGGTTTAGCACTCACTGGTCACCTGTGTGAAGGACACAGTCCTCTGTGATGGTCCTGGCTGGGATCTCCAGGAAACAGATCCGGTGTCTCTGTGAGGAGCCTGCTGCCCCCTGGCTGAGAGCACTCACCCTGCCTTGACAGAATGGATCTGGAAGCAGGTCAAGGGCAGCAGAAAACCAAATAGCTCTGGTGACCAAGGCCCTGTCTGTCTCTGTTTCCTGTCATAGCCCTTCTCCCAGAGTGAGTGCCCGCTGTTCCCGCAGAAATGCCGAGTCAGAACTGACCCCTAAGAGACTACAGTGTCCCACGGACACAGACCCTCCCCAGGAGATTCGACGGAGGTTTGGCAAGAAGTACGTCAGCCCCGAAAGCCCAAGCAATCTATCCATACCTTGAGCTTCCTGTTTGATTACCTGAGGCCAGGCGCAGGGGCTGCAGGCAGTGTGACATGGCTGCCCAAGAACGTTAACCTGATGAGACTCCTACACTAATCACAATACCCTGTGGAGTGATGAATGTTATATTAGTGGTGACAGAATGAGGCTTCAGAGCTCAGAGCCATGCACACCTCTGCCTGGGTAATTAGGGAAGGCTTCCCAGAGGAGGTGTCCCTTGAGCCTCCTGTTAAGGATGAGAATAGAGCCTCTTCCAGACCCATGGGAATTGGGAACAAGGAGAGATCTGTCAGAATATAGGCACTGGAGTAGTAGATAAGCTGACTTGGGAGGCTGCCCCTACACTGACAGCCTGCTTGAGGACTGTGAACTAGTCTTTGGGGTCTGAACCTTATTTGACTTGAGTAACTCCTGGGAACAGGGAGCCAGACTGCACTAGCATTAGATTCCTACGGAGGGCCAAGGTTCCCTGTCTGCTAGGGTGACTTCGTTCCAACCCCTGCTGTTCACCGAGGCGCACCGAGAGAAGTTCCAGCGCAGCCGGCGACACCAGACGGTGCAGCAGTTCAAGCGCTTTATCGAGAACTACCGGCGCCACATTGGCTGCGTGGCCGTGTTCTATGCCATCGCCGGGGGCCTTTTTCTGGAGAGGGCCTACTGTAAGTGGCTGGCAATGACTGACAGCGCAGGGGGCGGGGCCTACCGTGAGTGGCTGGCGGTGACTGACAGCCCTGGAGGCGGGGCCTACTGAGTGGCTGGCAATAACTGACAGCGCAGGGGGCGGGGCCTACCGTGAGTGGCTTGCAATCACTGACAACCCAGGGGGCGGGGCCTACTGTGAATTGCTCTCAATGACTGACAGCCCAGGGGGCGAAGCCCACTGTGAGTGGCTGACAGTGATTGACAGCCCTAGAGGCGGGGCCTACTGTCAGTGCGGGACTTGCAAGGACTGATAGCCTTGGGGATATGGGGCACCTTAAGTGACTGTTCTGTGGCGGGGTGTCTAATGAATGACAGCCCTGGGGGCGAAGCCTTCCCTGGAAGCTAGGAACAGCTTGACGGAAGGCCGAGTGGCCCCTCTTACTCTCTTGACCCCTCCACAGACTACGCCTTTGCGGCTCATCACAAGGGCATCACCGATACCACCCGCGTGGGCATCATCCTGTCGCGGGGCACGGCGGCCAGCATTTCCTTCATGTTCTCCTACATCCTGCTCACCATGTGCCGCAACCTCATCACCTTCCTGCGGGAGACCTTCCTCAACCGCTATGTGCCCTTCGACGCCGCCGTGGACTTCCACCGCCTCATCGCCTCCACTGCCATTGTCCTCACAGGCAGGGCATGGGCTGGAGGGGTGGGGGTGAGGGGATTCTCTCCAAGTCCTTTTCCAAAACCCCTTCCTCTCCAACTGCAGTTAGCTTGATGCTAGATGACCCCCTAAGGATATGGGTGGCCTTATCCACGGCGCCAGTCTGAAGTTGACATGACACCCCAGCATGAGTGCACATACTAAGGCCATTCCCAGCCTATGTTCCAAAACAGAATTCCGAGAGAGAAGCCACAGGAATGCACTAAGCTAGTGGTACAATTTCAGACTCATGTGACTGAGTTGTTGGACCTGTGTCTGAGAGCCTGGCGAGGAGAAACTGATTAGAAATCTGAATGTGGATTCCCCACTCTGAACCCCCTCACATTGGACTGCCCATGCTCACCCCACCCTCTCTGGTCTCTTCAGTCTTGCACACTGCCGGCCACGTGGTGAATGTGTACCTCTTCTCCATCAGCCCGCTCAGCGTCCTCTCCTGCCTCTTCCCTGGTTTCTTCCATGACGATGGGTCAGTGTGTGTGGGTGTGTGTATTGTGGAGAATGGGGGGTGGAGAGAGAAGGTAGAAAGGAGCAAATCCCCTCAATCCAGAAAAGAATGTTACTTTACAGTTATGGAATACTGACTTGCCTGAGTCCCTGGTCCCAAGTCCCCAGGAAGGGACACAGTGATTAGATGAGGCCTCCTTCCCTGGAGGATGTTTTCTAGAAGTCCCACATTTCTCCTCCCAAGATCTCACTTCGCTTTCCCTTGCTCACAGGTCTGAGTTCCCCCAGAAGTATTATTGGTGGTTCTTCCAGACCGTCCCAGGTGAGAGTCCACCCTGCTCCTTGAAGTTCTGGGCCTGGCACTGAAGGCTTGGGGTTCTCTCTGCCACTCTGGGCAGCTAGTCTGTTCACTAGTTGTCCCTGCCCGTTAGCTCCTGCTGGGCAGTAGGAGACTTGAATCCCAGTTCTTCTCTCCCTGAGGTAGCCTGGGCACCCACCCTTCTCCAAACAGCTCTTCCCCCTGTGGAGTGAGAGTGGATTCCCCAACCCTAGCATGCACACCTTCTGTGACAGTGACTCTGAAGGATGCTTTACCCCATCTGCATGGGGGAGGGACCAGGCTCCTGTCAAACCAGGCAGAGCTCCCCCAGCCCCACTTCTGTCCCAACAAGGGCTGTTAGGAGCATAGTCTTAACCCCACCCCCTGCGCCCCATAATCACCCATTTTAGAGCTATTAGCTATAGCTCTAAACAAATGCTCCTTGAACCTATTTATATTTCAGCCCCTTCCCTCCTTGGGGTAACACATTTCCTGCACTAGCTCCTCTCAGTGCAACACAGCATGGTTTTTTATGTGATTTTAATCCAAAAACGATCTCCTTTGAACTTCAAAGAGCACTTGCTAATTCCCCCACGCTGGGATTTAGTGGATAAGACTGTGCTTATGCTCTTCTCTCCTTTAAGGACTCTACAGGCTTTGGTTAGATCCCTTCTTAACCTTTGCTGTTCCGAACTGCTGGGTACTAATCATCCTAATTTCTGCCTCTCCCTCCTTGATCACTTAAGGGACCATTCTCTGGCCCCTGCACCCCTGCTCTGCCTCCTGCATTGCACTCCTGGGATCCTCTGGGAGAGAGAGAGTCTCCCACTCCCTTTGGTCTGGAACCAAGGGGGCTATGGTGTTGCATTCAATAACTCACTCACTGATGGTGCCGGTGCTCGGACTCTGTGCTGTGGCGGCCAGGTGGAGTGCTGCAAGGACAGGACTCAGCCTGGACTCCCTGGGGACAAGGCCTGCTGTGTCCAGAGCCTAACCCAGAAGGCCCCAGTGGATGCTTCGAGCATTCATTCATGCAGCACACACCACCTGTATACAAGAGCCACAGTTATGCAAAGAGACTCTCATATCTGAGACTCTGAAGCTCTGAAGTCCCAGGTTCAGTCCCCTGTACCACCATAAGCCAGAGCTGATCAGTGCTCTGGAAAAAGAAAGAAAGAAAGCAAGAAAGAAAGAAAGCCACCCACTGTATTCCAGACCCTGCGTGAGACGCTAGGATTCGATGGTGAACTAGCCAAGGCTGGTTCCTGTTCTTGTCAACTCAAGAGTCAGGAAAGTGACAGACAGAAAACAAGTGATGACACAGGAGCTTGATAAACAATAGCGGGAACAAGGTCTGTGAGGGATGAGTCTGCTGCTGTGAACTTCAGCTATGATCTCTGGTGTTGGGAACAGAGGGAGCTACTGTGAGCTTACCTCATCCCTTCCTGGGGCAATGGAGTAGAAAGGGAACCCTAGGAGCTTCCAGACAGACCCCCATTTCATTACAAGGCCCTCCTCCTCTAACCTTCAGCCCTTGTTTGTTTTACAGGCCTCACAGGGGTTGTGCTGCTCCTGGTCCTGGCCATCATGTACGTCTTTGCCTCCCACCACTTCCGCCGGCGCAGCTTCCGGGGCTTTTGGCTGACCCACCACCTCTATATCCTGCTCTATGTCCTGGTAAGGGTGTCAGTGATGGTCTGGCTAATGGGTTTGGGTGGGAAGTTCCCAGGGAGGTAGTGAGACATCAATTCCCCATCTCTTTAGTTACTGCAAGTGTCCTCTTAACATTTTTTTTTAATATGGAGATGGGGGAGGAGGCTGAGTGGTGGCGCAACAGGTTGAATGCACATGTCACAATGCACAAGGACCCAGGCTTGAGCCCCCGGTCCCCACTTGCAGGGGGAAAGCTTCACAAGTGGTGAAGCAGGGCTACAGGTGTCTCTCTGTCTTTCTATCTCCTTCTTCCTTCTCAATTTCTGACTGTCTCTGTCCAATAAATAAATAAAGATAATAATTTACAATATTTTTAAAATAATACTACTAATAAAAGATTGGATGGGAGGTAGTGGTATAGAGGGCAGGGTAGTGGCACACCCACCTAAGTGCACATATGACCAAGCACAGACTTAGGTTCGAGCCTCCTACTCTTACCTGCAGGAGGCCAAATTTATGAGCGGGGAAGCAGGTCTGCAGTTGTCTGTCTTTCTCTCCCTCTCTCTATCTCCCAGTCCTCTCTCAATTTCTCTCTTTCCTATCTAGTAAAAACTAGAAAGGGGAAAAAAAAAAGGAAAAGTTGGCCACTGGGAGTGGTGGATTCGTAGTACCAGCACCAATCCCCAGTGATAACCCTGGTTGCAATAAAAGAGAGAGAGAGAGGTCTGGGAGGTGGCACAGTGATTAAAGCATTGGCTTCTCAAGCAGGAGGTCCTGAATTCAATCCCTGGCAGCACATGTACCAGAGTGTGTCTGGTTTTTTCTCTCCTATCTTTTTCATTTATAAATAAAACAGAGAGAGAGAGAGAGAGGAAGCAGAAGAAATAGCTCATTGGGTAGGACACTCACCTTGACATCACTACAGCCCATGCTTGAGTCCTGGCACCACATAGGAGGTAAGGAAAGCCCTAATGCATCTCTCCTCTCCCTCTTTTTGTTTGTGTGATTGAAAGAGTGACCTGGGAGCAGGCTAGATGCTCAAAGAAAGGGCCTGATGCTGGAGAAAACAAAAGAAAGGAAGAATGGAGATTATAGGGTTGGGCTCCAGAATGGGCTGACACCAGTGGACAGCAGTTGGAAGACTGACTCACTGGTGTGGGTCTTGCTGAAACAGCCCTTCCAGGCTGGTCTGCATTCCACACAAACACCCCAACATCTTTTCTGCCCACCTAGTCTTTCCTCTCTTTGGGTGGCTGCTTTGGGCCCCTGGTGGAAAGCCTACACTTGAGAGAACATCACCATTTGTTTGTTAAGATTTTATTTGTTTATTAGTCAGAGAAAGAAAAAGAGGAAGAGAGAGAGAGAGAGAGAACCAAAGCATCACTTTGGCACATGCAATGCTGGGGATTGAACTTGGGGCCTCACGTTTTAGAGTCCAGTGCTTTCTCCACTGTGTCACATCCCATGCCATGCATCACCATTTTTAATTAATTAAGTAATTAATTAATTTTTTGGTTAGAGACGGGGAGTAATTGAGAGGGAAGGAGGAGGTAGAGAAGAAAAGAGAGAGACCTACAATACTGCTTCACCACTTGTGCAGCTCCCCCCTTTCTAGGTGGGGCTTGAACCAGGGTCCTTGCCCACTATAATGTATGCACTCAATCAGGCGTGCCGCCACCTGAGCCCTGCATCACCAGTTTTTAGGACAGTCACTCCACCCAGCTAGGTGCCACCTATAAAGTTAATGAGCTTTATTAAAATGTTTTCACCTAGGACTGCTGATAAAATGCATTTTTAAAAAGATTCCATCAGTCTCCTTTCCTTTTCCTTAACCTAGGTTCCTCCCTCCCTGCCTTCACATTCCCTGACTTCTCTCCTGTTCTCTTCACTTGCCCTTGGGTTTGCCTTCAGCTGCTTCCATTGGTCAGTTTCACAACTCACAGATGACTCTGATCTGTGCCCCTGCATCATCCCTCTGCTTGGCTCACCCTCTCCATGGGCTCGGGCCTGTCCCCAAAGGGCACTCCATGAGCCTCGAGGGCCCAGTCGTCCCCATCCAGACTAGGAGGACATCCAAGAATCACAGAGCCCACAGGGCTGTCCTCAGCCGACTCCATACAGAACTGCACTCAGGGGGCTCCACTGTCCAGGGGCAGAGGGGCAATTCTCCAGTGCCTGGATCAGGCTGTCACCCACGGCCCACCCTGCCTCCTCCTGGGTATCACTCTGTTTTCACTGCTGGAAAGTATTTCCTTTCCTTCCTTTCTTTCTTTTTTTAAATTAATTGATTTTCATCAGAGCACCCCTGGCTCTAGTCTCACAGTGTTGGGGACTGAAACTGGGACCTTTAGTGCCTCAAGCATGAAAGTCTTTTTGCAGAACTACTTTGTTATCTCCCCAGCCCTTATGTTTCTGTTCTTCCATTTTTTATCCCAGAGCACTGCTCAGCTTGGGTTTATGATGGTGCAGGGGATTGAACCTGGGACTTTGTGCACTTAACCCACTGCGCTACTGCCCAACCCCCAACCTGGGACTTTGGAGCCTCAGATAGGAGAGTCTCTTTGCATAACCACTATGCAATCTAACCCCTGCCCCAGGAAGTATTTCCATCTTGCTAGAGGCTCAGTACTTCATGGTTCTGAAGATAATTACCCAGCCCTGGCTTAGAATGCTCCCTAGAATTGATGACAGTTTGTTTCCATAGACATTTCTCCCTTTTTGGGAAGCTGTGGCTATTAATCCCTCCCTTCCCCTTTCCCAGTGATGGGTGGAGCCCTAGTGTCTGGGTTGCTGTTTCTCTTAGTGGAGAGGATACTCTTGTTTCTGCTGATAAAACAGCTTCTTTGAACCATGTGGAAGACCCCAGAAGAGTAGCATCCTGAGACAAAATCCCTGCCAGACTTTCTCCCGGATTTGGGGGATTATTGGGGTTCAGCTCAGAAAAGTGCAGGAGTGTTAGAACATCTCATGCATGGTGGGGGGGGGGGGGATCAGGTGGCTTTAGGCAGAAAGGGAAAGTGCAAGTAAAAGACCCTGGAGAAAGGCCAGTAAGATAGCTCACTTGCATAGTGTGCTTGCTTTATCATGGGCACTATCTGGGCTCAGGTCTTTCCACTCTACTAAGGGAAGCTTTGGCCCTGGAGTGTCTTTTTTCTCTGCACCTCTAATCTGTCTCTGTCTGTTTGAAAAAGTCATCCGTGAGAGGTGAAGCCTGGGGACGGTTATCCAGGCTCCAGATCCAGACTATGGAGGGTGGGGACTGTGTGCCCAATGCTGAGCCCCCAGGGTTGCTCCCTGGCTCCTCAGCCAGCCACAAGTCCACAGCAGCTCTGTGGTTTCAAAGCAAAGCCAACACAAATTGGGGCATATAAACAGGCATATGAGGTCACCCTAACATTATTTTTCAGTCTGGTTGGATGCTCAGAAAGCAGTAGGGGTGGGCATGGGCTGCACAGTGGAAGAGGGACTTGCCAGAAGTTTTTGAGTTGGTTCTGTGAGTAGAGGCTCCAGAATGGGGCACTCAGTGGGGGGGGGGGGATAGAGTCCAGTTTACCAGACTGAGGGTCTAATCTGTGAGCTCTCTGCTAGACCCAACTGAGGAGAGTTCTGTCCTCAGGAATCCACCACAGAATTACTGCCTTTGACTTGGAAATGATCAAAATGAACAGACACAGATGATATAGGATGAGTTTCTGAGCGTCCTGAACAGTAATTGTCAGGCACTCTCTGAAGAAAGTTTCATTCGGGCCAAACTGATTAAGGAGGACCTTGGAGGAGAGAGGACTTGAGCCAAACCTTCAGGAGAGTTAAGCAAAGGGAAAGCAATGAGTCTGCCAGGTAGAAGGAAGGGCATGAGCACAGGTGCAGAGATGGAAAAGATGATGGATTATTCTGGGGAGTGTGGGTGGCCATGGGGCATCAGGTGGTGACAAGATACACAGGGCCTGAATGGGCTGCCAATGAGAGCCATGGCCCAGCTGAGGCCACACCACATGGCAGAGCACAGGAAGTGACTCACAGAGGGTGAGGAAATTAGACTTGGAGACAGGCAGGATTGAGTGTGAAAGAAGGAGCCACTGGTAGAGGAGACAGGAAGAGCAACATCTAGCAGGGCACTGCTGCAGAAGTGACAAGGGGTCAGGGAAGCGACAGTGCCACAGGTTGCCAAGGGTGGAGGTAGATGTTATCTGGAAATAGACATTGGATTTGGTCCATGAATTCTCCATAAGCAGATCCTAAAGCAAAGAGAGCCGGGGACCGGGCGGTAGCATACTGGGTTAAGTGCACATAGTACGAAATGCAAGGACTGGCTCAAGGATCCCGGTTTGAACTCCGGACTCCCTACCTGCAGGGGAGTCACTTCACAAGTTGTGAAACGGGTCTGCAGGTGTCTTTCTTTCCCCCTCTCTGTATTCCCCTACTCTCTCAATTTCTCTCTGGCCTGTCCAACAGCAACAACAGTGGGGGAAAAAGATGGCCGCCCGGGATTTCGGGCGGTAGCGCAAGGACCAGAGTAAGGATCCCGGTTCGAGCCCCCCCACCCACCCACGGGGGGGGGGTCACTTCACAGGTGGTGAAGCAGATCTAAGTGTCTTTCTTTCCCTCTCTTTGTCTTCCCCTCCGCTCTACATTTCTCCCTGTCCTATCCAACAACAACGACAGCAATAACCACAACAACGATAAACAACAAGGGCAACAAAAGGGGAAAAAATAGCCTCCAGGAGCAGCAGAGTCAAAGTGCAGGCACCGAGTCCCAGCAATAACCCTGTAGGGAAAAAAAATAGGATGTCAACAGAGATATGAGAGAGGATCAAGGGAGGCCTGAGGAGGTGGCATTTGTGCTTTGATATGGGAGCTAGACATGGGAGGAGCCGGGGAGGGGGATTGCTGACAGAGAACAACAGGTACAAGGATGCTGAAGCAGAAAGGACTAGCCAGGTTTGCAGAACAGGGAAACGCTGGCTGGCAGAGGCTAGACCGTCACAAGGCCTTGTGGGGGCAGTGGGGAGTCCACAGAGACTTTATTTATTTTTTTGTCTCTAGAGTTTTCACTGGGGCTTAGTGCCTTTACTATGTGTGTTGTTGGGTTTTTTTTTGTGTTTTGTTTTTAATTTTTAATTTTTTTATTTATTCCCTTTTGTTGCCCTTGTTTTATTATGGTAGTTATTGTTGTTGTCGTCGTTGTTGGATAGGACAGAGAGAAATGGAGAGAGGAGGGGAAGACAGAGAGGGGGAGAGAAAGATAGACACCAGCAGACCTGCTTCACTGCTTGTGAAACGGCCCCCCTGCAGGTGGGCGGGGGCTAGAACGCCAGTCCTTGCGCTTTGCGCTACCCGCGCTAAACCTGCTGCACTACCACCTGACTCCCAGTGCCTGTACTATGTATCCACAGCTCCTGGCAGCCATTTTTTCCATTTTGTTGTTATTGTTATTGTTGTCGTTGTTGTTGGATAGGACAGAAAGAAATCGAGAAAGGAGAAGAGAAAGATAGACACCTGCAGACATGCTTCACTGCCTGTGAAGTGACCCTCCTGCAGGTGGGGAGCTGGGGGCTCGAACCAGGATCCCTTCGCTGGTCCTTGTGCTTTGTGCCATGTGCACTTAACCCACTGTGCTACTGCCTGGCTCCCCACAGAGACTTTTAAAGTTCTGGGGTGGTCTGGGAAGTGGCATAATGGATAAAGCATTAAAGTCTCAAGCATGAGAGTCAGGCTGTGGTGCAGCGGGTTAAGCACAGGTGGCGCAAAGCACAAGGACCGCCATAAGGATCCCAGTTCGAACCCCGGCTCCCCACCTGCAGGGGAGTCGCTTCACAGGCGGTGAAGCAGGTCTGCAGGTGTCTTTCTCTCCTCCTCTCTGTTGTCTTCCCCTCCCTCTCCATTTCTCTCTGTCCTATCCAACAACGACAACAACAATTAAAAAAAAGGGCAACAAAAGGGAATAAACAAATAAAATAAATTTTAAAAAAATTTAATAAAGCATGAGGGCCTGAGTTCAATCCCTGGCAACACATTATCAGAGTAATGTCTGATTCTTTCTCTTTCTCCTCCTGTTTTTCTTATTAATAAATAAATTAAATCTTAAAAAAAAAACTCTGGGGACAAAGGGCTGGTTGGTGGCACACCTGATTAAGCACATGTTACCATGTAGAAGGATCCCGGTTCTAGCCCCTGGTCCCCACCTGCAGGAGCTGGGGGTGGGTGGGGATAAGATTCACAAGAGGTGAAACAAGTATTGCAAGTGTCTTTATGTCTCTCTCCCTCTCCCCCACCCCTCTCAATTCCTCTCTGCCCTTTCAAACAGAATAGAAAAGGATGCATGCTAACCCCAGGGAATTTGTAGTGTTGACACTGAGCCCCAATAACAACCTTGGTGGCAAAGATAGAGAGAGAGAGAGGGGGGGGGGGAAGAAGAAGAGGAGGAGGAAGAGAGGAAGAGGAGGAGGAGAAAGAAAAGAGAGGGGGGAGGAAGGGAGAAGGAAAGAAAGAATGAACTACAGCAGAGTAAAACAGAAGACTGGCTAGAAGGGTAGGTGACAGCTCTGTAGTTTGGTCTGGGTTGGGGTCAGGGAAATGCAGTCTTTCTTTTTCTGTATTTATTTATTTATTTTTCTTTTCTGATTTTTTTTTATTGGGGAATTAATGTTTTACATTCAACAGTAAGTACAATAGTTTGTACATGCATAACATTCCCCAGTTTCCCATATCACAATACAACCCCCACTAGGTCCTCTGTCATCCTTCTTGGACCTGTATTCTCCCCACCCACTCAGCCCCACCCCAGAGTCTTTTACTTTGGTGCGATACGCTAATTCGGAAATGCAGTCTTATTCTCAGGGATGCTTTAGAGTGGTTGGGTCTTAGAACCTGGAAGGAATGTGGCACAAGGGGAGGGGAGGAGGTTCAGGATGTGCCAGTGGGGAGGTGCAGGTGCTATGGCCTGTGTTGGCCTCACCGCCTGCTGTGGGCAGGTCTTAGCCACCCCCTTTCACTCTCTGCAGCTCATCATCCACGGCAGCTTCGCTCTGATCCAGCTGCCCCGTTTCCACATCTACTTCCTGGTGCCAGCCCTCATCTACATGGGGGACAAGCTGGTGAGCCTGAGCCGGAAGAAGGTGGAGATTGGCGTGGTGAAGGCCGAGCTGTTGCCCTCAGGTACCAGCTGCGAGGCTGCCAGAGGACAATGGCAGGACCTCAAAATCTCCTGGCCAGGCAGAGGGTAGATAGCATAATGGTTATGCAAAAAGACTCTCATGCCTGAGGCTCCAAAGTCCCAGGTTCAGTTCCCTGCACCACTATAAGCCAGAACTGAACAGTGTTCTGGTAAATAAATAAATAAATCTGGCCAAAGCCAGAGGGGCCTGGGGCCTTGGGGAAAAGGGACTAGGGACAGGTGAGAGAAGCTCTTGCTCAGCAGGTCTAAGGTTCTCTCACAACAGAGAAGAGGAGCCCAGGCCAGGCTGCCCCCTGCCCATCTGGCCACCAACCCCAGTGCGACCCAGCCCCTCGTCAACGTGGATTTGTTGGGAAGGGAGTGATGACTTCAAGCAGAAACCGTGGGTGGGGGAGACTCTCTGTGGACTATATTGTTGCTGGGTTCAGGACTGCTGTACCCAGCTCTCTCTTTAACAAAGTGTTCATTTGATTTAGTATCTGTATGGGGTGCCTCCTATCATATCCTAGAATCCCAGTATTTAAGGAGGTGGTAAAGTGGCGATGGCGAATTTGGGGATCTGATCTCCCCAAAAGTACCTGCCGCTCCACCCGATTCTGCAATGGCTGCCGGGCAGATCACCCCTCCAACTTGAGCCATCCCGCTCCATGGCCAAAGCAAGAGCATTAGCAGTGAACTGAAGACATTCTTCCTTGCCCATGCCTTCCCAGTAGGTAGCATCAATATAGCCATAGATGTAGGAGCTCCCAGAACCCCCAGTGGCGAAGGACTGCCTAGCCATCATACCTCCCACGAGCACTGAGTACACCTGTCCTCTTTCTTGGGACCAAGCCTGCAGTGATGATTCCTGCCATTAGCTCTTCTCGGTATCAGTAACACATCTCCTTAAAGAGTCTGGCAGCTGTGTGTACCAGTGGAGGCTCATTCAGTCCAGTGCTGTGGAAGCCAAGCTGATAAGTGACTGCATCAGTGACTGCCTGGGTATTAGCTGCTGAGTCTGAGCCACTGCAGAAGATTCCGTCATGAATGGGGGCAGCTTGTCAGTCAGTCGGTTGGCAATGTAGGACCCAGTGGTAGCTCTGGAGTCAGAAGCCCCCGTCAGACTTTACGGCCATAATAGTGGTCCTTGTAGAGACTTCCTGGCCTTCCCATTGGAGGCAAAGGCCTCTGGTCCCCATGCCAGTGCCAGCCCTGCTGCTCGAGTAGCTACGAAGGTAACCGCCATCTTCCTCCTCTCACCTCTTTTTTTAGGAGTGACCCACCTGCGGTTCCAACGGCCCCAGGGCTTCGAGTACAAATCAGGACAGTGGGTGCGGATCGCCTGCCTGGCCCTGGGGACCACGGAGTATCACCCCTTCACGCTGACGTCTGCGCCCCACGAGGACACGCTGAGTCTGCACATCCGGGCAGCAGGGCCCTGGACCACGCGCCTCAGGGAGATCTACTCACCCCCAACGGGGGACGTTTGTGCCAGATACCCCAAGGTGCCCAGCCCAAGGCCACATACCCCCTCATCATACCCTTAACAAGTGCTGGCCTGGGGACACCAGATCCCCCGCTATGCCCCCCCCCCGTGTCCATCCAGAGACTGGTTATTCCAGAAAACTCCACCAGCTTCCCTCCCCTCGCCCCATTCCATATACCCACCCATTTGCCTTTCCACATCTCCAGTTTCTGGCTTCAGAACTATGGTGGAAGCAGAGCTTAATGCAAACACACTCCCCTTTCTGCAGCTATACCTCGATGGACCATTTGGAGAGGGCCACCAGGAGTGGCATAAGTTTGAGGTGTCAGTGCTGGTGGGAGGGGGCATTGGGGTCACCCCCTTTGCCTCTATCCTCAAAGACCTGGTCTTCAAGTCGTCAGTCAGCTGCCAAGTGTTCTGTAAGAAAGTGAGTCTCCTCCTGCCAGCCCATGGCTCCCAGTACCTAGTGGCATGTCTATCTGAGCCTCTGACCTTGACCTCAGCCTCTCTGATCTGGACATGACCCAGCTGACCTGACCCCAGGAGGATCAGAGTATCCCCAGAACCTAAAGGGCGAGTTTGGTTCGCTGATACCGCTAGGCTCCTGCCTAGCTTACAGACTCAGTTATCTGAGGATGTGTTTCTGTGGGTCCTTCCTGCAGGGCTGAGGAGGGCTAGAGAAATCTGTTCCCCTCTCCTAGGAGACCTGAAGCATTGTGGGGCTGGGAAAGGGAAGGGCACTCGGGGCAGGGCACAAGTAAAACTGGATTTGAGGAAGGGAGGTGGCCAGGCAGGGCTGGTGGGCTGGGCTGGCTTTGGGAACACAGCCCAGGCCCTCAGGCCTCCGCGGTGGGTCCCTTCCCCCCATCCTAGACCTGGAGGCAGGTCCCTGCTTGTCTCCCTGGGCCTGGCAGGTGAATCAGGGGTGCAGGAATGCGGGGGTGGGGGGGGGAGAGGAGGGGGAGGCCCAGCCCAGATGTTGGGAGCATTCAGTAAATGACTGACGGCTCCCTTCCTCCACTGCCCCTTAACTCACTGCTTCTCCCCATCAAAACCTGGTGGTGGGTACCTGCAGGGCAGACGTGTTGCCCCTGGTCTCAACATGAACACCTTCATCTGGGCAGCCTGGAGGTGGGGAACCTGGTGGCTTCAGTGAACCAGAGTCCTATCTCACATACACCATGGTTCAGTGCCACTGCTCCACTGTCCTGGAGCAACTCCACATGTCTACCAGAGCCTGGCCTTGTGGCCCTAGATACCCCCTGTCCCCAGGCTGTCTGGAACAGACCCCCTGGGATGACAGGAGCTGGGACCTGAGCTCCAGCCGTGTGTCCCCAGATCTACTTCATCTGGGTGACGCGGACCCAGCGGCAGTTCGAGTGGCTGGCTGACATCATCCGGGAGGTGGAGGAGAATGACCGCCAGGACCTGGTGTCTGTACACATCTACATCACCCAGCTGGCTGAGAAGTTCGACCTCAGGACCACCATGCTGGTGTGCCAGGGCCGGCCAAGCGGGCCTAGGGAGGTCAGGGATCACGTGAGCAGCTGACCCTGGTCCTACCTGCCTGTGACCGCCTCCTCCCACTCCCTCCCCAGTACATCTGTGAGCGGCACTTCCAGAAGGTGCTGAACCGGAGTCTGTTCACGGGCCTGCGCTCTGTCACCCACTTCGGCCGCCCCCCCTTCGAGCCCTTCTTCAACTCCCTGCAGGAGGTCCACCCACAGGTCAGTCTTCCGCTCTAGTCCAACCAACATCTGCAAGCACCTCACCTTTACCATCTGGGGCTGAGCAGAGCCCCATACCCCATCAGAAACATGGCTAGGAAATAACATTTAATAGTTATGCAGGGGGGACTTTTTATGCCTGAGTTCAGAGATTACAGATTAAATATCCCCCTTACCACCACCACCAAGGGCCAGAAGAAGCTGAGCAGTGGTCTAAGAAGGGCGGAAGGGGAGAGAAAAGTTAGGCAAATCAGATGTGTCGCTTAATGCTGGCAAGTGCCTTGAGGTGCAGAGACTGGACTCGCTGTGAGCAAGTTTGCCAAAACTGAGCCAGTCCTCACTGTGCCTGCACACAGCACACCCCCACTAGGAACATGGGCTGAGCCTGCACCAAGCACTCCTGCTGAGCTAGCCTTCACTTTGTCTCCCAACAGGTCAGAAAGATTGGGGTGTTTAGCTGTGGCCCCCCTGGCATGACCAAGAATGTGGAAAAGGCCTGTCAGCTCATCAACAAGCAGGACCGGACTCATTTTTCCCACCACTATGAGAATTTCTAGACTTCCTGTTGTGGGGAGGTGTCTCCCCACCCTCACCTGCTAACTTTGGTCCAGGTGGCCATGATCAGTCACCCCCACATGGTTTCAGGGGACTGGTCTCCCACCTCCTGCCCTGTGTGGGCTGTGACCACTAGGTTTACAATGGGCTTCAGCCTGGAGAAGTGTGAGGCACTGTCTGGGGACTAGAGATTGGGAGGTGCAGAGCTATTTTTAGGATAAAATGACACCCCTTCTTCTGAAGTAAAATCTAAGTCTAGAGCTAGTGTGTGTGTGTGTGTGTGTGTAAGGGGCTATGTGTCTAAGGATGAAGTGGGTGCACAGATGCTGGCATCTTAGGACCCCTTCCCAAGATGCCCCCTCATGACGTGAAGAAGAGTGCAGAGGCTGGAACCACAGAGCAGTTAACAGGAACCCCCTCAGCACTTGAGTGTTACAGTACAGCTGACTTGGCGTCTTTAAACACAGTCAGAACCTGGCCTGGGATCTCTGGTGTTCTTTGGCGCTTCTCTTCCTGCTCTAATTGTCCCTATTGAAAATAAACCACTTTTCTGCTCTCAGAGGTTCCTTTATTCTGCCCTACAATGGGGCAGGTAGTGTACTGGCCACATTCTTAGTTCCCAGCTGGTCCGTTCCTTCTCCCATCCAAGTACAAACCAGGCCCAACTCTGCTTAGCTTACGAGATTGGATGTGTTCACGGTGATATGGCCATAAACAGGTCTGTTCCTTCTCTATGAGCTTGTCAGTATTCTGAGAATAAAGGGAACTACCTACAGTCAAGTATCCCCTAAATGGAGACACTCACCCAATCCCCAGGCTCAGGGGTAACCCTAATAACAGAGGGCCTTTAAGGATGGCTCATGTGGGACTTCTGAATCTGGACCAGAAGCACAGAGAAGTGGGGTGGGGGCGCAGTCTGCAGGAGGTGGGCTGAACACACATTGGATGAGGGAGGAGCTCACCCCCAGCTGGTTTGCTCCCAGCACCCACATGGGTATCCACAACACCGTTACCTAGCCTCTTTAAGCCTTCTTCCTCATCTGCAAATGAGTGTCTTCCCAGTCTACTAAAGCATAAGGCAACTCAAACCCAAAAATAAAGGGAGGGGGGGCAGGCAGTAGAACACAGTGCACATAATACACCAAGGACCAGGGTTCAAGCCCCCAGTCCCTACTCGCCAGGCGGGGGAGAGCTTCACAAGTAGTGAAGCAGGTCTGCAGGTGTCTCTCTTCCTATCTCCCCCTCCTCTCTCAATTTCTAATAAATACCACCTGTGGATTTAAAAAAACATAAACGCTACATTAAAGAACTGCAGTTCAAGGGGTGGGGATAGACAGTATAATGGTTATGCAAAATAGACTCTCATGCCTCAGGCTGAAGTCCCAGGTTCAATCCCCTGATACCACCATAAACCAGAACTGAATCAGAACCAGCACCAGCAGTGCTCTGGTTAAAAAAGGGGGGAAGGGGGGGGCGATAGCTCAGCGTGTTAAGTGCACGTGGGGTGAAGCGCAAGGACCAGCGTAGATTCCCTTCACAGGTGGTGAAGCAGGTCTGCAGGTGTCTTTCTCTCTCCCTCTCTGTCCTATCCAACAATGACAGCAATAATAACAGCGGCAACAGAAGGGAAAAAAATAGCCTCCAGGAGCAGTGGATTCATAGTGCAGGCACTGAGCCCTAGCAATAACCCTGGAGGCAAAAAAAAAAAATGCAGTTCAGAGGGCTGGGCGTTGGCACACCTGGTTGAGTGCAAGTTACCATGCACAAGGACCAGGGCTCAAGCCTGCAGGATGAAAGCTACACAAGCAGGCAAACAGTGCTGCCGGTCTCTCTCTCACTCTCTCTCCTTCTCCCTCCCTCTCTCTCTCCCCCTTTCCCTCTCAAATTGTCTATGTTTAAAACAAAAACAAAACCCAATTGCAGTTAACGTTCCCAATTGCAGTTAACTCAGCCCAGCCCGCCTTTCCAGGGCAGTTTTATGTATCTTTTTTTTTTTCCCTCCGTTTTTGCAGGCTGGCCCTAAGGGTTTGACAGCAGCTCCTCCTGGCGGCCCGGCGGTTCCCCCCGGGACTGGACGCCTCTTCGCGGTTGGAAGCAGGGCCAGCAGGGGGCGCGCGCGGACGGCCCCACCGGGCTCGGCGGCCAGTCGGAGGGCCCTGGGGGTGGCGCGCCGTAGGCCCCGCTGCCCCGCACAGGCACCGCGGTGGGCCGCGCCCGCCTCCCCAGCGCACGGCACCCGCGTGGCAGCCCCCCCCCACCCCGCACGCCGCCTTTGTCTCGCGCGGCTCCCTTCTCGCCCGGGCGGGGAGGCGGGAAGCGGGGAGGGGCGTCGCCTCCCTAGCGCGGGCGGGGGATGTTTTGACGTCTCGTCCAGGGAGAGAACTTGATGCTCCGAAAGTGCTTTTCACCGCCGGGCCTGCGTCTGCGTCTGCTCCCGGGCTGATGCATAATCAGAAGCTGCGCCACTGCGCCGCTCCCCGCCCCCAGCAAACCCGGGGGTGGGGGGGCAGAAGGCAGCGGACACCGGCGGGCAGCACTGCATTTATTTATTGCCTCTGGCCTCCACTCCCCGCCCCCAGGCCTCTCGGGGTGGGGGTCTGCCCCCCCCCCGCGCCCCCAACCCAGACTCTGGGCGGGGCCCACCGCTGGTTTGGGGGTGTGGTCTGCCGCCTCTGCCCTAGGGCTGCAAGGGGCTACAGCGGCGGGTGTGGACCCCCGAGGGGGCCTTCCTCCAGGAACAGTCCTTCCCTACTCCCTCCCCCCTCCCGGGGACTCCTCCAGCCTTGGCTCCTAATTCCAAGGGCCCTGCCCCCCACCCCTTCAAATAAATTAAGGAATCTCCAGCTTCCACTCAGGGAAAGGGGAAGGAAGGTTTGGGAGATGACGTGTCTGCTCCAGAAGGACACAGGTTCGGGTCCCTCTCTGTCACAGTGTCTGGGCCTCACATCTACAGAGTCCGGATGGCCACGGGGTAGAGCAGGGACATGTGTTCGGCCCCCTTGATGGGCAGCTTGCGGCTGGCGTAGTGGTGCACGATTTCTGGGACGCTGCTGAAGGGCGGGCTGTTCTGGCCCAGCACATACTTGTGTTCTTTGGTCCTCGAGAGCTTCATGTGCATGAAGCCCTGACTGCTCCTGCCAAGAGGAAGGGACACCCGGGTGAGTGAGTGGGGACCCTTTCCAGCCCTCCTCCCACCCTGGAACGAAGTATGGTTGTTCTATGAATGGGCTGCAGGAGGGAAGCGGGGAAGGGGGGGCAGAGTAGACTTTGGTGAGTAGGCAGGCAAGCAGAAGGCACTGACTGGCTGGGTGTGCCAAGAATGTGCAATGAGTGTACAGGGCGTGTGCATATGGCAACTGGAGTGACCAGCACCCCCACCTATGGCCAGAGCTGCTGGGTCCTCCTCCTCCTCCTCCTCCTCCTCCCTGAACTGTGGGGGAGGGAGGGAGTGCTGTTCACTCATGTGAAGACAGACATCTCTGGCAGGGCAGATGTGACAGCCAAGTCCAGTCTGCTGGGGAGGGCGAGAGCTGCCCTGAAATCCCTCCCCTGTCCCCCTCACCCACCCTGCCTGTCCTCAGAACCCTGAGCCAAGACCCCCAAGCCCCCTCCATCCTTCCAGCCCTTCAATGAGTGACATCACCCATTAGTTCATCAGGCTCCGGCTCCAGTACCTCCCAACAGCCTCTCTGGCCACAGCCCAGGAGTCTGCATCTCAGCCAGGCCTGGCTCCAGGGAAGAGGTGCCCACTGCTCAGAGCTCTCTCTGGTCAGCTCCCTGCCCCCCCCCCCCAGTGGGTGCAGTGGGTAGGGGCCTTGAAGCCTGAGTGCCTGATTGATACAGGCTGGAGACCACAAAAAAAAAAAAAAAAAAAAAAAAACACTCCTATGGAAGCTTGTGTGTGGTGTGTGGTCTCCACTGTGAATTCCCCACTCCTGAAAAGTGAAGCTGGGAGACGTATTCCTCCCCCAGTCCCCTGGACACAGGGGGTTCTGACAGACCCACTTTGCCATACCAGTATGGGAAGAAATAAGAAGACTGAAGAAAAGGCAGAAATGCCTTAACTCTACTCCTCTGGGGTCCAGAGCCCTGAAAGCTGTAGGGGGACCCACAGCTGGGTGTTGGGAGGCAGGGGAGAAGTATCCTTCAGCTGTCATTCTGAGATAACCAAGGGCTGAGTGTGTGACCACACAGACGCAGGGAAAGAGGCCAAGAGTCTGAGGAGAATGGGCAGGCACTGGGGCAGGCAGGTGAGGGGCTGCCCTCCCAGTCTGCCTTAGCCCAAGGCCCAAGCCTGAGACTGGGCAGCAGCCAGTCTACCCAACTTTGTCCAGTTTGGGGGACAGTCTGGAGGCTCACCCCTCCCTAAAATCGTACATTTAATCTCCTTGAGGGGCAGATCTGGCCAAGATAGGTAGCAAGTGGTCAAAGCCCAGCCTGCATTCATATAAGGGGCTGGCTTGGGACAAAGTCCAGGGGACCCAGCATAGCCCTGGCCTGACCCTCAAGGAGCTGGGGTGGGACCAGTTAGGCAGTAAAGCCAGCGCTGGAAGGGTTTTTTGAGGAAGCTGTTTAATTACCAGTGAAAGCCCTTCTATTACAGAGAGTAGAGAAACCATAATTGTATTTCAGAGAAGCCATTTATATGCAAACGAGATTCCGGCAGACAGCTGCTGGCAGGGCCAGTTCAGTCCCAGCTGGAGTTGGTGTCTCAGCCCCTGCCTCCCCCCTTTTGCTTCCTCCCCAGGCTAAGGCAGGGCCCAGCTCAGCCTGGCTGAGCTCTACTTGGCTGGGAAGCCAGACCCCAGATTTGTGAGGGGTGGAGCTGTGCAATGAAACAGGACAGCTTGGCTCTTGCAATAAGGTTAAACTGGGTTCCAATCCTGCCTCAGGCCTTTTATTAGTTGTGGCCTCCAGCAAGTCACATACCTCTTGTATCTATTTTCTTTTCTTTCTTTCTTTTGTTTTCCTTGTTGTTTTTTATTGTTGTAATTATTGCTGTTAATGATGTCATCATTGTTAGGACAGAGAGAAATGGAGAGAGGAGGGGAAAACAGAAAGGAGAGAAAGACAGACACCTGCAGACCTGCTTCACTGCCTGTGAGCGACCGCCCCCTGCAGGTGGGGAGCCGGGGGCTTGAACCATCCTTTTTACATATATATGTATGTATGTGTATGTATGTATATATATATATGTTTTATTTTATTTATTTTTCCTCCTTTTGTTGCCCTTGTTGTTTATCGTCATTGTTGTTACTATTGTTGTTATTGTTGTTGGATAGGACAGAGAGAAATGGAGAGAGGAGGGGAAGACAGAGAGGGGGAAAGAAAGACACCTGCAGACTTGCTTCACTGCCTGTGAAGTGAAACCCCTGCAGGTGGTGAGCCAGGGGCTAGAACCAGGATCCTGATGCCTGTCAGTGCACGTTTAACCCACTGCACTACTGCCCGGCTCCCTATTGATTTATTTTTACCAGAGCACTGCTCAGCTCTGGCTTATGGTGGTATAGGGGGATTGAACCTGGGACTATGGAGCCTAGGCATGAGAGTCTCTTTGCATAACCATTATGCTATCTACCCTCTGCCCTGTATCTATTTTCTATCTATGAAAAAGTGATTATCATTATGTGCAACGACCCAGGACCTGCTCCCCACCTGCAGGGGGGTACACTTCACTTCACGAGTGGTGAAGCAGGTCTGCAGATGTCTATATTTCTCCCTATCTCCCCACCCTTCTCAATTTCTCTCTGTCCTGACAAGTAAAAAAAAAGAGAAAAAAAAGGTTTTTAAAAAATGGCTGCTGGAAGCAGTGGATTCGTAGTGCAATGGCTGAGCCCCAGCAATAACCCTGGTAGAGGGAGGAAGGTGGGGGGAAGAGACTGAGTGACTGAATGGTCCAGGAGATGGTGCAGTGGATAAAGCATTGGACTCTCAAACATGAGGTCCCAATTTCAATCCCTGGCAGCACATGTACCAGAGTGATGTTGGGTTCCCTCTCTGTCCTCGTCCTTTCTCATTAATAAATAAATAAAATCTTCAAGAAAAAAAAAAAAGTGGTTGATCTTGCAGGCTGATGGTTTGGTAAATTCTCTATGACTACACGTTTTGAAGCAATATGCTTTCCTGATGAAAACAGATTTTATTTTTTTCAAGATTGTATTTATTTATTCATAAGAAAGATAGGAGAAAGAACCTGATGTCACTCTGGTACATGTGCTGCCGGGGATTGAACTGAGGACCTCCTGCTTGAGAGTCTGATGCTTTATCCACTGAGCCACCTCCTGGACCACAAAATGGATTTTCTCATTTTAGATTGGGGGCTAGCTTAAGAGTCGCAGAGTATGAGAACTAGAAGAAATCTAAGGGCTTCCATCAACACACTTTGCAGATGGAGAAGCCAGAGCTCAGAGAAGTTACACGATTTGCCTAGAGCTCAGGCTATCTTGATATACCTGGATGCTTCCATGATCCTACTTGGTGAAGTTGGAGAATTCTCAAATGTTATCTGTTTAGTGCTCCAGATGTCCACACACTGGATTTGTTTGGAGTGTGTGTGTGTGTGTGTGTGTGTGTGTGTGCACACGTGCACGCACGCTAGTGCCTCTGGGAATGTGGCAGGAAGTGGTGCAGATACCCCTGAGCAATGGGGGAATGTGAACTGATGCCCCACTTTGACAGGCTGCCTCGTGTGTGTGTGTGTGTGGGGGGGGGCAGGTACAGAACCACCAGGTAGAACAGCCGGGTGCCAAGGAGGGACTGACCACCCTGCCAAGGGAGCCTGGTGCTGCTCTGTGTGTCTACCCACCCGCTCCCTTGCCTCTATGGAGGGAGGCTGACAGGAAGGGAGGATCCTGTTCCCCCCAAAAGCTGAGTTTTATCATCCCTTAGTACCCAGACCTCTTGCCCACTTCAGAGTAAACAAGAGTGAACTGAGTCCACTGTACCACCCTCCTTGCAAACCCAGCTCCCACCCCCACCACCAGCTCCCTGCCTGGTTTCCAGAACAGCTCAGACTCCATCAGCAGTCATGGTGCTAATTTATTGGCCACTTCACACCATGCTAAATGCTTCTCACTCATTATTCCATTAAGCCGTTCCTACAAGATAGGTTATAATGACTCTCCAGTTTTATAAGTAAAACTGAGGTCTGGAGAGGGGAGGGGTGACCCAGGCCATACAGTTGGTAAGTGGCAGAGCCCTGCTGCACTGCCTGTCTCCTTTCAGGATCCCCAGGACTTAGCTCAGAGTTGTCACCAGCTTGGAGGGAGAACACAGTCAACTCCCCCTAGCCCCTCATACACACTCACTTGAGGGAAAGGGAGAAGTCATTCTTGCTGGTCTCACTGTTGCGCACCAGGTAGCTGGCCTCTTTGCACAGCCGCAGCAGGTTCTCGGCATCGGTTCGGCTGATGGCCCCGTGGTACCAGCTGAGGATGAGAGAGGTAGGTGTCTCTGCAGGGTCCGTGGTGTGCTACCTTTAGGCAAGCTGGTCTCAGAAGAGGGAGAGAGGGAGAGGACAGCCCCCCCAGCTGGACACAGACACTCACACCTGGTTTTCCAAAGGCAGTGCTGGGTCTGTCCACTCCCCTAGGGGGCTGCTGGGCTCCAGGCTTAGGGGCTTGGCTGACTTGGGGTTCCCTGCAGAGAGTCGAGGGAGCCGTCCTTTCTCCTCCCAGCCTGGTGACAAGCAGCTCTTCTCAGTGCCTTCAAACTGGGCTGTGGAGAACAGATTGGTTACCAACTCAAGAGATGTTCTGGGAGGTTGAGGTCCTCACTCAGGAAGCCTGACTGGCTCTAGTGGGGCCAGAATCCTGGGTCCTTCTCGGGGAGGGGCAGGGGTTCAAGTGGACCATAAGGGGCCTCCCAGTCCCCACACAGAGGGAGGACAGCAGCAGCTGGAGAACCCACTTAAGCTGCTCCCTCTGGAGTGTGGCAACCTCCCCCTATCCCTTCCCCCTCAAGGTGGCTTCAGTGCTGATAATATTGTTTCTTTCTCCTCCTCAGAGTTCATTACCACCCTCCAAATCACCCTGCCAAGCCATTCTGTAGAAATGACTTATTGATCTGAGAACAATTACTCGAGTCCCCCTGGTACCATCCTGACACGCTAATCCTGCCCCAGCCACCCTCCCTCCCCCATTGCCCAAGGTTGCTGCCTGTGGCCTCCCCTCCCCCACCCTTACGAACCCACCCTCCACTGGGCCCTCAGGGGCAGGGGCAGGGGCAAGCCTGGACATCACAGGAATACATGCAATAAACACCTTCTTTCCAGAGTGCCCACACAGTCGTGCAAACAGGTGCTTGAACATGCAGGAGTGTGTACCCAGGGCTCCTCTTTCCCCAGCTGCTTAGGGCTTCTCTCCTTGAAGCACTTTCAGACTCCCACTGTCACCACAGTGGAGGATTAGCACCCCCAAGAAGTGTGACCTTTCTGTGCTAGCACCACACCTAACCCCCAGCTATCTGCACTGCAAAAAGATACGGTCATGCAAAGCCAAAGAACTGAACTGATGAGTGGGTTTGTGTGGCATAACAGGAAAGAGGTTTGGCAGGAGCAACACACACACACACACATACACACACACACACACACACTTCCCCTTGGAGACAACTCCCCACAGCTTTGGGGGAGGGAGGAGTGTGTACTTTGTTCCTTCCTGCTCCCCAAAACCCTATCCCGCCTCTCAGCTCATCCAACCCCAGCCCAGGGGGTGTGAGGGGTGAGAAGACCCCACAGGACCCACCGCTGCTGTCCTCCAGGCCGGGCTCAGGGAGGGGTGAGGCTGGACCGGAGATGTCCCTGTCCCCATCAGGCAGGGAAGGGCTGCTGTCCAGCTGTCCCACAGGCGGAGGCCAAGGTAGGTCTTTGATGACCTTAATGTCAACTGGAGCCAGTAGCAGAAGGAAGAGGGACAGACAGTGACAGAGACAGAAGCAAAGGTTGAGACACCAAAAACCCAGAACCAGGACATAGGACAGCCTAGGAAGGAAGAGGATCGGAGCAGAGGCAGGGGACACAGGACTCTGGAAGGGCTGGCCAGAGGGGGACAGATGCTCAGTTGGCAAATGGTAAGTCCTTGTGGGCCCCCTTGATTTCATCTCTCACAGCCTCCATCCAGTGCCCAAAGGCAGCAGGAAAGGACAGACCTAGAATGAATGACACCCCCAATCCCCATCTCTTTCCTGTAGCCTGGGAACTTCTGTAGGGAGAATCAGGCAGCCCAGCTTCAAGCTGTCAGGGAACCTCAGGTGTTTCACTGGGGGATGGGGGCAGGGGGCAGATGTTCACTGAAATTTACCCCCATCCCAAATCCATCTGGAGCCCTGACAATTAGAAGAGTGATGTCACTGGCGGCTGCAGGGCTGCTAAGGAGGTTTCCTAATGACAGGCATAGATTTTCCCATTAAGCAATCCAAACAGAATCGATTCTCCAAGGAGAATTCTGGAGATAAACGGCCTGGCCTCACTGGCGGTGCTTTACAGGAAGCAAACCAGAGACCTTGTGGTTTCCCAGTCTGTGTGTGTGTGTGTTGTGTGTGTAGGTAGGTATGTGTGTGTGTGTGTGTGTGTGTGTAGGTGTGTGTATGTGTGTGTGTATGTGTGTGTAGGTGTATGGGAGGCAGTGGTTTGTGGCCAGTGAGGATCAGTCCCATGCCTGGAAAGAGCAATGAGGGCCCAAGGGGGTGGGAATGAGGGCTTGAGGCATTTCAGCTCTTCCTATTCTCACTGAATCCAGTTCCTTATCCCAGGCTCCTAATGCACCCACTGAAACCACCTACTCGGGGCCAGGGGTGCATACCGGGTGCCTGGTAAAGGAATTTCTCCAGCATCCCATCTTCCCACCAGTTCCTGCTCTTCAGAAGCCCCCTGAGATTAGGTACCCCTAACCTCCATTGGGGCTGGGCTCTCTAAAGGAACCAACTGCCTGCATTACCAGGAATGTTAATGTCCTCTTTTTGTCCAATGTGGGTACTTAACATATACCACAAGTTTGATTATTTTGTTGGGGGATTTAATTTTAAATACGCCTTTGGGGGCTGGGTGGTGGCACACCTGATTGAGGGCACATATATATTACGATGTGCAAGGACCTGGGTTCAAGCCCTCAGTCCCCACCTACAGGGGAAAAGCTTCACGAGTGGTGAAGCAGGTGTGCAGGTGTCTCTCTGTCTCTCTATCTCTTTCTATTCCCCTTCCTGTCATTTCTGTCTCTATCCAATAAAGAATGACAATAATTTTTTTTTTAAATGCCTCTGGTCTTCTCCCTTGCAGTTCCCTGAGCCTACACACAGCACAGTGCTGGCTCCACTGCCCACTCACCATTGATACTGCCATGGGGCCCAGTCCTGGGCCTCCCCTGACTCAGGGTCCCCTCCTTCCACTCTCCTCAGAGCCCCCTTGCCTCTTTCTACCCTGAGCTCACCTGCAAAGGCTTTGGAAATCCGCTCCTTCTTCCACTCCCAGGGCTGGTCATACTCCTCGGGGGGCCTCTCGTCATCCTCTGGTAGCCGGGACTCCCGGGGCCAAGCGGCCCCCTCGCCCTCCGGAGTGGCCCCCTCCTCCTCTGGCTCATATGGCGTGTCATACAGAGGCAGGGGCTGAGCTGCTGTGTCCTTGGAGCCCCGGATCTCTGCCAGAGCAAGGCAGGAGGGGAGAGCTCAGCCCTCATTGCCTGGCTCAGTGCCTCCAGTGTCCACACATCTGGGGTCCCTCACCCTCAAACACATGTGGGGTTCCAAACACACACACCCCACCACAGGCAGGGCAGAGAGGCAACAGAAGGAAGCTCAGTAATGACACACAAGGACTGGGGAGCTGGGTGGAAGTAGATAGCATAATGGTTATGCAAACAGACTCTTATGCTTGAGGCTCTAAAGTCCCAGGTTCAGTCCCTCATAACACTAAAAGCTAGAAGTGAGCAGTGCTCTGGTTAAAAACAAATAAAAAAGGGAGTCGGGAGGTGGCGCAGAAGGGTAAGTGCACGTGGCGCAAAGCGCAAGGACTGGCATTAAGTATCCCGGTTCGAGCCCCTGGCTCCCCACCTACAGGGGAGTCGCTTCACAAGCGGTGAGGCAAGTCTGTAGGTGTCTGTCTTTCTCTCCCCCTCTCTGTCTTCTCTTCCTCTCTCCATTTCTCTCTGTCCTATCCAACAACAACGACATCAATAACAACAACAATGTTAAGCAACAAGGGCAACAAAAAGGGAAAATAAGTAAAATTTAAAAAAAAAAATAATAAAAAAATAAACTGGGGGGTTGAGGCTTTGATAGTTTAGGAAACAGGGAGGAAGACAGACTAGCACTCCTAATCCATCTCTTCCTTGCTACTAAACTCCATTTCTTTGTGGTTTTTTTTGGTTGTTGTGCTTTTTCTAAAAATTATTTATTTTATTTTTAAAATTATTTCTTTATTATGTTTATTCCCCTTTTTCTGACCTTGTTGTTTTATTATTGTAGTTATTATTGTTGTCTGTCTTCGTTGTTGGATAGGACAGAGAGAAATGGAGAGAGGAGGGGAAGACAGAGAGGGGGAGAGAAAGACAGATACCTGCAGACCTGCTTCACCGCCTGTGAAGTGACTCCCCTGCAGGTGGGGAGCCAAGGGCTCGAACTGGGATCCTTATGTTGGTCCTTGCACTTTGCGCCTTGTGCGCTTAACTCGCTGCGCGACCACCCGACTCCCATTTTATTTTATTTTTACTAAAGCACTGTTCAGCTCTGGATTATGGTGTGGGGGGCTTTAACCTCGGACTCTGGAGCCTCAGGCATGAGAGTCAATTTGCATGACCATTATACTATCTATCCTCCACCGGCTTTTTTTTTTTAACCAGAGCACTTAAAAAAAAAACATTTATTTTGGATAGAAACAGAAATTGAAAAGGGAATAGAAGAGGAAGCAAGGGAAGGGGAGAGGGGGGAGGAGGAGGGGGGAGGGGAGAGGGGGGAGGAGGAGGGGGAGGGGAGAGGGGGGAGGGGGAGAGGGAGGGAGAGAGAGAAAGAGACCAACACCTATAGCATTGCTTCACTGCTTCCCCCTGCAGGTGGGGGTGGGGAACCCAGCCTTGGGCCCTGTAACATGAAGGAACCTCACTTCATAGCACTTTTTAGCTCTGGTTTATTGTGGTGCAGGAATTGAACCTGGGACTTTGGAGCCTCAGAAAGACTCATGAAAGTCTTTTTGCATAACCATTATGCTGTCTCCCCCATTCTGTTTATTTCTTTGTGTCTGTTGTGCTAGCCCTTCACAATCAGAAAATCCTGCCTAGTTGCTCAGTGTTGACCACCCCACCCAGGAACTGCACTTGCCAGATAAGCCACTCTCCCAAACTGTCCTCTCTGATCACTCACCATGTGGTGTCTCCTAGGATCTCACTGCATCTCCATTCCAAGAACAGAGGTCCTGTTCCCTCAGCAGGCCAGACCCCACCCATTGGTCACCCCTTGAACGACTTACTCAGCCTCACAATACCCATTGCCCCATACCTTTCCACCTGTACAAACAGCTTAAGAAGCTTCACTGTCATATTTCTAACTCGCCACTTAGGGAGCTCAGAGGTCTGTGTCTGCTCTGTGATTCTGGGATCACTGGTCTGTGACTCATCAGTGGCCGGGGGAAATAGCTCGACAGGTAGAGCAGGGGATTTGCATGCCTGAGGCTCTTGGTTCTGTCCCTGGTGCCGCATATATGCACTTGATCTCATATGAGATAAACACAGTGAATGTGCACTAGTGGATGTGCCGCTCCCTGATCCCTCAACTTTTTTCACTGCCACCAGAGTTATTGCTGGGGTTCGGTGGCTGCACAATGAATGCATGGCCCCTAGCAGCCTGTAACACGCCATTTCTGCCCTCCCCCTTTCTTCTGATAAGACAAAGAGGAATTGAGAGGAGAGAGGGCGACAGGGGGCAGGATTGAGAGACACCTGCAGTACTGCTTGTGAAGTTTGCAGGTAGAGACCAGGGATCAGAACCTGGGTCCTTGAACACGGCAGTATATACTTTACTTATTTATTTACTATGGAGATAGACAGCATAGTGGCTATACAAAGAGATTTTCATGCCTAAGGCTCCAAAGCCCCAGGTTCAATCCTCTGCACCACTAAGAACCAGAGCTGAACAGTGCTCTGGGGAGAGACTTAGTACCAGGGCACTGAGAGACTTAGTACCAGAGCACTGATCTGCTTTGGCTTATGGTAGTGCTTCAGGCATGAAAGACTTTTTGCAATAACCATTATGCTCTCTCTCCTGCCCCTAATAATACTTTTTAAGGCTTTTAAAATAGATATTTTAGGGACTAGGTGATGGCACATCTGGTTAAGTGCACAAGCTATCATGTGCAAGGACACAGGTTCAAGTCCTAGTCCCCACCTACAGAAGGAAAGCTTCACTAGCAGTGAAGCAGTGCTGCAGTTCTCTCTCTCTCTCTCTTAATTTTTTATTATTTTTACTTATCTATTGGATAGAAACAGCCAGAAATTGAGAGTAAAGGGGAGATGGAGAGGAAGAGATACAGAGACATCTGCAGCACTGCAGCACTTGTGGAACTTTGCCCCTCTGCAGGTGGGGAGTGGGGGCTTGAACTTGTGTTCTTACACATTGCAACATCTGCCTCAACCAGGTGCAACACCACCTGGCTCCCTTCTTTCCCTCTCTAACCTTCTTCCCTCTCAATTTCTCTCACTCCTGTAAAAATAAAATATTTAGGGGGTCAGGTGGTAGCGCAGAGGGCTAAGTGCATGTGGCGCGAAGTGCAAGGACCAGCGTTAAGGATCCTGGTTCAAGCCCCCAGCTCCCCACCTGTAGGGGGGTTGCCTCACAAGTGGTGAAGCAGGTCTGCAGGTATCTATCTTTCTCTCCCCCTCTCTGTCTTCCCTTCCTCTCTTGATTTCTCTCTGTCCTATCCAACAATGACATCAGTAACAATAATAATAACCACAACAACGACAAGACAACAAAAGGGAAAATAAATAAAAAGGGGCTGGTTGGTGGCACACCTGCTTGAGCACACATATTACAGTGCACAAGGACCTGGGTTCAAGCCCCTGGTCCCCACCTGCAGGGGGGAAAGATTCATGAGAGATGAAGCAGGTCTGCAATTGTCTCTGTCTCTCTCCTATCGGCCCCTTCCCTCTCAATTTCTGACTGTCTCTACTCAATAAATAAAATAAATATAATTTAAAAAATACTGAAAAATATACAAGTTTACAGACACAATTCCCAGGCATCTGTGGCTGGATGGATTAGATCTCAACAGGGTAACCACTTCTTCCATTTCTGCCCACCTCACTACTCTCCGTAATACCTGAGGACTTTCACCCTCATCTCTCTAAGGCGAGTGAAACCTATTTTTACAAAGCTCCTTGGAATAGTGCCCCAAACAACCCTCTGGTCTTTGCCCATCTTTCTTGAGAGGGAGAACAGCTCGTCTAATCAGCCAGTGGGAGCCTAGTCTCGCTCTCATATATGCCTTCTTGCAGAGAGAACATTCTGATTCTTACACCTTCTGCCCCCAGTTGGAAGCCCACAGCTGTCCTGTACTACTCAAGCCTGAGCGGACAGGTTTGATTCTGCAGCCAAGTCTTACTATGTGCGCTTAACCAGGTACGCCACCACCCGGCCCCTGCAGCCAAGTCTTAAGAAGCCCATGGTAACATGGCTAAGTAATGTTCAACTTTATCAGTAATTAAGCTGACATTATCTCCATTTATTATCTCCATTTATCTGTCTCCTTAATCTTATTTCTCAATTACTTCCAAGCTTGGGAGGGGAAGAAAGGGGTGCTGATTACTGGTCGGTCCCTTGAAGCCTCAACAATTTCCACAACAGCTCGCTACATAGGATGCACCTCACTTCTTCCAGTCTATTCTGCATACCAGAGCCTCAGTAACCTCAAAACAGGCTATGTGTCCTGTTCCTTTCTCACTCAACAATCCAGAATGGTTTCCCCCTCCAGAGCAAGTCCAGACACTGCATTCCAGCCTCTGAGGCCCCTTTCTGCCCTGGCAGACTCTCTCATCTTGGCTCTCCTGGATGCCCTGAACCATCCCCTTGTCGTGCCCTGGGGCGTTGGCTCAGACAGACTCCTGCATCCTCCTCTCTGATCATCTCCCTACTGGTCTCTTTCTCTGGATCCTCTCTTAGCCTCTGTTCTCTGGGACCAGGTTTTGTTCACTTCACCTTGTTCTCACCCTTTGAACTGCTTGTCCTGTATCACCTCCACTTCTTGGCAATGTTTCCAGTTGCCATGGAGATGTTTGACTTCGTCATTACATCTTCTCAAACTCACTGCCTTCTCTGAAATCAGTGATTTCCCCCCTTTGGGGAATCATCAACACACAACTCCCCCACCCTCCTCACTATTGTGTTTTTCCTGACCATCTCAAATGCCTCTGTCTGTTGGACCTTTGGTTGTGTGACTCCCTACTGCCTCAGTTCTCAGCCCCACAAGTCGTAGCTCCTTCTCTGTCACTTCTAGGAGGAATCCATCCTTGGGCTTGTGGACCCCAGAGCCTGTTCTACAGACCCCTTCCTTTCCCCCAGGCTTCAGGGAGCACCCCTTCAAGTCCCCCGCCCCCAAAGCCCCACTCACCAGCCATCATCTTTTGGGCCTCGTAGGGCTCCATGTAGCCGTCATTTTCGGGGACCTTCTCTGGGACTCCTGAAGCTCCTGTTGGGGTGTCACCAGACTCCTGAACATCGAATGGGTCCGCATAGTCCTCTAGGATTGCCAGCTGTGGGGAGAGTAGGGACAACAGACTTCAGGACAGCTCTGCTTCTGCCCAGCATGCATCCTGGATGGGCCGCCTGAGACTAGGAGCCCCAGGCACCCATGGCAAATTCTGGGCTTAGAACAGAAGCTCCAGTGCTTCCATTGCAAGGGTCTCCGCACTGGGTTGCTAGCTGGGTGCTACCCCTTTCTTCTCGGTTAATTCTGTGCCCAGGGGCTGTCCCCAAGGCTAAGGTGCCAGGATGAGGCTCTGAGGCTTCAGTTCTGCTTCAGTCAGGATCCACTCAGGTTGGGAGTTGCACCGGGTGATTCCACAGAAGGAATGAATGCAGAGACCAGGCTACTGGGGTGCCAGGAGTGTTCACAGAGCAGGCAGAGAGACAGCATCGAGGCAACTTAGACCATGTGGACCAGCATGCCCCAGATGCTGAATGAATGGGTATTTGTCAAGGAAGAAGAGCCGAGCTGGCACTTTCTGTCACAGCCCTTGTGCTTTCTGCACACAGCAGCCATCTGTCATAATGCCATGTGCATGGCTAGCCCCATCTTTTTAATTTTTCTTTCATTATCTTTATTTATTGGGTAGAGACAGCCAGAAATTGAGAGGAAGGGAGAGAGAGGGAGAGACACTTTCAGCACTGCTTCACCACTCAAGAAGCTTTCCTCCTGCAGGTGGGGACTGGTGGCTTGAACCCAGGTCCTTGCTCAACTCAGTGCACCACATCCCGGTCCCCTACTAGCCCTATTTTAATGAAATTGGGAGGAGGGAGAAGAGGGAATGACATGGCCGAGACAATCCTACATCACTACTACTACTATAGGAACCAGGACTGGGCCCTGTGCCTTCTCTGCCCACTTGCCACCTGGTACATCTTGGCTCTCCTGGGAGAGTACCTTGGCATAGCCCTGAGGGAAGCCTGGAACTTGGATTAGCTTAAACTCACTTGGTCCCTGGGGTGCAGGGATAGGAAGGCCTCACTCTGGCCCATGTCCCAGCTGTCTTCTTCCTCCTATGTGAGTGACTTGCATGCAGCCTCCCCTTCCCCCTGCTCCCAGTCAAGGCCCCAGTGAACCACAAGCCACAAGTCTGCAGGGGAGCTCAAGGTACTCCAGGGCAGGGTGTAGCTGAGGACAATAGAGTCTTTCTCCCAACCCAGACTCCTTCTGGAGGACCTGCAGAGGTTGAGACAGAGCCCAGCCCGCCCCATCTGGGCTGCCAGTACCGCAGGGTGACAGGTGTTGACAGGAGGTGGCCCTAGGCCTGTGGCACTGGAAGGGACCATACCTACTTCTCCCCCAAGCCTGCACTAGGCTTGGGCTCTGGGGGCAGATTAGTACTGAGGGAGACTGCTGAGCAGAGAGGAAGTGGGGGGCTGGAAGATTTGCAAGGCAGAGATGGAGAAAGGACTGGGCCTCCTCAGTAGTTCCTCTTGCATGTTCCTTAGACACCCCCCCACACACACACACACACACACACCCCGGCCACTGGCTGTGTTAGGGATTTGTGAAGCAGGGCCCAGTGACCTCCCATCATGTCACCAATAGGTCTCAAGCCCCTCAGTCCTTCTCCCCCTTCTAGTCTCCTCCTGAGGTCTCCCTCCCAGATAATCCATTGGAGTGAGCCCTTTGTCACTTCTCCAGCTTCAAACAGCACCAGACTCACAGAAGCTGCTCCAAAGCTGTTTCTGCTACTTAGACGCCTGGCTGCTCTCAGAGCCCTCAGAGAACCCCTAGTCCTCCTTCCTCTAGAAAGTGGAGACAGCACAGCAGTCCTACAGTTGGGCTGTAGGACTTTGATCCTGGACCCCAGCAATAGCCAGAGCTGAACAATAGCCATACAAAGCAGAAAGCAGGGGCTGGGTGGTGGCCCACCTGGTCGAATGCACATATTATCAAACACAAGGACCTGGGTTCAAGTCCCCAGTCCCTACCTACAGAGGGGAAGCTTCACTGGTGGTGAAGCAGAGCTACAGGTATCTCGCCCTCTCTATCCTTCCTCTTTCAATTTCTCTCTGTCCTATCCAATAAAAGTAAATAAGGGACTTGCATAATAATAGGCAGATAGTATGGTTGGCAAAACAGCTCACTAGGATAGTGTGCTGCTTTGCCATGTGCCTAACTCAGGTTCTAGCCCAACCCCTACTGCACTCAAGGAAGCCATGGTCTCTTCCGTTTTCAACCTGTCTCCCATCTTAAAAAAAAAAAAAATGTGGTCGGGGAACTAGCACAATGATAAAGCATCGGATTCTCAAGCATGAGGTCCCGAGTTCAATCCCCGGCAGCACATGTGCCAGAGTGATATCTAGTTCTTCCTCTCTCTCTCCTCCTATCTTTCTCATTAATAAAATCTTAAAAAAAAAAAAAAATTCAAGCAGAAAGTAGAAGAGACACTCTGCCCTTTATCCCAAGCTGCTCCCTCCACAGCCACTCCCTCCCTGACCCAGTCTCACCCAGTAACTCAGTCAAGTGACATGAAAACCAGAAACCTTGCAATGACTCTCCAGAACCTACAAGAAAAAGTTCCAGGGACTGAGTGGTGGCACATCTGGTTAAGTGGACATATTACTATGCTCAAGGATCCAGGTTTGAGCCCCCAACTCCCCACCTGTAGGGGATGCTTCACGAGTGATGAAGCAGGTCTGCAGGTGTCTTTTCTTCCCCTCTCCCTCCATCTCTACTTTCCCTATCCCTCTCAATTTCTCTGTCCTACCAAAATAAAAATAAATTTAAGAAATGGCTGCCAGGACTGATATTTATAGTGCCAGCACTGAGTCCCAGCAATAACGCCAGTGACGATAAAATATAATAAAGAAAAAAAGTTCCT
The DNA here is from genome assembly GCF_950295315.1 of Erinaceus europaeus. Classification (NCBI taxonomy): domain Eukaryota; kingdom Metazoa; phylum Chordata; class Mammalia; order Eulipotyphla; family Erinaceidae; genus Erinaceus; species Erinaceus europaeus. The sequence goes on from NC_080177.1 coordinate 13,578,331, forward strand.
GGGGGCTGGGCGGTGGCACAGTGGTTAATTGCAGATGGCACGAAGCACAAGGATCGGACCGGCTCGAGGATCCCGGTTTGAGTCCCTGGCTCCCCACCTTCAGGGGGGTCACTTCACAAGTGGTTAAGCAGGTTTGTAGGTCTTTCTCTCCCCCTCTCTGTCTTCCCCTTCTCTCTTGATTTCTCTCTGACCTAGCCAACAACAATGATGGCAACAAAGGGGATGGGGGGAAGCCCCTCCAGTGGATTCAAGCCCCAGCAATAACCCTGGAGGGAAAAAAAAAATCATCCTCTGTGATCTTTAAAAAAAAAAAAAAAGTGGTCCGGGAGGTGACGCAGTGGATAAAATATTGGACTCTCAAGCATGAGGTCCTGAGTTCAATCCCTGGTAGCACGTGTACCAGAGTGATGGCTGGTTCTTTCTCTCCTCCTATCTTCATCATAAATAAACAAACAAATTCTTAAAAAATAAAAAAAAAAGTTCCAAGTTAAAATGAATAAGTAGATTTTACTTTCTTATCTGGTTTCTCTCTAACCACCTCAGGTCACTTTGTCACCTTAAATTCTCTGCTCTTTTACCTAAAAAGTGTTTGTTGTTTGTTTGATTTTTTTTTTTAATCAGAGCACTGCTCAGCTCTATGGTAATGCTGGGGATTGAACCTGGGACCTTGGAGGCTCAGGCCTCAAGAGTTTTTTCATGTAATTTCTTTTTCTTTTTTGACAGACAGAGAAATAGAGAAGGGGGGGGGTGAGGAGAGAGAAACACCTGCAGCACTGCACCCCCATAGATAAGAGATGAGGGTCCTGAGTCCCTAAAGGGCTTTCCCTCTACCTGGCTCAGATGTTCTCTCTTCCCCAGGTCAGGCTCAGTGTCCCTGTGCTAGGCTATCACCACAGCTTGGAGTAAATACCTGTTTCACTGTCTCCCTGCAGACTCTGAGCTTCCTGAGGGCAGGAACTTTGTTTAAAGCTAAATTCCCAGGGCCTGAATGTGCTCAGTCAGGTATCTGTTAAGCCACATAAAACAGGAAGGATAGACGACGGAAGCACTTTTCCTCAGCGAGAGGAAATAGGCATCTGGGTGGGTTGGGGAGCAAGTCCAGGATGAGGCTCTGGAAGCTGCTTAGGAGCAAGAGTATCTGGCCCCATACTCACACCTCCCAGCTCCATGGTCCTCCCCAACCTGGCCAGAGCTGCCCACGGTACCCTTCCCACTGCAGTCCTGGGCTAGTGCCCAGAGCCACAACCTCTCCCAGGCTGGCGTGGGCCTCCTCAGCGCCAGCCCACGGTGCCCGGAGGCACCCAGGTGGCAGCTCTGCGGGCAGCTCAATGGCTCCTCTGTTCCCTTCCTGGCTCCACACCCTGCTCCAGGAAGCCCTGGTCCTCCACCCTGGGCTGGGGCACCCCAAGGAGCCACCCACAGAGCCCAGGAATTGGGAACAACAGCAGAGGTAGTGCCGGGAAGGCTGGCCAGATGGTGCCCTCCTGGGCAAAGACACCCCCAAGTGGGGGGCCAGGTCTATTTCTTCAGTGACTTCTGGGTCATGTGAAGAGGTAAACCTGCCAGGTGGGGGGAGGTGATGGCTTCTGACATCTTTGCCCACCACGGGCACCTCTGCTGTCCCCCTCCCACAGGCATTAGCAGTATGTGCTCAATGCACATTTACTGGGTGCTCAGAGGCCTCCTGCTCCCCAGACTCCATCTTCTGGGGGTGACACAGATCTCTCAGACACTCAGATCCCCACTCAGCCTAACTCTGATGGACCAGCATCAGCTGCAGGAGTTGCTGCCTGGGGAATGGGCCTTTGAAGCAGGATCAAAGCCTCTGACTAAAAGGCAGAAGGAAGGAACTGAAGGGCAGGCCCCTAAAATGAGGGCTGGTATTCCAGCAAAGCCCCTGGAAGGGAAAGAACACGGAGAAATCTGAAACATCTGAAATGGTGGCTGCAGCCCAGGAGGCCCCTTTGTCCCCATCAGGATCCCCTTCCCTACTGCCACCCAGCAGGAGGACCAGGGGACGGACGGACACACACACACACACACACATACACACACACACTCACTCACTCACTCACTCTTTCTCTGTTCAAGCCTGAGAATCTATCAGGCTGACTTTCCATTCTGCCCAGGCCTCACCTGGGGTAGCTGACAGCCCCACCATCTGGTTTGGCCATCCACTCTGCAGCTGGACTGGCCACGAGTCCCTGGGATTTGGGATTCTAGGGCAGCAAAGGGGACACACAGTATCTGGACTCTTCTAGATCCTACCACTACCCTCTCCACTTCTCCAGTTTGTATTTAATGTCTGAGAGAGTATATATGTTTATAATATGTCGAATGGAGACAGGGCTGGAAGAGGACGATGAGTATAAAAGTCTTTGGCCAGAGGCTTGCTCAGAGTTCCTGCTAGATAAGTACTGGTACTGATGATAAGCGCTGACATTCAGACAGCAGGTTTCAGAACTTAAGGCTTGTTCAAGGTATACAGTTTGTCCACATCAGAGATAAGACCCAAGGCACTCTCTGTGCCTTGCTGCAGTTGACCCAGATTTTTTTTTTTCTTTCTACTTACAGAACACTTACAGAGTTTTAAGATTTATGCGTTAATGACAGAGGGGACTGGGTGGTGGCAAAGCCAGTTAATTGAATACATTACCATGTGCAAAGACCAGGGTTTGAGCCCCAACCCCCCGCCTATGGGGGGGATGCTTGGTGAAGCAAGTCTGAAGGTGTAGTATCTCTCTCTCCCTCTATCTCCTCTTTTTTTTTTTTTTTTTTTAAGATTTTATTTATTTATGAGAAAGGCAGGAGGAGAGAGAAAGAACCAGACATCACTCTGGCACATGTGCTGCTGGGGACTGAACTTGGGACCTCATGCTTGAGAGTCCAAAGCTTTATCACAGCACCACCTCCCGGACCACTATCTCCTCTTTTCAATTTCTCTGTCCTATCCAATAAAGTGTGTGTGTGTGGGGGGGGAGACTCCATTGGGAGCAGTGGATTTATAGTGTCAGCACTTAACCCCAGCAGAAACCCTTAAGGCTTAAGGATCCCGGTTCCCACCTGCAGGGGAGTGAAGCAGGTGGTGAAGCAGGTCTGCAGGTGTCTATCTTTCTCTCCCCTTCTCTGTCTTCCCCTTCTCACTCCATTTCTCTCTGTCCTATCCAACAATGATGACATCAATAACAACAATAATAACTACAACAATAAAACAGCAAGGACAACAAAAGGGAAAATAGAAATAAAAAAGAGCACGTTACAATGTGCAAGGACAAACAGTGTTGCAGGTTGGTCTCTCCTCTTAAAATTTTTTTAAATTATTAGAGACAGAAACTGAAAAGGGAGAGAAATCTAGAGAGGGAAACAGACACCTGCAGTCCTACTTCACCACTTGTGAAGTTTTTCCCCTGCAGGTGGGGACCAAGGGCTTGAACCCAGGTCCTTGCACAGTGTAATGTGTGCACTTAATCAGGTGAGCCACCACCTGCCCCCCCCATGTGTATGTCCCCCTTTCCTCTCAATTGCTGTCTCTATACAATAAATAATAAGTGAATAAATATTTTTTTAAATAATGTTCTCCTGTCATTGGGAATAGTGGACTCACTGTGCAGGCACAAAGACCCAGTGATAACCCTGGTGTCAAGAAAACAAAACAAAACAAAACAATAAACAACGGGCCCAGGTGGTGGTGCACCTGGTTAAGGGCACGTCACAATGTGCAAGGACCCAGGTTTGAGCCCCTGTTCCCCACCTGCAGGAGGAGAGCTTTGCAAGTGGTAAAGCAGGGCTGCAGGTATCTCTCTTTCTCTCTTCCTCTCTATCTCCCCCTCCCTCTCGATTTCTGACTGTCTCTATCCAATAAATAAAGATTTAAAAACAAACCAAAAAACACCATGCTTGTAAGACATTCAAACATCTCAGACCTGAAGTCAGTGTCACTGATTCCTTTAAGATCCCTGAGTTGTGTCTGTGGCCACCTTTGGACTAAGTAGTAAGTGCCGAAGTGCTGGCCTATGGCTGACAGAAATTGGTGAACTCAGAGAACATTTTCCTGCTTTCTTTCAGTCTCTCTCCTTGTGTTCATTAGAGCCTTGGAGAACATATCCTTTCTGGGGGGCTCCACTTAGTAGGTGCAAAGGCCCTGAGGCATGGAGCTGGCTGTCAGTCTGGAGTCCTGTCTCCTACTGACTGAGAAGGCCATGCAATGGCTAAACATTCCTGTGTGACAGTCTCCCTGCAGAAGAGCCCAGAGAGCAGGTTTCTCCTCCGGGGCTTGCTGTGAGGATCAGCTGTTGCAGAACAGACCAACTGCTTCAAAATGGTCCTACGCAAGAGGCAGGTGCTCAGTGAATCTCTTCAACTGTTTTGTCTTTTTTTTTAAGATGAGAAAAGGAGAACCAGAGCATCATTCTGGCACATGGGATGCCAGAGGTTGAACTTGGGAACTCCTGCTTGAGAGTCCAAGGCCCTATCCGCGGTGCCACCTCCTGGACCTCACCACCATGTTATTAAAGACCAAGGAGACCCAAATTCCTGGGATTTCTAGGAAGTACACTGTAACCAAACAAGCAATGAAAGAGTTAAGAGCCTCCTGCGGTGCTGGGAGGCTTAGTAGCAGCTCTGGAGATAACACAGACTCAGGAAGGCAGGGTTTGGGCTTGGCCTTTGCCTTCACATAACATCTCACTGACTCTGGGTAAGGGCTTCGGAAGTGGGCAGCAGCTAGCCCTCTGTGCCAGCTGGCTGTTCCCAGCCATAGTTCACAGTGTCCCAACTGTGCCCACCTCCTAGTGGGCAGAGCACTGAGGCTGGGATGCCACTGTGTCACTGACCCAGCCAGACATCTTTCAGAGAGAATACGTCAGTGTGCAGTGTGAGGAGGCGGCTCTGGGCTGAGGGGACAGGCCTGTTATTAATCCCAGGGCAGCTGCAGGCCATCCTCAGAGTAATGTCGTAGCGGTCCTGGCCACAAAGGGCTGAGAGATCTCACTAGGACACAAAGCTCCCTTCCCGCATCTACTCTCCTCCTCCCTCCTTTCTCCAGGACCTTACCTACCTCCATTGGAGCTCACAAGCAAGATAAACAGACCCCCCCCCCCCACCTCTCCTCTCTGTGGAGGTCATGGAAGGAAAATTTAAAGCAAACAAGAGAACTCAAAAAAAGGATCAGGTCTTGTAGGTAGGGTGTCACTTCCAGCACCCAGGCCAGTGGCACTTAGTTTTACTCAAACACTCAGTGAACACTGGGTAGGTTGTGGGGTTCCCCTCCTGCTCTCCCTACATCTTCCTGGAGGGTCCAGTCCATGTGGAACCCACCCCTGAGGTCTAGATCCCCTTCTAAAAGGTCTTACTATAGGGGCATAATGGTTAGCAAAAAAAGACTAACACTCTTGTAGCCTAAATTCAATCCCCAGCACCACCATAAGCCACAGCTAAGCAGAATAAATTATTTTTTTCTTAGTTCTTTTTTTTTTTTTTTTTAACCAGAGCACTTATCAGCTCCAGTTTAAGGTGGTACAGTTTAAGGGGATTGAATTTAGAACTTCAAGCACCAAAGAGGCATGACAGTCTCTTTGCATAACCATTATGGTATCTACCCTCACCCTAAGTAAAATAAAATTTTTAATATTAAGCTTTGGGACCCTTTTGAGAATCTGAGAACTGTACATGTTCTCTCTCCCATATACCTCCAGATCTGCTCACCATTTCTGGGGATTCACAAGAACCCCTTTCATAAATCTAAGAACAAGTGCCCTAGTTCTAGTTCTTTTGGGGCATCTGTCTTATTGTTCTATAAATGCACAGCTCTGCCTCTCTCACTCACACAAGAACATAACTTGGTGGCCTGATGGAGGAGAGGGACGTGCTGAACAGATGGCCGGGCATCTCAAGGCTGCATCCAACCAGGAACCCATGCCCAGATCCAGCCCCCTCCCCTAACTAGACCTGCTCCTGTTGAGGGTCCAAGAAGGAGCAAAGCAAGGGAAGGCCTGGCTCTGTGGCCCCTCTGTCTGGTGACTGGACTGAACCCAGCACTGCTTGGGGGGCTCTTCCTACGGCCAGATGGCCGGGCCTGCAGTCAGGGCGTGGGTGTGACTCCTGCTGCTCCCACACCTGTCCTGCCAGGCCTACCCAGATGGCTACCTCAGGGTACCCTTGCCCACTGTAGCAGGGGGCCTCAGAATGGGTCAGCAGCCAGAGCCCTGCATAGGGAGAAAGCTAATGAGCCTGAGCGCTCCCTGCCCCAAGCAGCTCAAGGCCCTGTCTGGAGAGGTCTCCACTGTCTGCTGTGTCCTCATTCCATGCATCATTCCAACACAGCCTCTTGGACTTACCCAATAGCAGCCTCTGGGCTGCTAAGATCAGCCCACAGGTGGTCCCCCAGCCCCACCTCACCTCAAGGAGCAACAAGCCAAGAGGACCTGCAGAGCTAAAGAGGCAGTGGGATGGGACAGACTATGGACTTCTGATACTTGGACTTGGCGCTCTGATAGCCAGTTGGACTTATTCTGAGATCCCACCCCTCACCCCCCCCCAAACTCTGCTCCTGAAGAAAGGGGTAACCGTTCTCTCTGAATTCCAGGAGGCCCCAGGTCAGTGTTCCTGCCCTGGGTCAGCTCAGGTGGCATCCTGGGTCCTTCTCATCACACCCACTAACGAAAACACAGATGGTGTGGCTCCTGGGAGATCCTGCTGGATTTCATTCCTGTCCTTGCAGCTGACAAAGGAGTCACACAGCTCTTGGTCCCCAAGGTCTGAGCAGGCCACAGATTACAGGCCAACCCAGGGTGAGGCATTAATTTCCTGGGTGAGAAGAGAGAAGGTCTCCCCATGATTGTGTGCATGCAGCCCCTTTCTTGTTGGGAAATGCACCCGGGGAGCTGGGTTAGGGGAGTCTCTGGTCCTCAGGTCACCCTGGAAATGGAGTCACCATTCAGAATGTACTTTCGCCCTATATATCAAGCACTGTATGGAGCATGTGGGAGGTGCAGCCATGAAGAGAACACAGTCCTCGTCCCTTGTCCCAAAGGAGCCCAGGCTCGGTGAGCAGCCTTCGAGGACATTCCAAGAAAGTGCAGAGCGGAGGGCCACATGTCAATGGGCAATGGTCAAGGAGGAGACACTGGTGACTAGTGAGAACAAGGCCTTATGCTCCCCTCCGCCTTGCTGCCACCACCAGGCTCGGTCACATCACTGGACAGCATGGAACAATCAGGCAGAAGAGCCCAGAGACATGGGTTGAACAGTGCCTGAGAGAGGAGCTCTCCTGAACCAGCTTCAGGCAAAGAAGACTGGCCTGGAATGGGCAGCCATGCCCCTGGCAGGAACTGGCAGGAACTAGGGGAAAATAATTCACATTCCTGAGGCTTCTGCTCTGACCCTGACACAGTTCTCAGATCCAGGAAACTGGGCAGAGCTGTGTTCTCTCAGCTGAAAGCCTAGAGCCAATGGATTCAAACAGCAATGAAGCTCTTTCCTCAGGCAGCAAGAAAAGAGGAAACAAGAGAGTCCGGGTAGCCCACAGAGTCAAAGTCACAGAATTTGGGATGACAGGGACCCACGATGGCATTCAGCTGTCAGATAAGGCCAAACTAGGGTGTGGGTGTGTGTGTGTGTGTGTGTGTGTGTGTGTGTGTGTATTTTCTCTCTCAGGAATACTGACTGCCCAGCGCTCTCTCTCTCTCTCTCTCTCTCTCTCTGTGTGTGTGTGTGTGTGTTTTCTCTCTCAGGAATACTGACTGCCCAGCTCTCCTTGCTAGCCCAAGCATGCAGATCCACAAAGGGTTCCAGACTCCCCCATAATGGACCTGGCGGCCAGGAGAGGGAGGACAGGCTCAGCTGCTTAGCCCCTTCTGGGCAACAGGTCCGAGAACTGCCGGTCACCACACCTGGGGAGAGGGGCAGACAAGGGAAGGAGTGGAGGAACCTGCCCCCACCTCGGGGGGTCAGCATCCTTGTCTGCCCCCACTCCTGGTGAACAACAGTCCACCAGGCCCATGTGGGTAAGGCCAAGGCCAGCTCTGGCCGTGTTCACAGGGGGAAGCCCCAGCCTTCTTTCTCGGGCCTCTGCACCTGCGAGGATGCTCAGGTTCCCGGAGGAGGAGAAGGAGGAGGAGGAGGAGGAGGAGGAGGAGTAGGGAGGAAGGGAGGAAGGGAGCATGGTGCCGCTCTGCCTGAAAGGGAGGGGTCAGAGATCAAAGGGCAGGGCACCGCAGTCCCAGAGGGCAGGGACTATAAAGCAGCAGGGGTGGGAGCGACTCAAATCCCGTTAGAAAAGGGCTCTCAGATTAGGCTTGGCGGGGGTCGGGTGGGGGGGTGACTTCGAGGAGAAGGAGGAGAGCTGAGCCCCCAGGGGGTCACCAGTGCTGCGGTGGTCCTTGCAAAGGGGCGAAGAGTTTGGGGCGCTCGCCTCCATAAAGCATGCAAACAAAGGTGAATGCAGGCTCGGAGCCTCGGGGTCAGGGAACAAGCTCGTGGCCGCCAGGAACGTGACACCAAGAGGCCAGGTCCTGGCCAGGCCACCTTTGTCCCTCTTGAGAGCCCCAGACCTCCGGCCACTTCTCTTCCAGGCCTCCCCACCCCCCCGCCCCGCACTCACCCGGTCGCTGCTGGCAGGGTGTCCAGAGATCCGCTCCTCTGGAGGAGCGGCAGGGGGCCCGGGGGTCTCGACCCGAATAAGGCGGTGGGGGGGCGAGCCGTGGCGCGGGGGCGGCGCGGGGCCCGGGGCGGCGGGGGTGGCCGGGGCAGTGGAGCCGGATGGGCCCCCGGAGTAGGGGTCCTCGAAGTCGCGCTCTCTCTGCAGCCGGTAGGCGGCCAGGATGTCCGGCGGCGGCGCGGGGGGCGCGGCCGGGGAGGGCGCGGGGGCCCGGTAGTCCGGCTCCGGGGGCGCCGGCTTTCCCCCTCCGCCGCCGCCCCCCCCGCGAAAGCCCAGGTGCTCCCGGAGCCACTTGGCCACCCCGCCGCTGCCACCCCCTCCCGGGCCGGCGCCTGCACCCCCGGCGCCCCGCCGCGACCCCCCCGGGCCGCCCGCCGCGCCCCCCTGCGCCCGCGGCCCCGGGCCGGAGCCTGCGGGAGGAGCTCCGCTCAGCAGCATGGGGCCGGCAGACTGAGCGCAGAGAGCTGGGGGCTGGGGGGCGGGGCGGGGCGGGGCGGGGCTCCGCCGGCGGGGGCGGGGCCGAGGCAACAAGGAGGGGCGGGGCTCCGCTCCCCCGGGTCGACCTCAGGCCTCAGGGGGGGGTGCGGGGGGGGGGGGGAGGGCGCGCAGGCTGCCAGAAGTGACACCGAAGACCCCCAGGGCGGGAGAGGAAGGTGGAAGCTTCAGGTGTCGCTTCGTGTGCCTGGGGGGCGGGGAAACACACCTGTCCCCTTCTGTGTCCCCTTCCCAGCTTTCGCGAAGCCTGGAGGTAGGGGGTCTTCTGACTCCTGGGTTGCAGAACCTGGGGTGCGTTCGGACATGTCCCTTTTCTTCTTTCACTTTGTCCTCCCTCACCACCTCCCACCTCAAGCAGCACCCATGGCCTTTCCAAGGTTTCCCAACTGGATGATGATACTCCAAGAGGAACAGCTGGGGGTGGAGCAGAAAGGGCTGCTCCGTAAGATATGTCTGCCCCCCACCCCCAGTATTCCCGTAGGTGCCCGCCTCCCTCCTCCCCAGCCAGCCATACTCGGCTTCCCATCCAGCAGACACATATCTCAGCGTCACATCAATCAGCTCCCTAGAGACACCCACTTGGCCAGGGTGGTTTCCACACACTCGCAAGCAGCCCTCGTACCTGCCCCAGGAAAGGAGCAGGCCCAGCGGCAGACAACCCTACAGCCCTGCGAGTCACACCCCCCAGGCTTCACTGTCATCAGATTAGTGACAGGATGGAAACAGACAAGTCAATAAATCAAGTCTAGAAGCTGTTCCAGGGCTGTCTATCACACGCCTCCCGGATGCTCAAGCCATAGGCATTGTCTTAGAAATCAAACCAAGTTCTCCCAGGAAATGCATCCCTGAAGCCGTTGCCAACGTTTATTTTAGCTCTCTAGTTGGACTGTAACAGCTTCACCTCACCATCGTCGCCCTTGAATAGTACCTCTGTGTCTCCCTCATTCCTAGGTTGGTTCATTCTGCCTTGTGAGGAAGGGAAGAGTCACGCAAAGCCCCAAGGGGAAAAAGGTTCAGAGCTGGGGGAATAGAGAAGGATGTTGGGACATATATAACTGATTCTGCTGGGATTCTGCTGGGATCTACAAATAGTTGTTGAGTTTCTGCTTTGTGCATATTCTAGCACTTCTCAAACTTTAATGTGAACACAAATCACCTGATTCCTCCATCCAAGCACTTGTTAAATTGCATCCTCTGTGGGTCTAGCTGCAGTGGGACCCAGGTGATGCAAGTGCAGTTGGTCTTCCAGCTGGGTTCTAGGAGATATTGAAAGATCTGATAGTGTGCCTGAAACCAAGGGCTGTCATGGAGATAATAACATATGCACATTTATTTTTTATTGCCACCAGTGTTGTTGCTGGGGCTTGGTGCCTGCAGGATGAATTCTCTGCTGCCAGCGGCCATGTTTTCCCCTTCCTGCCTTCTTTCCTTCCTTCTTATTTATTTGGTAGAACAGAGAGAAATTGAGAGGGGAAGAAAGATAAGGAGGGAGAGAAAGACATAGAAAGAGAGGCACCTGCGGTCTGGGAGGTGGCGCAGTGGATAAAATATTAGACTCTCAAGCATGAGGTCCTGAGTTCAATCCCTGGCAGCACACGTACCAGACTGATGTCTGGTTCTCTCTCTCCTCCTATCTTTCTCATGAATAAATAAATAAAATCTTAAAAAACAAAAGAAAAGAAAAAAGAAAAAGCAGGGGTAGATAGCATAATGGTTATGCAAAGAGACTCTCATGCCTGAGGCTCCAAAGTCCTAGGTCCAATCCCCTGCACCACTATAAGCAAGAGCTGAGCAGTGCTCTGGTAAATAAAAAGAGAGAGAGAGAGAGCCACCTGCAGACCTACTTCACCTCTAGCTAAAATTCCCTCCTGCAGGTGGGGAATGTGAGTTTGAACCCGGTTCTCACGCATAGTTATGTCTGTGCTCAAACCAGTGCTACACTGCCCAGCCCCATGTACATTTTATTTGTCTTTTTTTTTTTTACTTAAAGAATTTATTTACTTATTCATGAGAAAGATAGGAGGAGAGAAAGAACCAGACATCACTCTGGTACATGGGCTGCTGGGGATTGAACTCGGGACCTCATGGTTGAGAATCCAATGCTTTATCCACTGTGCCACCTCCCAGACCACTATTTTTTTAAAAAGATTTTATTTATTTATTTATTAATGAGAAAAAGAGGAGAAAAGAGAGAAGAACCAGACATCTTTCTGGTACATATGCTGCTGGGGATTGAACTCAGGACTTCATGCTTGAAAGTCCAATGCTTTATCCACTCTGCCACATCCTGGACCACTCCCATGTACATTTTAAAAGGTACAGTTTAAAACTTCACTGTGTGTCGGGGCCAGGCAGTAGCGCAGCGGGTTAAGCACACATGGCAGAAGCACAAAACTTCACTGTGTAAAGCTGGAAACTAGTGTAGTAGCAGGAGAATGACCAAGATAATCTGTACTGGGGGGGGGGGGGGATATGCACTCATCAGGCACCTGGCTCGGGAATCCCAACAGCTGTGTTCTCCAGTGAGCTCTGAGCATGTGCTCAGTACCATGAATCCTCATTTTCCTTATATCTGCAAAGGGCATAAGAGTCGTGAGCATTAGGGAAGGCTAATGAACAAACTTTGAAAAGACAAAATGCTTATAGTGAGAGGTGCCAAAGTCATGTTTGAACCTGCGAAATAAGAGCCCACTTGGGTGGTGTATCGCTTTTGCCATGTGTTCAACCCAAGTTTAAGCCCAACCCCTTACCTTATTGAAGGAAGCTTTGGTGCTGTGGTCTCTTTTCACACTCTCTCTGCCTCTCTGTACTCTCTGTATCTAAAAACAAACACATGTATGCTTATTACATATGGAGTAAAGCTAATGGCATCTCACAGGAATAGAATCAACCAAGTCTGTACAAAAGACAACAGGCTTCAGGAAGAATAAACCCAAGCCAGGTGAAATTAAAAAAAAAAAAAAAAAGAGGATAAACTCATTCCAAGGTAGGTAGGTCAGTTTGAGCTAAGTGAAGACCTTGGGTTGAGCCAGCATTTCCAGAAAGAAGGGGGAAATAAGGGTGGGTGGAGAGATAGCAGTAATTGTTATGCAAAAAGACCTTCTTGCCTGAGGCTTCCAGGTCCCGGGCTTCAATTCCTCTACCACTGTAAGCCACAGCTGATCTGTGCTCTAGGAAAAAAAAAAAAAAATCAAGGTGAAAAAGATCAGGAATTGGGGTTGAGGTGGAATGGGGTGGGGTAGATAGCATAATGGTCATGCAAAGAGATTCTCATTTCTGGGCTCCAAAGTATCAGGTTCAGTCCCCTATACTACCACAAGCCAGTACTCTGGTTTCTGGTTAAAAAAAAAGGGGGTGGGGGGAGTCGGGCTGTAGCGCAGAGTGTTAAGTGCAGGTGGCTCAAAGTGCAAGGACCAGCATAAGAATCCCGGCTCCCTACCTGCAAGGAAGTCTCTTCACAGGCGGTGAAGCAGGTCTGCAGGTGTCTTTCTCACCCTCTCTCTGTCTTCCTCTTCTCTTTCAATTTCTCCCTGTCCTATCCAACAACCAACAACGATGATATCAGTTACAACAACAAAACAAGGGCAACAAAAGGAAATAAATATTTAAAAAGAAAGACAAGGAAATAAATAAATTGCACTATATATATTAACTTTTGTTTAAAGTGACTTGTTAATAACATTTTTTTTTTTTTTTACAAATTTTACTTATTAATGAGAAAGATGAGAGGAAAGAAAGAACCAAGTCACAAGACATCACTCTGGTACATGTGCTGCCAGGGATTGAATTCAGGACCTCAGGCTTGAGAGTCCAGTGCTTTATCCATGTCTTGGACCACTGTTAATATATTTTCCTTCCCCACCAGAGTGGGCTCCTGAGAGCAGGCATTTTTTGAGCATTTCACAGGGGCTAGGCCTTTCTTTGAATCAAAGATATAGAGGTGAACCAGGGTACTTTGAGTTTGCCAGATCCAGAATTGCATGGCAAGCATGTTGAGCATTACACCATAAAATCAGAATCCTGAAAGAGAGTGGGATACTCCCATCACATAGTGTAGTATCTGCCTCATGGTAGGGGTTAACATGTTGAAATGAATAAAGATCATTTCTCTTGTTGTCATTTTTATATAAATTGTAATTGTGACATCCACAATTTATGTCATTTTTCATTTAACACTGCATACTTATTTCCTTTACTTTTATTATGTGGGCTTAGTTTTCTTGCAACTTAAAAAAAAAAAATCCATGTGGTCCAGGAGGTGGTGCAATGGATAAAGCATTGTATTCTCAACCATGAGGTCCTGAGTTCAATCCCCGGCAGCACATGTACCAGAGTGATGTCTGGTTCTTTCTCTCTCTCCTATCTTTCTCATGAATAAATCAATAAATTCTTTTAAAAAAATCCAAATGGGGGAGGGGAGGTAGAAAAATGGTTATGCAAAAAGACTTTTAGGCTGGGAAGATGCATAATAGTTATGCAAAGGACTTTCATTTCTGAATCTCCCAACTCTCAGGTTCAATCCCCAGCATCTTGTAAACTGCGTGCTCATTCTCTCTCTGAACTGATGAACTGAAGAAAAAAAAAAGAAAGAAAGAAAAAAGGTTTTTTGTGGAGGGTAGATAGCATAATTATTATGCAAACAAACTGTCATGCCTGAGGCTCTGAAGTCACGGGTTCAGTCCCCTGTACCACCATAAGCCAGAGCTGACCAGTGCTCTGATTAATAATAATAATAATGATAAGATAACATAAAAATCAAAAGGAAGAAAGACAAAAAAGACACCTGTAGCTCTGCTTCATGACTTGTGAAGCTTTTCCCCTGAAGGTGGGGACCAGGGGCTTGAACCTGGGTCCTTGTGCATGTTTAACCAGATGTGCCACCACCTGGCCACTCTTCCTATCATTCTAAATAAATAAATAAATAAATAAATATCTAGTGGTCTGGGGATGGCACAGTGGTAAAGCTTTGGACTCTCAAGCATGAGGTCCCCAGTTTGATCCCTGGTAGCACATGTGCCAGAGTGATGTCTGGTTCTTTCTCTCTCCTCCTATCTTTCTCATAAACAAATAAAATCTTTAAAAATAAATAAATAAATAAAAATAATAATAAATGTCTAAAAAAAAGTTTTCATGGTGGAGGCTCCAAAGTCCCAGGTTCAATCAACTGTACCACTATAAACCAGAGCTGAGCAGTGCTCAGATAATATGTATATAGTAAACATATATTAATACAATAAAGAATAACTTTTTTCACAGAAAAACTCAAAGAAAGTACAGTGGGGGACCAGCGAGCTTGTTTTATTATTTGTTTTTAAATGAATTAATTAATTGTCTTCAGGGTTATCATTGGGGCTTGGTGCCTGCACTACGAATCCACTGCTCCTGGCAGCCATTTTCTTCAATTAAAAAAAAAATTAATTATCTTTATTTATTGAATGGAAACAGCCAGAAATCAAGAGGGTAGGAGAGCTAGAGAGACACCTGCAGCCCTGTTTCACCACTTGCAAAGCTTTTCCTCTGCAGGTTGAGACGGGTGGTTCGAACCGGGTCCTTGAGCACTGTAACATGTGCGCTCAACCGGGTGCACCACCACCAGGTCCCTTCAATTTTTTTTGGCTACCTAGGACAGAGAGAAATTGAGAGGAGATGGGTAGACAAAGAGGGAGAGAGGAGTTGAGCTGTAGCTCAACGGGTTAAGCACAGGTGGCACAAAGTGCAAGGACCGGTGTAAGGATCTTGGTTCGATCTTGGTTGTAAGGATCTCCGGCTCCCCCACCTCAGAGGGGGCTCGCTTCACAGGCAGTGAAGCAGGTCTGCAGGTGTGTCTATTTTCCTCTCCTCCTCTCTGTCTTCCCCTCCCCTTTTCCATTTCTCTCTGTCCTATCCAACGATGACAATAATAACTACAACAACAAAACAACAAAAGGGAATAAATAAATAAAAATAAAAAAAAAAAAGAAGGAGAGAGAAAGATAAACACTTCCAGACCTGCTTCATCGCCTGTGAAGGGACACCCCTACAGATGGGGAGCCCAGGGCTCGAACCGGGATTCTTACGCCGGTCCTTGTGCTTTGCACCGCATGCGCTCAACCCGCTGCGCTACTGCCAACTCCCCAAATAAATCCTCTTTTTTTTTTTAACATTTTATTTATTTATTTATTTATTTATTTATTTATTTATTTATTATTGGATAGAGACAGAGAGAAATTGACATGGAAGAGGGAGATAGAGAGGGGAAGAGACAGAGAGATACCCACACCCCAGCTTCACTACTTGTGAAACTTCCCCCTTCAGGTGGGGACCAGGGGCTTGAACCTGGGACTTTGCACACTGTAGTGTGTGCACTTAACCAGGTATGGCACAGCCTGACCCCCCCCATAAGTCTTTTTTTAAAAAAATATTATCTTTATTGGATACAGACAGAAATCAAGAGGGAAAGGGGAGATAATGAGACACCTACAGCACTGCTTCACCACTCATGAAGCATTCCCCCTGAAGGTGGGGAACAGGGGGCTTGAACCCAGGTCCTTGAACACTGTAGTGAGCACTTATGCAGGTGCGCCATCACCTGGCCCCCAAAATAACTCTCTAATGAAGCTTTTTGTGCAAATAATTTATTCAAGTTTAGAATAATTTCCTTTGTCAAGGTGCCACAAAGTAAAATTACTGGGATAAAAAGTGTAAAAAATATTCTTTTTTAAATTTATTATTAGATAGACACAGAGAAATTTTTTGCACTGCTCAGCTCTGGCTTATGGCGGTGTGGGGGATTGAACCTGGGACTTGAGAGCCTCAGGCATGAAAGTCTCTTTGCATAACCAGTATGCTATATCCCCACCCTATGACAGAGAGAAATTGAGAGGGGAGGGGGAGAGAGAAAGGGAAAGACACCCCAGACAATAACTTGGATCCACCTGTATATCAGATTTTAGGCTCAGAGAAAAAAAAGAAGAAGAAAGAAAAACTGGTATAGCTACAGGCCCTTTGAAATATAACTAAAATATGCCTACTAGCTATCTATAAAATGGAGGACACCCAACACTTCATCTGCACTATTCCAGCCTTTAGGTCCATGATTGTTCAACAGTTTGTTTGGCTTTGTATGTTAACGCTCTTTTCAGCCACCAGGTGCCAGATGCTTAGCATGATGCCGACCAGACTTCCCTGGACAGACAGCCCCACCAATGTGTCCTGGAGCTGCGCTTCCCCGGAGTCCCACCCCACTAGGGAAAGAGAGTCAGGCTGGGAATATGGATTAACCAGTCAACACCCATGTCCATCTGGGAAGCAATTACAGAAGCCAGACCTTCCACCTTCTGCATCCCACAATGATGTTGGGACCATACTCCCAGAAGGATGAATAGGAAAGCTTACAGCAAATCCTAACAAAGGGATTTTTCAAAGTTAACCCAACTGCCAAACAATACGATTATTGCAATAACTATCTATTGTCTTCTTAAACTCTAAGACAATAGGAGTCACCCGCTTTGTCTATAGAGCCTATGTTTCTCCCAATCCTGGAACCTCTGGGGTGGGGCTCACTTCCCTGCATGATTCTCTCAAGTCAGACCAAATGATATTGCATCCACTGATTCCAGCCTAATCAATGCAATGGGTACCATCTCAGCATGCTTCACCTCAGACTGTGTATAGAGACATCAGGCATGGAATGCCAACCCTTCACCCTCATCACTTGGGTGAGACCTTTCCTTTTATGGTATTCTCTAATTCCATTCCAGGAGGTTCACTTCCTAACAAAGTCCCCAAACCTAGATATAGGCCAGGTCCTGTAAGATAGAGCATATGTTCACATGTATCCATAAATTATGGCAAAATATATACCTGAAAGCAAAAATACACAATAGTCTTTCCTATTACAGTTCTCTCACTCACTCCAAAGCTAACCTTAGCAAAGCAAGGACTGCAAAAGTTGAATAAGGGCAAGAGACTGGCACACTTTAACAATGACTCTTTAGTCACTATCAGGCCACCCCATGAGCTAGGGCCCTAATTGGGAGTCCTGAGACTCCCAAACATACTTGATGGGCCTAGACCTCAAATAAATCCCTCTTTCCATTGTTACTGGTCATCTCTAATAGATCAGGAACAACAAAATAGACCCCTTTGTGGGCCCCTATACGACCTTGCCCTCAACTTGGATCAACAATGGTAGAGAATGTTTCATCCTCTGAAGGGAGGATGGACAACATACTTTATGCTACACCTGAGGAAGAGGGGTCAATACTGGGGCAGCATGGAATGTTCCTACTCATGACCACAGAATGTGAGCTTAGATCTAGAGGGATGTAGAGGTCACACAGACACCTAAGCTAATTATGGGCCCCAGATCACATCAAATCGATGGGGTTTACAGTCAACAATATTTATACCCCTTTCCCATATTAGGGAGCTACTCTCTTCTCTAATCCAGCTTTCTGGTCCTTTTCCCAGCCATGATATCACCTCCCCTGACAATAATTAGGATTCACCTGCATATCAGATTTCACGCTCAGGCAAAAAAACAAAACAAACAAACAAACAAAAAACACTAGTATAGCTACAGGCCCTTTGAAATGTAACTAAAATATGCCTACTAGCTATCTACAAAATGAAGGACCCCCTCCCCCAACACTTCATCTGCACCATTGTGCAGAATTGTGTGGAGTTGTACCTCTCTTATCCTATGGTTTTGTTAATGTCTCCTTTTTAAAATAAATTAAAAAAAAAAAGTATAGTGCGTTCAGAGGTGGGGCTACGGGGCAGCAGCAGCTGTGTTTCTCTCCTCTCCCAGGTAAAAAAAATGCTAAAGAATTTAAGTATCAAAATGAAACACAAAACAAAACAAACAAACAAACAAAAAACATACTGAGAAGCATTGTAAAATCTAAAGGAAGCATTTTCAAATAAATCTATGTACAAACTTAGAAAAGAAAAAAAAGAAAGGAAAAATACAGTGGTCTGGGAGGTGGCACATTGGATAAAGTGTGAGGTCCTGAGTTCAGTCTCCAGCAGCACTTGTACCAGAGTGATGTCTGGTTCTTTGTCTCCTCCTATCTTTCTCATCAATCAATAAATAAAAATCTTAAAAAGAAAGAAAGAAAGAAAGAAAGAAAAAGAAACAGAAAGACACCTGCTGCAGCCCTGCTTCACCACTTGTGAAACTTTCCCCCTACAGGTGGGGAAATGTGTGCAATTAACTAGGTGCACCACCACAACCTGACTCCAAAAACTTTTTCTAACTCTTGACACACATTGCTCAACTAGTCTCATGTAAGGGTTTTGTTTTTTGTTTGTTTGTTTTTCAAATTCAACTATGGTTTCCAAATGTCAATCCCAACAATTTAGTTTTATTCCTCTTTCTCTGTAGCACCCGAGTCTGCAGACTTCCATAGTCCTAAACTTCTTCTTCATTCAAGATTGTATTTATTCATGAAGAAGATAGGCAGAAAGAGAAAGAACCAGACATCACTCTGATGCATGTGCTGCCAGAGACTGAACTCAGGACCTTATGCTTTGGAGTCCCTCCATCACTTCCTGGACCAAGGCCTCTCTCCTCTAACTGTGTATTGAGTGGGGTATCA
Organism: Erinaceus europaeus; assembly: GCF_950295315.1. Classification (NCBI taxonomy): domain Eukaryota; kingdom Metazoa; phylum Chordata; class Mammalia; order Eulipotyphla; family Erinaceidae; genus Erinaceus; species Erinaceus europaeus. The sequence goes on from NC_080177.1 coordinate 13,597,063, forward strand.
GTTCTCTTTGCCTTGACTTTGGTGTCAGGTCTTTCCTGAGCTATGATCTGTTTTGGGCTTAGCCTTCTTCTAAGTCTTTTTTTTAAACCTTATTTATTTGTTTTATTTGATAGAACAGAGAGAAATAAAGAAGGAGGAGGAAGAGAAAGAGACAGAAACACACAAGTAGCCCTACAGGTGGGGACTGGGGGCTTGAACCTCCGTCCTCGTGTATGGTAATCTGTGCACTTAGTCAGGTGCACCACCACCTGGCCCCATAGGCTTTTTTTCTAAGTCTTTTGTCTCTAGGTTTACCTGGGGCCTACAACCTTGAGACAATAAATATATCCTAGCATTTTTTTATCATCAAATATGCTTCACTTTGGGCGTTTTAAAAATTAATTAGTTGGGGGCGGGGAGGGGGGTAAATAGCATAATGGTTATGCAAAGAGACTCTCATGCCTGAGGCTCCCAAGTCCCAAGTCCCAGGTTCAATCCCCTGCACGACCATATTCCAGAGCTGAGCAGTGCCTCTGGTAAAAAAAAAAAAAAAAAGGAAGGAAGGAAGGAGGGAAGGAAGGGAGGAAGGGAGGAAGGAAGGAAGAAAGGAAGCTAGGCGGGAGAGTCCGGCAGTAGCGCAGTGGGTTAAGCGCAGGTGGCGCAAAGTGCAAGGATATGAGTAATGATCCCGATTCGAGCCCCCGGTGCCCCGCGCCCCACTTACAGGAGGGGCGGTGAAGCAGGTCTGCAGGTGTCTGTCTTCCCCCCCCCCCATTTGTCTCTGTCCTATCCAACATCAACAAAAGCAATAATAACTACAACAATAAAAAAAGGGAATAAATAATTAGTTGGGAGAGTGGGCAGTGGCGCACCTGGGTAAGCACAAATAGTAATAAGCCCAAGGACCCCCAAAACCTGCTCAAGGATGTGGGCTTAAGCCCCTGTCTCCCCATCTGTAGAAGCTTCACAAGCTGAGAAAAAGGTCTGTAGGTATCTTTCTCTTTCCCTCACTGCCTCCCCCTCCTTTCTCAATTTCACTATCCTATCCAATAAAATGGGGAAGAAAAAAAAAAAAAGGCTGTCAGGATCTGTAGTGCCAGCACCGAGGCCCAGAGACATAACATATATAACATTGGAGACAAAATAAACAATTTATTTATTTATTGGCTAGAGACAGGGAAATCGAGAAAGGAGAGATTGAGACACCTGTAGCGCTGCTTCAGCATTTGTGAAGTTTCTCCCCTACAGGTGGGGACCAGGGACTTAAACCCTGGGTCCTTGAGCATTGTAGCATGTGTACTTTACCAGATGTACCACTTTGGACCTTCCCAGATAGTAAAAGAGACAGAGGGAGAAGAAGAAAGGGAAAGATACCACAGCACTGAAGCTTTGTAAAATGTGCTAAGGACTCAAACCTGGGTTGCATGCATTGCAAAGCAGGTAGATTATCCAGGTGAGCTATTTTGCTGACCCTATATACATACTGATTTGAGATTCTGGATATAGATGGAATTTCAGTTGGGTCACTTTTTCTGTTTGATGTGAAATGAACATAGTTCTATGTTGAAAAGACAGAGTTTAAGGTATAGCTATATTATGGGAAATAGATTAACAGAGTGCATACTCTCCTGATTTACCCTGTGTGGATATTTTAATCTGTGCCCTGTGGAGAAGTGCCTTTCCTCTCTGATATGGAGACATAAAGGCTAAGATTGCATTTCCTTTGTGTTTGCTCTTCTGGCAATTAAAGCAGTGGCTGTAGTTGCTACCCCTCCTCCCCTTCACATTCCTAAACTAATAGGCCTGAGACAAAGGTGATTAGGTAAAAGATAATTAGGGAGTAAATTCAGCTGTCTCAAGACTGCTATATATCAGGCACTAGTTTCCCCCTTTCTTTTCCTTTTTAATTAATTTATTTATAAAATGGGAATACTGACAAGACCATAGGATAAGAGGAGTACAATTCCTACCACCAAAGCTCCCTATTCCATCCCCTCCCCATAGCTTTCCTATTCTTTAACCCTATGGGAGTATGGACCCAGGGGTGCAGAAGGTAGAAGGTCTGGCTTCTGTAATTGTTTCCCTGCTGAACATGGGTGTTGATAAGTTGATCCATACTCCCAGCCTGTCTCTCTCTTTGCCTAGTGGGGCAGGGCTCTGAGGGAGTTCTCCCCTTTCTTTACCAAGGCCACAGATAAGGAAGATGTATAGCAATTGCATGAAAGATTGCCTTTGTCTGTTTCTGCCTACTTTGTAATTGTGAAGCAAACCTGTTCCCTCCACCCCTTTGGGGAAGGGGACCTCAAGAAAACTGTGTGGTTTTTGAAGGTGCGGAGAGAACTTCCCAGAACGATCTGCAGTCTCCTACACACTGGTGTAATAAACTCCTCTCCTTCACCAAGAACCGGCTCAAGCCTTGTGCTATGGAGATCATTTTTGTGACAGCTATAGTGGCCAGCCCAGGAAGTAGCACAATAGGTAAGATATTGGATTCTCAAGTGTAAGGTCCTAAGCAACCCTTAGCATCTCATGTGCCAAAGTGATGCTCTAGTTTTCTCACTCTCTTCCTCACTCCCTCTTTCATAAATAAATGGGTAACTGTTAAGAAAAAAAATCATAGAATAAACTTCACACATTTATGAACTCCAAATGAAACTTCTATTCACATATTTATGGAGCGATTGCATGCTTGGGAGACAAAGCATAGTAAGACCAGTTCTACCTTCAATGAACTTGAATTTTCTAACTAGAGGTTTGTGGCTTAGGTCAATAGCATAAAGGAGAGGTGGGAGTGAAGCCTCTCCAAAGGAAGATTCAGTCCCTTTTACTAGTTCAATCCTTCAATGCTTCCCTCCTCTTTCAAACTGAAATCAAAATAAGACTGTTTGCCAACAGAGCTTTGGCTTATATCCAAGGGTTTTAATAGGAGCAATAAGGAATCCCCTCACCCTATGATCCCCACTTGGTAACCAAAATTGGGAGAGAAAAAGAAAGAATGGAACCAAAGTGGGTGCAAAATCTCTCCAAGTATGTGTATTCTTCTGTTCTTTCTGGGGAAGAGCTAAAGGAAGTGAAATTTTCACTACTAAACGACGTAAGAAGATTGCTTACATGAAGATTCATGGAAAAATACCTTGGAAACTGGTAATAATCGATGGAGAGGGTGAAAAAAACGAGAGGGAGACTTACTTTTTCACGGACTTGTGTACATGTATTCCATATTTTTAAGTGAACAAAGTCAAGCATCTATTGGCTTGTGAAATAAAGGCTTGTGAAAGCAGAGAAACATTGTCCATCTCCACAACTGCGATTTCATTTACCTAGGGTTTTTTCTTGATATCTCGGGGAGGAGGAAGCCGGAAATTACTGAATAAATACCTGCTTGATGAGCAACCTAGGTTAAAACAATGAAACCAACAACGTAATTTTTAGATTTCTGGAAAAAAAAAATATCAAGGTCACAGGGCCGCTGAGAAGGAGGATGATCTAGACAACGATATTCGATTTTCGTCGGGAGGGAAGGGATTTACATCTGTTTGATACGAAACTGCATTTAGTGCATTAAACGAAAATTACTCGAGGAGGCGATCTTTGGTGTGGGCTTGGTATTACTGTAGAGAGCTGCAGTGACGGTTCATTTCAAGGAGGAAGGTCATGATTTATATAGAAAGCGACCTGTAACAAGAAAAAAAAAAATTATTTCCCCTAAAAGGAAACGGACCCCTTGCCGTGCCATTGTTCCCACAATGCCGTGACTCGGATTCGAACCGAGGTTGCTGCGGCCACAACGCAGAGTACTAACCACTATACGATCACGGCGAGCTACCGGGGACCCGTAGGACGAGCTGTCTCATTGTCCTCTTCAGCAGTCATAGGCCTTCCCAGTCTGTCGTCACTGCAGGGCCCGCCTATGGGCGGAGCTCCAGCTTGGACCCAGTCTGAGCGTGCGCAGGCGCTTTACGCTCCTGTCAAATTGTCCAGTCTCTCCTGTTTTGATCCCGTAGCCCCAGGGAGCTGTGATGGTGGTGTGGTTGGAAGGCTAACCCCCTGGGAGGAAGGTGGAAGTTTAGGAGAGACCACTTGGGCTTCCAGGCGTGATCTGGCTGGCCAGACTCAGAATGTTGACAAGTTGTGCGAACTCACCTCCTCGGAGGAAACCCACCACCAGTATCCTGGAGATGTTTCCAGTGACATGGGGTCTGTCTGCTTGGGGCACTCTTGGGGGAGGGAGGTGTCTCTTGTCCTTAGATGCCCTCAGGAATGACTCTGCCTCTCAGCGGAGGATGCGGACACCCCCAGACAAGGCTGACCACACAGCAGGCATTCGATGAACAAATCTCGCTTCTCTGCCTCCCCCCTCCCAACCTAATTTCCTTGCAGCTCCTTTTCCTCCCCGGAGAACCTCGACTCCTCCATGATGCTCCACCCTGCATTTAGCCCCCTGAACCGCAGCTGGAACAGAGTCCTTTTTCTTTTCTTTTCTTTTCTTTTCTTTTCTTTCCTTTGCTTTCCTTTCCTTTTCTTTTCCTTTCTTCTCTCTCTCTTTTTCATGTCCATCAGCCCCCCCCACTCCCATACGCCGTCTGGAAACAGCTCGAATCCAAAGGAGGCGGTAGACTTTCTGGTAAACTCAAAACGTTATCTCTGTTTCTAGCAAATAACTAGAATGATTATCCCACTCCCCACCCCCACCCCAGGCTCGCAGATTCCAACACCTCCCACTCACCCTCTCCGCAGAGCCGGCGAATGCATGAGGCTAAGTGCGAATAGAATCCTTTGATTCTCCCATCCCCACTCCCAACGCAGAAACTTCGTCTGCCTCTCCCAGCTCCTTTCTCGGTCCTATGCTTCCCATCCCCTAATCAGCTGCACCTCTTCACTCAACAGGTCCTGGAGAAGACCCTGCACTGCCTGTCCAGCTGGGGTCTTTGGGCTACGCGGGAAGTGGGGAAGAGAGACTGACCTAGATAAGTGAATGACAGCTCCTTCTCAAGACCCGCAAGCGTTTGCACGCGAGGCTTTCCTGCCTGATGGACAGATCTCTTGTCTTTAATTAAGAGTCATTTCAAAGGTCTCTTATTGGGAGTCCATTTCTGGTATGGTCATGGATATTCGCGGACACTGCAGTCTTTTGGGTCTTCTGTGCTGTCCCCAAGAGCTATAGTAACACGGCGCCCTAAAGCAGACGTAATCCTATATTTTTTGGGAAGTCACTTTACCGTCCTTTCCAACTGTCTCAAGGGACTTGGGATCCATATTCGCGAATGTTGCAAACTGGAAAGAAAAAAATACAAAAGCGAATCCTTGCCGTGCCATTGCTTTACGCAATGCCGTGACTCGGATTCGAACCGAGGTTGCTGCGGCCACAACGCAGAGTACTAACCACTATACGATCACGGCGAGCTACCGAGGATCCGAGAGCTGGCGTCTTCGACTGGGTTCTTCTCTACTGGAGACCACGCCCACTCCGACTCGTCATCACTTAGCCCCTCCCACCCCAGACTCCAGATGCTGCTCCTAGGTGCGCAAGCGCGCTGACGTCTCAGTGTCCCTAATTTTGGGGGGAACCGGGGGTGGCGGCTACTAACTGGACGGCTAGGCCCCGGGGCTTAATCCCGGAGGAGTCTGAACTCTGGCTTCCACTTCCCACCCGCGCCCCATTTATTAAATCCTGAAGTTGTGTCAGAATTGATTTCTTTCTCCCCATGGCGGGATTGAAGAGACAGCCTGAGCTTCCTTTCACGGCGCGGGGGAGAGACAGAGACAGAGAGACTCAGGGCCACCACCATTCTGGCGCCCCTGGAACTTCATAATCTTGGAGGTGTCCCCTCATTGGAACCTTCTAGTTTGAGAGCATTTTCATTCCCTCCCTTGAGCGGCCAACATGCATGACAGTTGTCGGGGCCGGGCGGAGCCGTCTAATCTTCAAGTACAACCCAGCGCAGCGCTGCCCTCAAGGCGCTCCGGTAGCTCGCCGTGATCGTATAGTGGTTAGTACTCTGCGTTGTGGCCGCAGCAACCTCGGTTCGAATCCGAGTCACGGCATTGTGGAAACAATGGCACGGCAAGGGCGCATTTTTAACCTGGGGACCACGAAATGCTCTTAGGTCTGGAAAGACAATGAGGTATGCACAATCTCTGTAAAGGCTGTTTTAGGCGGTGCTTGGCTTCTCTGGTTTCACCTCTTCCAGAGACTATCATCTTGTCATCAATTTTTCTGTTAAATTACTTACTTGAGTCTCATCTCTCTTATCTATTTTTCTTGTTGTGGCCCCATCAGTGGACAAGTCACGTGCTGGATCCCTTACTAGCCTTCACTCTGCCTAAAAATTTGATGCTTTGGAGTGTGTGTGTGTGTTTATAGGAATAAGCCATTTAGCCATAACCATTTACGCCTCTGATACTGTGACAAATAACAATTGGGACACCCTGCTTGCCATAGCCATTAGGAGGGGTTTCTGATAAGCTGTTTGTGGTCTCCATCTCTGCACAGGCTCTTAGGTGAGAGGATGTTTTCTCCCAGAGGATTGTGTCCTGATCTACCCCAGCTTGAATGCACATATTCTTTGTTAACTTGTTTTATGTGAACTTAAAAACAAACAACCCCCCAAACAAACAAACAAATAAACAAAACCCAGAAAGGACACATTCAGGTCTGTCGTTAGGCATTAGGGAAACATAAGTCAGTTTTGGATTTGGCTCCGGGGTGCTGGCCTCTGCTGTGTCACTGTCAAAGAGGGAAGGAGGACTGAGCTTCCCCAGCCCCTCCCAGGGGACATGAAGCTGACAAAGCAAGTTAGGAAGCAGTCCTGGGAGAGATGGACGAGAAGGGAGGGGGGTGTCTGTGCCCCCTAGCTACACCGTCATCAAAGCTTTATTGAACAGCCTGTAAAAACTAGACACAGTTGCAGGCCTGTAAACTTCCCAGGTCTGCCTGCTCCCAGTTTCCTACATCTGAAACCACTCAACAGGACAGCCAAAAAACAGACTGGCAAAAAACAGAATGGGAGAGATGAACCCAAGAACTCCCCAACACTTCTTCCAGTCTGAGGACTCAGTTCTTTTTTAGGTTTCAAGACCAGAAAAAGAGACCAGAAGCTAGAAAAGCTCTCTGCCAGTACATTCCAGCTGCAGCGGTTTCTGTCTTGGATAGAAAAAAAAAAGCTACTTTCTGTAGCTTTCCATGCTCCACTCAAAGTCATCCCTTCCTCCCCTCCTTCTGAGAGACTGACATAGTATCTGACATCCTTTCTCTCCAGGCTAGTCCAAACTCTAATGAAGGGATAGCTATAGCTGAAGCCCTTGGCCGTGGAGCTGCTTAGAGTCTGAATACTGACTTTTGCATTAAGTAGTTGGGTACCTTTGGGCAGGCACATTGTGTCTCTGTATCTCTGTGTACTCGTGTAAAAAGGGATTGATTAATAGCTTGTTATATGGACTAAATGAATTAGTATTATAAAGCAGTAAGTGTTTGCCACTTACCTAAATCTTATTTAAAACAAACAAACAAACAAACAAACTTAAATAGTGGCCCTGGAGTTGGTGCAGTGGACTGAACTCTCGGGCATAAGATCCTGAGTTGGATTCCTGGCAATACTTTGGTTCTCTCCCCGCACTCCCACTAGTAGATAAATAAATATATATATATATATCTAAAACTTAAATAAATAAAATTGAAGGGAATATGACATAATGGAATCAAATCCTTAGAGAAGAACACAGAGAAACATCTAAATGAATGGTGTGTTTTAAAGTAGCTATTCTCCTTTCTCCAATCAGCTGTCCCAAATATTTTTGAAACTCTTATTGGAGATTATCTTCAAGGACTACTTTTTTTTTTTTTTAAAGAATTTATTTATTTAGGGGCCAGGTGATAGCACACCTGGTTGAGTGCACATGTTTCAGTGCACAGGGACGCAGGTTCGAGCCCCTGGTCCCCACCTGCAGGGGGAAATCTTCACAAGTGGTAAAGCAGGGCTGCAGGTGTCTCTCTGTCCCTCTATCTCCCTTTCCCTCTGGATTTCTGGCTGTCTCTATCCAATAAATAAAAAAAAATAAAGATAATAAAAAATGGAAAAAAGTATTTATTTATTCATGAGAAAGGAGAGCGAAAAAGAACCAAACATCACTCTGGTGCGCTGCCAGGGATTAAACTCAAGACCTCATGGTTGAGAATCCAATGCTTTATCCACTGCACCACCTTCTGGACCACCAAGGACTACTTTTTGAAGCCATGTGAGCAAATCCATCTCAATATTTATGGTCACAAACTTTTTTTTTTTTAACCAAAAAAAGAAGTACTTCTTAGAAGTTTACGCATTGGGGTTGGGTGGTGGCGCACCTGGTTGAGCGCACAGGTGACAATGCTCAAGGACCTGGGTTTGGCAGTGCCGCAGAAGTCTTTCTGTCTTTCTCCCTCTCTATCTCCCCTTTCCCTCTCCATTTCTGGCTGTCTCTGTTAAATAAATAAAGTCTTTAAAATGAAAAAAAGGGGGGAGCAGCAGGTTAAGCGCATATGGTGCAAAGTGGAAGGACGGGCGTAAACATCTCGGTTTGAGCCCCTGGGTCCCCACCTGCAGGGGGATTTTTTTTTAACCAAAAAAAAAAAAGTACTAAGAAGTAACCCTTTTTTTTAAACCAAAGTAATCAGCTCTGGCGTATGGTGTTTCCGAGGGCCTCGGCCATGAGTCTGTTTGCATAACCATTATGCTATCTACTCTCCACCTGGTCACAAACTATTTTAAGGTGGTCTTTGACTGCTTTGAACCTGGGTCCTTGTGCACTGTAATGTGTGTGCTCAACCAGGTGTACTGCCACCTGGTCCCCTTCCAATTTTTTTAAAAAGGTTTACTTATTTAGCAACGAGAGAGAGAGAGAGAGAGATAGATAGAGATGGAAAGGCATCATTCACACATATGTGATGCCAGAGGCTGGGGGTTCAAGCTGAGGATCTTATGCTTGAGAATCCAATGTTTTATCCATTGTGACATCTTTTAGGCTTCCAAAAATGCTTTAAGCAACTTTCCAAAATCAAAGTAAGCATAAGTGTGTAGATTTTTAAAAAATACCATTTTAATTTTATTTGTTACACATTAGAGAGTTTTGTATGATGCAGAGAAAAAGAGAAGCCAGTACACCACTCCATTAAATAGGTACCAGGGATCAAACTGGAGACCACCCGCCACCCTCCCAACCCCCTGCACATAGGCCTGATGCTCTACCCATTAGAAAAATTTCCCGGCCTAGATGTGTAGACTTTTTTCTTTCATTTTTTCAAATATTTATTTATTCCCTTTTGTTGCCTTTGTTTTATTGCTGTAGTTATTATTGCTGTTGTTATTGATGTCGTCATTGTTGGATAGGACAGAGAGAAATGGAGAGGAGGAGGGGAAGACAGAGAGGGGGAGAGAAAGGTAGACACCTGCAGACCCACTTCATTGCTTATGAAGCAATCCCCCTGCAGGTGGGGACCCAGGGGCTCAAACCGAGATGTTTACGCCCGTCCTTCCACTTTGCACCACGTGCGCTTAACCCGCTGCTCCCCCCTTTTTTTCATTTTAAAGACGTTATTTAACAGAGACAGCCAGAAATGGAGAGGGGAAAGGGGAGATAGAGAGGGAGAAAGACAGAAAGACTTCTGCGGCACTGCCAAACCCAGGTCCTTGAGCATTGTCACCTGTGCGCTCAACCAGGTGCGCCACCACCCAACCCCAATGTGTAAACTTCTAAGAAGCAACCCTCCGAGGGACAACGGTAATTTATATACTACGGAATGCTCAGTTTAAAATCCAGAGCCTTGTTCTCTGACCCGGAAGTACTGAGTCAGAATCTTCATTTTAACAAGATTCCACCTACGTGACTTTTCTGCACTTTAAAGTTTGAGGTGTGCTGCTTTCATCCAGCATCGATGGAGTCTTTTAACGTTCAGCTTCTGAGTATTTGTGGTTTCTAGAAGGATTTGCCCCTATCTACTGGATCTCTGGGGAGCTGAAGGTTCCATGTTTGCGACAATATTCCAGAATGTCCACTAGGAGGCACTGCACCCCAGGAAGTGGATGTGGTATAAGAGGTTTGGTAAGACAGCACTTTGAACTTAATCTGTATAATAGCCAACCCATTCCTGGGTTATTCTTTGGGTATTCAGGGCTCAAACTCCATTGAGTTACTCACTTGTTGGTTCATTCATTCATTGAGGTAGCATTGCTTAACTCTCAAAGTTTGGCACATCAGGAGGAATTGTAAAGCTATATAGTTGGGATACTTCTTGCTCACAGCAAATATTTAAAAAAATATTTATTTATTCCCTTTTTTTGCCCTTGTTTTTATTGTTGTAGTTATTGATATCGTTGTTGGATAGGAAAGAGAGAGATAGAGAGAGGAGGGAAGACAAAGACACCTGCAGACCTGCTTCACTGCCTGTGAAGCGAACCCCCTCCAGGTGGGGAACCAGGGGCTCGAACCGAGATCCTTACGCCGGTCCTTGAGTTTTGCGGTGCGCTTAACCTGCGGCGCTACCGCCCATCTCCCTCAATATATTTATTTGAGACTATGGATAAGATTCATTTGTCTCTTGTAATGCAAAAGTCACTACTGAGTCAGTGACTTTTACAAAATGATAAAGTGGGTGATAATTTGAAAAAAATCTTGGAAAAATTAAAAATTGGCATCCCTGGCCTGGGGTGATAGCTTAATGGTTATGCAAAAAAGACTCTCATCTTTGAGGCATCACAGGTTTCAGGTTTGATCCCAGCACCACTATATGCCAGCAGTGAGCAGTGCTGTGATAACAACCAAAACCAGTGGTCTGGGAGATGGCGCAGTGGATAAAGCATCGGACTCTCAAGCATAAGGTTCTCAGTTTAATCCCTGGCAACATATGTACACATAGTGATGTCTGGCACTTTCTCTCTCCTCCTATGTTTCTCATCAATCAATCAATCAATCAATCAAATCTTTTTTAAAAAGTTGGCAACCCTATTGCTTTCCAATGTCATTTTAAAATTTGATTCACCAGAGAAATCTGAAAGCATGAAATTCATTACTGAGTCCTGAGTGTGAAGCCTCAGGCTGAGAAGGAAAACGTGCTCAGTAAGTCTGGGTGGGCTGAGGACAGGTCAGAGGGATGACCGCCCCGCTCTGTTAGTGCTCCAGCCTCAAACCCATCCCTCAGCCCACTGCAGTGCTAAGCCTCGGAGATTTGAGTATTATTTATTTATTTACTTATTTACTTATTTATTTATTTACTTATTTTTATTGCCACAAAGGTCATTTCAGGAGACTGGTGCCCGCACTATGAACCCACCATTTCCGGCAGCCTTTTTTTTTCTTTCTATTTTATTTGACAAGAGAGAGAAAAATTGAGAGGGGGAGAGGCAGATAGACACATACAGAGAAAAAGAGACACCTGCTTCACTACTGTGAAGTGTCTCCCCCTGCAGGTAGGGAGCGGGGTCTCAAACCCGGATCCTGTGGTATGGTGATATGTATATTTAATCAGGTGCACCAGCACTCAGCCCCATAAGATTCATTATTATTGGGAGTCAGATGGTAGCGCAGCGGGTTAAGCGCATGTGGCGCAAAGCGCAGGGACGAATGAAGGATCCCAGTTTGAAAAAAGATTCATGATTATTTTTAAGATTTGTTTATTAATTATTAATTAATTAATTATTTAATCATTAAGATTTATTTATTAATGAGAAATAAGGGAGGAGAAGGGAGGGGGAAAGAGAGAGAGAGAGAGAAAGAGAACCAGACATGGTATATTTGCTGCTGAGGATTAAATTTGGGACCTCATCCTTGAGAATCCAATGCTTTATCCACTGCGATGCCTCCTGGACCACACCCCATAAGATTTGTGCTTAAAGTCAGGAGGTTGGGGCAAGGGACATGTAAACTGGGACAAAAAGGACACACATGTTGGATTTTTAATGATGTTCATCTGAAACCTATATAGTTAATTTTTTTGTAATCCATTCATTAAAAAAAAAGAAAAATATTTATTAAAAAAAGGAAAAGTTTGGGGGCCAGGCAGTAGAGCAGTGGGTTAAGCGCACATGGTGCAAAGCGCAATACTGGTTCAAGCTCCTGATCCCCACCTGCAGGGGGGTCTCTTCACAAGCCTTGAAGCAGGTCTGCAGGTGTCTATCTTTCTCTCCCCCTCTCTATCTTCCCCTCCTCTCCCCATTTCTCTCTGTCCTAACAACGACAACATCAATAACAACAACAATAACTATAACAATACAAGGGCAACAAAAGGGAAAATAAATAAATAAATATTTAAATAAAAAGATTTATTTGTTGACATGAGAGAATGGGAAGGGGAGAAAGAGAAAGAGGGTACCAGAGCATCACTCTGGCACATGGGATGCAGGGGAACAAACTTGTGATCTCATGTTTTATATTTATTTATTTATTTTTAGTTGGAGACAGAAATGCAGAGAGGTTGACAAAGACTGAAAGAGATCACAATACCGAAGCTTCCTTCAAAGCAGTGGGGGCTGGGCTCAAACCTGCAGCTCCTGCATGGCAAAGCAGCACACTATCCAGGTGAGCTAATTTGCTGGCCCTCACCTCATGGTTTTTTTTTTTTTTTTAATTTTTTATTTATAAAAAGAAAACATTGACTAAACCACAGGATAAGAGGGGTACAACTCCACACAATTCCCACCACCAGAACTCCGTATCCCATCCCCTCCCCTGATAGCTTTCCTATTCTTTTTTTTTAAATTTCTTTATTGGGGAATTAATGTTTCACATTTGACAGTAAATACAATAGTTTGTACATGCATAAAATTCCCCAGTTTCCCATATAACAATACAACCCCAACTAGGAAGGACCTGTATTCTCCCCACCCACCCACCCCAGAGTCTTTTACTTTGGTGTGATATGCCAATTCCATTTCAGGTTCTACTTGTGTTTTCTTTTCTGATCTTGTTTTTCAACTTCTGCCTGAGAGTGAGATCATCCCATATTCATCCTTCTGTTTCTGACTTATTTCACTTAACATGAATTTTTCAAGGTCCTTCCAAGATCGGCTGAAAATGGTTAAGTCACCATTTTTTACAACTGAGTAGTATTCCATTGTGTATATATACCACAACTTGCTTAGCCACTCATCTGTTGTTGGACACCTGGGTTGCTTCCAGGTTTTGGCTATTACAAATTGTGCTGCCAAGAACATATGTGTACACAGATCTTTTTGGATGGATATGTTGGGTTCCTTAGGATATATCCCCAGGAGAGGAATTGCAGGATCATAGGGTAGGTCCATTTCTAGCCTTCGGAGAGTTCTCCAGACTGTTCTCCACAGAGGTTGGACCAATTGACATTCCCACCAGCAGTGCAGGAGGGTTCCTTTGACCCCGCACCCTCTCCAGCATTTGCTGCTGTTACCTTTTCTGGTGTATGACATTCTCACAAGAGTGAAGTGGTATCTCATTGTAGTCTTTATTTGCATTTCTCTGACAATCAGAGACTTGGAGCATTTTTTCATGTGTTTCTCGGCCTTTTGGATCTCTTCTGTGGTGAATATTCTGTCCATGTCCTCTTCCCATTTTTGGATGGGATTATTTGTTGTCTTGTTGTTGAGTTTGGCGAGCTCTTTATATATGTTGGTTATTAAACTCTTATCTGATGTATGGCATGTAAAGATCTTCTCCCATTCTGTGAGGGGTCTCTTGGTTTGGGTAGTGGTTTCTTTTGCTGTGAAGAAGCTTTTTAATTTGATGTAGTTCCATAGGTTTATACTTGCCTTAGTCTTCTTTGTAATTGGATTCGTTGCATTGAAGATGTCTTTAAAATTTATGCGGAAAAGAGTTCTGCCAATATTTTCCTCTAAGTATCTGATAGTTTGTGGTCTAACATCCAAGTCCTTGATCCACCTGGAATTTACTTTTGTATTTGGTGAAATACAGTGATTCAGTTTCATTCTTCTGCATGTTTCAACCCATTGTTTCCAACACCATTTGTTGAAGCGACTTTGCTTTCCCCATGTAATAGTCTGGGCCCCTTTGTCAAAGACTAGATGTCTGTAGGTGTGGAAGTTCACACCTCATGGTTTTTTTTGTTTGTTTGTTTGTTTTTGCTTCCAGGGTATTGCTGGGGCTTGGTTCCTATACCACCAATCCACTGCTTCTGGAGATCATTTTTTCCCCTTGTTGTGGTTATTATTATTGTTTGTTGTTATTATTGTTGGATAGGACAGAGAGAAATGGAGAGAGGAGGGGAACATAGGGGAGAGAAAGATAGATACCTGGAGACCTGCTTCACTGGCCTGTGAAGTGACTCCCCTCCAGGTGGGGAGCTGGGGGCTTGAACCAGGATCCTTAAGTTGGTCCTTGTGCTTTGTGCCATGTGCTTTTAACCTGCTGTGCTACTGCCTGACCCCCCTCATGTTTTTAAGTCCAGCACTCTAGGTAGCCACCACTTTGCCACCTTTGGGCTCACTAAAAATTCATTCTTACTCTCAGATCCTCTCAGTTAAGGGTTAATTAGATGAGTGAAGGAATAATTACTAAAAGGAAGAAATAATTCCAACAAGTCAGGAAGCATATATAAATTGGATATGTGAAATGACAGCAGGCTATGACATTTTAGCTGTGTGCCAAGGCGTGCATAGTAATTCTCCTGGCAGTGAAGGGGGAAAAGTATTTGAGGCAGTGAAAAAGACAGGAAAGAAGTGAAGGGAGCATGAATATACAGACAGGATAGGGAAAAACAAGTCATCACTATACCATAAGATATGGAAGAAAAACAGATGGAGAAAGAGCAGAGCCAAACTGTGATAAATATCTTGCTCTGTATTGAGGCAGGCCTTTTCCCTGGAGGCTGGCATTCTTATTTATGTCTCCATTTTCAAGTAGAAGAGGGACATAATCACATTTGTCTTTTAGAAAAGTGAGGAGCAGGGGGGCTGGGTGGTGGTGCACCTGGTTGAGTGCACACATTACAGTGCATAAGGACTCAGGTTCAAACCCCTGGTCCCTACCTGCAGGGGGAAAGAGTGGTGAAGTAGTGCTGCAGGTGTCTCTCTGTCTCTTTTTCCTCTCTATCTCTCCCTCCCCTCTCAATTTCTGGCTGTCTCTAGCCCATCAACACCTAGAAAGAGTCTTGATTTGCCATGCGGGTGACCCTGGTTCAAGTCCAGCCCTCAACTGCTCTGGGGAAAGCTTCAGTGGTGTGGTGTCTTTACCCCTCTCCCTCATTCCTTTCTTTTATTTTTAATTTATTTCTTAATGAGAAAGTAAGAGAGAGCAACAGCAAGGACCAAAGCGTCACTGTCACATCTACAGTGCCCAAGGTCAAACTCAGTAACTCATGTTCACAGACCAGAGGGCCTGCCTGCTGTGTCACCTCTGAAAAAGTCAGCCCAGAGAAGTGAAGCCCCAGCATGGTAAAAATGCAGTGAAGAGGGAGCCAGGCGGTAGTGAAGTGGGTTAAGCGCATATAGTGCAAAGCTCAAGGACTGGCCTAAAGATCCCAGTTCCAGTCCCTGACTCCCCATGTGCAAAGGGTGTTGCAGGTCTGCAGGTGTCTATCTTTCTCTCCCCCTCTCTATCTTCCCCTCCTCTATCGATTTCTCTCTGTTCGTTTCTTTTTTTTTAAACTTTTAAATTTTTAATTAATTTTCAAATATTTATTTTCCCTTTTGTTGCCCTTGTTGTTTTTCATTATTGTTATAGTTATTATTGTAGTTATTATTGATGTCGTTGTTGGATAGGACAGAGAGACATGGAGAGAGGAAGGGAAGACTGAGAGGAGAAGAAAAAGATAGACACCTGCAGACCTGCTTCACCGCCTGTGAAGCGACTCCCCTGCAGGTGGGGAGCCGGGGGCTCGAACTGGGATCCCTACGCTGGTCCTTGCGCTTTGCGCCACCTGCGCTTAACCCATACTGCAGGCACCGAGTCCCAGTGATAACCCAGGAGGCAAAAAAACAAAACAAAAACCAGTTTGCTTGCTTCTGTTTTTTTTTTTTTTTAACATTTTCTTTTCTTTTTTATTTTATTTATTTTGACTCCAGGGTTATCGCTAGGGCTCAGTGCCTGCACCACAAATCCACTGCCCCTGGAGGCTATTTTTTTCCCCTTTTGTTGCCCTTGTTTTTTTTTTTTTTTTTTTTTGCCTCCAGGGTTATTGCTGGGACTCATTGCCTGCACCATGAATCCACTGCTCCTGGAGGCCATTTCCCCCCCTTTTTGTTGCCCTTGTTGTTGTAGCCTTCTTGTGGTTATTATTGTTGTTGTTGATGTCATTTATTGTTGAATAGGACAGAGAAAAATCTAGAGAGGAGGGGAAGACAGAGAGGGGGAGAGAGACACCTGCAGACCTGCTTCACCGCCTGTGAAGCGACTCCCCTGCAGGTGGGGAGCCAGGGGCTTGAACTGGGATCCTTACGCTGGTCCTTGCACTTCGTGCCACATGCGCTAAACCCACTGCGCTACCGCCTGACCCCCTGTTGCCCTTGTTTTATCGTTCTTGTGATTGTTATTGTTATCATTGCTGTCGTTGTTGGATAGAACAGAGAGAAACTGAGAGAAGGGGAGCCAAAGAGGGGGAGAGAAAGACACCTGCAGACCTGCTTCACCCATTGTGAAGAGACCCCCCTGCAGGTGGGGGCCCAGGGACTTGAACTGGGATCTTTAAGCGGGTCCTTGCACTTTGCGCCATTTGCACTTAACCCACTGCGCTACTGCCCGACCCCCTGCATATTTGTATATTTTAAAGAGATTAGATCTTTTTAAAATTTTTTATATTTATTTATTTTCCCTTTTGTTGCCCTATTGTTGTCGTAGTTATTATTGTTGTTACTGATGTCGTCATTGTTGGATAGGACAGAGAGAAATAGAGAGAGGAGGGGAAGACAGAGAGGGGAGAGAAAGATAGACACCCGCAGACCTGTTCCACTGCCTATGAAGCGATTGATTCCCCTGCAGGTGGGGAGCCCCAGGCTCTAACAGGGATCCTTATGCTGGTCTATTTATGTATTTTTAAGGTCAGATGTAATCAGTTCTCTAGACTCCACATCTTTTACTTAGTTTGCTAAGCATAATCACCTTCAGTTCCATTCCTTTTGTCCCAAAAGACATAATATCATCTTATTTGATTGCAGAATACTATTCCATGGAGTATATGTTCCATAACTTCTTTAACCAGCCATCCATTGATGGGCGTTTAGGCTGCTTCTACTTTTTGGCTATTGTGAATAGTGCAGCTATGAACATAGGGGTGCATATGTCTCTTCAAATTAATGTTTCAGTGTCTTTTGGATAAATGCCTAAGAGTGATACTACTGAGTCATAAGGCAGTTCCATATTTATTTATTTATTTTTCCTCCAGGGTTATTGCTGGGGCTCAGTGTCTGCACTATGAAACTTCTGCTCCTGGCAACCATCTTTTCCTGCCCCATTGTTGTAGTTGTTGCGGGTGTTATTGTTGTTGTTGCTGCTGTTGTTGTTGGATAGCACAGAAAGAAAATGAGAGAGAGGAGGGGAAGACAGAGAGGAGGAGAGAAAGATAGACACCTGCAGAAAGAGAGTCACCTGCAGCCCTACTTCACCACTTGCAAAGCTTTCCCCCTGCAGGTGGGAACCAGGGGCTTGAACCCGGGTCCTTGCCTCTCTATATATTTTGTCTTAGTTAAGTGGCTTACCTTTCTGGCTATATTTTATTTACTTATTTGTGAGGAAGTAAAGGACTATGTATATTCCATGTTGTACTCAAAAAGGTTGCTAAGCGGTGACAATGACTCCCTAGCAAGATTGATTTACTTATTTATTTTCGTGGAACCAGCACCTATATATGTGTGATTTCATGGCTCCTGACAACTTTCCTCCCTTCCTTCGGTCCTTCCTTCCTTCCTT
The DNA here is from genome assembly GCF_950295315.1 of Erinaceus europaeus. Lineage (NCBI taxonomy): Eukaryota > Metazoa > Chordata > Mammalia > Eulipotyphla > Erinaceidae > Erinaceus > Erinaceus europaeus. The sequence goes on from NC_080177.1 coordinate 13,614,904, forward strand.
CCTTCCTTCCTCCCTCCCTCCCTTCCTTTCTTTCCCTTTTTCTTTTTAAAGTTATTTTCCTTGAGGGCATTAATTGTTTATAAAGTGTAGTATTGACACATGAGTACAATTTCATTATACACCAGGCCCCCAAAGTTCTTTTCTGCCCCTCACTCCATTTCCTTTCCCAGAGTCCTTTGCTTTGAAGCAACACACCGTGCCCAGTCCATGTTTCACTTTGTGTTCTTCCTCCCTGTCCCTATTTAGTAAGCCCTGCTTATGAGTGAGATCATTAGGCATTTGTCCTCTTTTGGCTTATCTCACTTAGCATGATGTTTTCAGGTGTCCACCAAGGTGACACAAATCATATGACTTTTTTATTTTACGATATAACTTTTAACAATTATTTATTTATGTGCTTATTTATCAGAGCCCCGCTCAGCTCTGGCTTATGGTAGTGCCAGGGATTAAATCTAGGACTTCAAAACCTCATATATGGAAGTCTTTGCAAAACCATCATGCTCTCTCCCCAGCCCTCTACTTCTTTTCTTTTCTTATATTTTATTTATTTATTCACTTATTATTGGGTAGAGACAGAGAGGAAATTGAGAAGAGAGAGGGAGAGAGACAGAGAGACACCTGCAGCTCTGCTTCACCACTTGAGAAGCTTTTCCCCTGTAGGTGGGGATTGGGGGCTTGAACCTAGGGCCTTGTACACTGTAATGTGTGCTCTATTTTTTTTTTAATTTTTAAAAATTTTATTTATTTATTCCCTTTTGTTGCCCTTGATGTTTTATTGTTGTAGTTATTATTGTTGTTGATATTGATGTCATCATTGTTGGATAGGACAGAGAGAAATGGAGAGAGGAAGGGAAGACAGAGAGGGAAAGAGAAAGACAAACACCTGCAGACCTGCTTCACAGCTTGTGAAGTGGCCTCCCTGCAGGTGGGGAGCCGGGGGCTTGGACCGGGATCCTTATGCCAGTCCTTGCTCTTTGCACTGCGTGCCCTTAACCCGCTGCGCTACCACCCAACTCCTGTAATGTGTGCTCTAAACCAGGTATATCACTGCCTGGGCCCTATCTACTCATTATCTAACTTATATTTTCATCTGTAGTCAATTCAGCAACTAGTAGTAATACATGCGTTCAACCAGGTGAGCCACCATCCGGCTCAGCAACTAGTAGTAAACCATTAGATTTCTTCCATGGGACTGCAAGAACAAACTGCTCCAAATTAGGTGGCTAAAGACCACAGTGACTAGGGCCAGGCAGTGGTGTGCCCACTTCAGCACACACGTTACTATGCATGAGGACCCAGTTTCAACCTCCCACTGGTTGTGATTTATCAGGTCTTTCTTCCAGATATTAAAATGATTCCCTAATTCCAGATAGGTGCCTTTTAACTTAGAAAACTGAGCTGTTGGATGGACTGAGCATCATCCAACAGGAGCATCTGTAATGCTCTTTACCATTTCTATCTCAGAAGTTGTATCCCCCACATGGAAGAGTGAATTTTTTTTTTCACATCTCTGATAAGACCAGAACCCAGAGGATGTTGAAATAGTGTCAGAGGGAAAATGAAAAAGAAAAAAAAAGATGGAAGGAGTTCCAAGACCTGGTTTTTAGCCTTCTCCAGCCTCTGGGCATTGTATTTGTTTCCTGTGTCTGTTGTAATCAATTTCCATAAAGTAATAGCTTGCAACACAGAATTTTGTTCTGTCCCTGTTGTACTGTAAGTCTGAAGTCAAGGTACTTGCAGGATTGCACTCATGCCAAAGGCTCTAAGGAAGAATTCTTCCTTGTTTTTTCTGCTGTGAGTCACTCCAGACTTCCTTTGCCCATGACTTGTCTAATTCCACCCCTGCCTTTATCATTACAGTATCTTGTCTCTTCTGTGACTCAAATCTCCCTTATAAGGAATTTATCATTGGACTTAGGACTCACCTTAATTCAAGATGATCTCCTTTGGGTTGATATGCAAATATATTTTCCCCCTCCAAATAAAATCAAAGGTTAATTAAAAAGTTACCCAGAATAGATATTTCTTCTCAAACACAGGGGATTTCATGGATGGTACAGTCATGCTTTAGTGACTCTATTTGTTTCTATCTACTTAGTGACCTCTCTCCTCTCTATCAAAATATACAATAAAAATTTCCCAGAGAGGTGGTGCAGGGGTACTAGGAATGCATTTAGTGCATTCAAAAACATGAGTTGTGGGGGCTGGGTGGTGGTGTACCCAGTACTGAGTGCACAATTACCATATACAAGGACCCAGGTTCAAACCTGAAGTCTGCTCATACAGAGAAGACGCGTCACACACAAGTGGTGAAGCAGTGCTACAAGTCTCTCTCTCGCTCTTTTAAGACTTTATTTATTTATTAATGAGAAAGACAGGAGAGAGAACCAGATAACACTCCAGCACTCTGGCTGCTGGGGATTTGTTGGTCTGCTTCTAAATTCTGCATCTAAGACCCCTTCTGTTGCATTGCTTTACGTTGTGGTCTATTTACATAATCATTGCTCTGTTCGCATTGGTTTAATCCCCACTGGTTCGTGCACTTTTTCCTTCTCCCCACCCCCTATCCTATGTACATCCTCTTCTGACCTGACACTTCCGCCTCAGGAGATATATAAGGACAGGATTGTGATTAGAGATAGATCGAACTGCATTCCTGCTCAAAAAAGATTGAACACTCAGCCATGAGTCCCTGGTCATCTCTCTCTCTCCCGCGAAGCTAGCCAGGCAGGGATTGAACTTGGAACCACATGCTTGATAGGCAATGCTTTATCCACTGCATCATCTCCCATCTCTCTCTCTCTCTCTCCTTTCTCTCTCTCTCTTTATTTATTTATTTATTTATTTAGTCTCCAGGGTTATTGCTGGGGCTTGGTGCCCGCACTATGAATCTACTGCTCCTGTGGCTATTTTTATTTTTGGATAGGACAGAGAAATTGAGAGGGGAGGGGAAGATAGAGAATGAGAGAGAAGGATAGACACCTGGAGGCCTGCTTCACCGCTTGTGAAGTGATCCCCCTTCAGGTGGAGAGCTGTGGGAGAGGGGCCTCAAACTGGGATCCTTACGCAGGTCCTTGTGCTTAGTACTATGTGCACTTAAACCGGTGCGCCAACTCCTGGCTCCTCTCCTTTATCTCTCCTTCCTCTTTCATTTCTCTGTCTTACCAAATAAGTAAAATAAACAAACAAAAAACATGAGTTGAAACTGGAGAAATGGCTCAGCGAGTAGAACCTTGGGCTTGTGTCTCTGAGGTCCCCTGTCCAGTCCCTAGTGCTGCATGTACTAGAGTGCTCTGTCTTCTTTCTGAATGTACCAGCGTGAGCACTGGCTTCTTCTCTCCTTGTCTCTACCTCATGTGATACTCTTTTCCATATGTAATCAATAAAATTAATCTTTAAAAAATGTTGAGTCTCTGTTAAGTGATTTAGGGGCCTGCTTTCTTGGAAACTGACAAGGTGATGAAATCTTAGTCACCAGACAACATAGCATCTTGAAATTCTAGATTGGTTTCTACTGGTGACTCACCCTAAAACATTTCCAAGGGGATACAAAGACCTAATATTTTATTTACTTATTTTTATTATCTTTATTTATTTATTGGATAGAGACCGCCAGAAATTGACAGGGAAGAGACTGATGGAGAAGGAGAGAGACAGAGAGACACTTGCAAAACTGCTTCACCACTTGTAAAGCTTTCTCCCCTGCAGGTGGGGACCAGGGGCTTGAACCTGGGTCCTTGCACATTATAACATGTGCACTCAACCAGGGGTGCCACCCCTTGGCCCCAAGACCTAATATTTTTTGATAAGGCAGAAAGTTGAGATTGGACAGAAAATAAGTCTGATACAATTTTAGATCCATTTTATAGAAAAACACTGTTTCCAATAGGCTTTTTCTTCTTTCTTAAAAAAGAGGTTTATTTAGAAATGAGAGAGATAGAGGAAGGGAGAGAGAGAGAACGAGAAAGAGAAAGAGAGAGAGAAGTCAAAGCATAATTTTGGCACATGTGATACTAGAGACCAAACCTGGAAACTCATGTTTGAGAGTCCTTGTTTTATCCAATGCATTTCCCTTCAGGCCATCCAATAGTTTTGTTTGTTTTCTCAGAGCACTGCTAAACTAGCTTCTGGTGGGGCTGGGGATTGAACCTAGAACTCTTGGCACCCCCAGACACAAAGGTCTTTCTGCATAATCACTATGCTATCTCCCCAGTCTCCAATAGGCTTTTCCTAGCCCCTTCTTCCAAGCAATTGCTTATATATTAGTTTGGAAAAGGTAACAGTCTTTGTGATTAATGCCGGCACCTGGTCTCGCCCAAGTGATGAAAGTGCAGTTGTCAGTCAACAGAGTTCTAGAGCCTCTTTCCCTGACCACTCATTTCCTTCCCCTCTTCCAGTCCCACCCCCACTCCCACCCCATTTTAATGGATTCTAACTGGGCGTTTCCCTGTTTCCCTGTTTCCAGGTAGGCAGCACTCCCTATCCAGGCCTCACCTCCCACATCTAGGTCCTATAAATCAGGAGCCTGGCTCTTGCATTTCTAAGGTAGTCAGTTAATCATTGAAACATTTTATCTTAAATGCTTTATAATCGTTTATTAACATGAGCTAAATTTTGTGCTGTGCTTGCATCAAGTGCTTTATTGTGGCTTCTATCTTCTGTGAGATACAGGGAATCTACCAAGTCAGCAAGTCTGGTTTGCTGATTTTTTAAAAAATATTTATTTATTTATTCCCTTTTGTTGCCCTTGTTGTTTTGTTGTTGTAGTTATTATTGTTCTTTTTTCTTTTCTTTTTTTTTTTCCTCCAGGGTTATTGCTGGGCTCGGTGCCTGCACCATGAATCCACCGCTCCTGGAGGCCATTTTTCCCCCTTTTTGTTGCCCTAGTTGTTGCAGCATCGTTGCGGTTATTATTGCCATTGTCGACGTTGCTTTGTTGTTGGATAGGACAGAGAGAAATGGAGAGAGAAGGGGAAGACAGAGAGAGAGGGGGAGAGTAAGATAGACACCTGCAGACCTGCTTCACCGCCTGTGAAGCGACTCCCCTGCAGGTGGGGAGCCGGGGGCTCGAACCGGGATCCTTATGCCGGTCCCTGCGCTTTGCGCCACGTGCGCTTAACCCACTGCGCCACCGCCCGACCCCCAGTTATTATTGTTATTGATGTCGTCGTTGTTGGATAGGACAGAGAGAAATGGAGAGAGGAGGGGAAGACAGAGGGGGAGAGAAAGACAGACACATGACGACCTGCTTCACTGTTACAGTCTGTGAAGCAGGTAGGGTGTCCGGGACTTGAACTGGGATTGTTAAGCCGGCCTGCATTTTGCGCCACCTGCGCCTAACCTGCTGCGCTATCGCCCGACTCCCTGCTGATTATTTTTTAATTTCTTTTCCTTCTCTTTGAAGTAGCCACTTGTGTTGAGCATATATTTTTTAAGGTTTATTTTTTTATCTTTATTTGTTTATTGGATAGACAGCCTGAAATTGAGAGGGAAGGGGGTGTTAGGAAAAGAAACAGAGACACCTGCAGACCTGCTTCATCACTCGCAAAGCTTTCCCCTTGTAGATGGGGACCGGGGGTTCAAACCCGGGTCCTTGATCCCTGTAAAATGTGCACTCACCGGCCCGAACATATTTTTTCGAGATTGAGTCATACTGTTCACTTTCTCAGTAGTTTCATTACCAAATGTTTTTCCTACTTATTTTAAATTTGATTTATTACTTTTTTTTTTATAGGACAGAGAGAAATCGAGAGGGATGGGGGTGGGGAGAGAGAGTGACCTGTATCACTGCTTTACCACTTGTGGAACCTCCTCCTACCAGGCACTTGAATCTAGGTCCTTCTGCATGGCAATGTGGCTCTACCACTATGCAAGCAAACACACACACACACACACACACACACACACACACACACACACACACACACACACACACACACACACACACACACACACACACACACACACCTTGCTGATTTTTGCTTCATGCTTTAGAATACGCCAGCTCTGGTTCCTAAACTGTTTCACTTAGGGCTCTTGACTCTTTTTTTCTCCCATTAATGTAATATTCAACTCTCCATAGAGTGAACCAACTGACTTGATAATTTGTTGAAAAGTGTTATTCAGGGCAGGGTGTATCGAGCATAATGGTTATGCAAAGAGCCTGAGGCTTTTTTCATGATCTGAGGCTCCAAAGTCCCAGAGTTGATCCCCTGCACCTCTGTAAGCCAGAGCTGATCAGTGATCTGGTAGAATAGAATAAATAGAATAGAATAGAATAGAATAGAATAAAATAAATAAGCATGGCACAGTGGATAAACCATTAGACTTTCAAGCATGAGGTCTTGAGCTCAATCCCCGGCAGCTCATGTAGCAGAGATGTCTGGTTCTTTCTCTCTCCTATCTTTCTCATCAATAAATAAATGAAATCTTAAAAAATAAAAATAAATGAAAAGGAAAAGTGTTAGTCAACACATTATGCTTCTCTGCTAAAGTACTGTCACTTAAAATGGAGACATCTGGGGCTGGGTGGTGGTGCACATAGTTGAGTGCACATGTTGCAATACACAAGGACCCAGGTTCAAGCCTTGGCTCCCCACCTGTAGGAGGGAAGCTTCACAAGTGGTGAAGCAGTGCTGCAGGTGTCTCTCTCCCTCTCTATCTTTCACTTCCTCTTAATTTCTGGCAGTCTCTATCCAATAAATAAAGATAAAAAATATTAAAATGGAGACATCTGGTGAAGATCTTAAGACAAATACATCAAGAAAGAAGATTCTCTGGTATTACCAGGGCCTCATGGTGTACTTGTATCTCCCAAGAGTCTTGTCTCACAGAGTCTAGCTGACAGGTGATACATCTGAAACGTAGCAAAAGATATTGGAGTGCAGGCAAAAGCAATGTTGTGTCCACTTGTGTGGAATAAAAGTGTGTAACAGGAAGACCTTTGGTTTGGGTAAGAGTGGACTTAGAAGATATACCTGCTCACCTGACTCTTTCTGAACATAATTCTTTTTTTTTTTTTTTTAAGATTTTATTTATTTATGAGGAAGATAGGAGGAGAGAGAAAGAACCAGGCATCGAACTTGGAACCTCATGCTTGAGAATCCAAAGCTTTACCACTGCACCACCTCCCAGACCACCTGAACATAATTCTTTTTTTTTTTATTTTATTTTATTTATTTATTCCCTTTTGTTGCCCTTGTTGTTTTATTGTTGTAGTTATTATTGTTGTTGTATAGGACAGAGAGAAATGGAGAGAGGAGGGGAAGACAGAGAGGAGGAGAGAAAGATAGACACCTGCAGACCTGCTTTACCGCCTGTGAAGGGACTCCCCTGCAGGTGGGGAGCCGGGGTTCGAACCGGGATCCTTATGCTGGTCCTTGTGCTTTGCGCCACCTGCGCTTAACCCGCTGCGCTACAGCCCGACTCCCTGAACATAATTCTTGATGCATTTATTACAGAGGAAGTTCAGGCTGCCACAACAAAATACAATGGAATGGGGGCCAGGAGGTGGCACAACTGGGTAAGCACACATAGGTTCAAGCCTTGGCTCCCTACCTGCAGGGGAAAAGCTTCACAAGTGGTGAAGTAGGGCTGCAGGTGTTTCTCTGTTTCCTCTCAAACTTTCCCTCTTTTCTCAATTTCTCTTTGTCTCTATCTAATAAATAAATAAATTAAAAAAAATAAAAAATACTATAGGATGGTTGGTTTAAATGACAGAATTCATTTCTCATAGTTTTGGAAGGTTGAGAAGTGTTAAGACCACAGTGCTGGCTGATTTATCTTCTGGTGAGGCTTCTTTCTTGACTTGCCGATGTCTTCTTTCTTGTTTCTCTAGTATATTTTTTAAAATTTTATTTATTTATTTATTTATTCCCTTTTGTTGCCCTTGTTGTTTTACTGTTGTAGTTATTATAGTTGTTGTTATTGATGTCATTGTTGGATAGGACAGAGAGAAATGGAGAGAGGAGAGAAAGACAGACACCTGCAGACCTGCCTCACCACCTGTGAAGCGACTCCCCTGCAGGTGGGGAGCCGGGGGCTCGAACCTGGATCCTTCTGCCGGTCCTTGCGCTTTGCGCCATGTGCGCATAACCTGCTGCGCTACCGCCCAACTCCCTCTCTAGTATTTTTTTTTCTTTTTTTTTTTTAAATATAAAAAAAACTTTTATTTTTTTTAATACCACAAAGTCATTTATTTTACTTTGGCTATATATTTTTTATTGCTTATAGTAAGATCCACTTATCAGTTATACTTTGTAAATGAAAAAAATTTGTTGAGAAAATTATGAACAACTTCAATGATCCTCACTAAATTCTAAGAAAATCACTTTCCCAAAATAGTGATAATTACAAGATAAACCTCATAAATGTTGAAATAGAAACTGAAAGAAAAGCAGGAAATCTATGCTAGGCATTGTGTGCTTTTCATAGAGCAACATAGGTAATACTTTATAATTCTAGTATTTTTTTTTCAATATGTATATTGGGGGGCCAGGTGGTAGTGCACCTGGTTGAGTGCAGATGTTACAAGGACCTGGGTTCAAACCTCCAGCACCCCACAAGCAGAGGAGAGGCTTCATAAGCACACAAGCAGTAAAGCAGTGTCTCTGTCTCTCTCATTCTCAATTTCACCTTTCCTCTCAAGTTTTCTTTGACTCTATCTTATAAATAAAATACAATGCAATTAAAACTATTTTATTTGCTGGATAGAGGAATAAATTGAGAGGGAAAGGGGAGATAGAGAGGAAGAGAGACAGAAACCTGCAGCTCTGCATTTCCACTTGTGAAGCTTCCCTCCTGCGGGTGGGGACTGGGGTCTAGAACTCAGGTCCTTGAGCATGGTAGCATATACACTCAACCTGGTGTACCATCACCCAGCCCCATTTCTAGCCTTCTGAAAGTTCTCCAGACTGTTCTCCACAGAGGTTGGACCAATTGACATTCCCACCAGCAGTGCAGGAGGGTTCCTTTGACCCCACACCCTCTCCAGCATTTGCTGCTGTTACCTTTTCTGATGTATGACATTCTCACAGGAGTGAAATGGTATCTCATTGTTGTCTTGATTTGCATTTCTCTGACAATCAAAGACTTGGAGCATTTTTTTCATGTGTTTCTCGGCCTTTTGGATCTCTTCTGTGGTGAATATTCTGTCCATGTCCTCTCCCCATTTTTGGATGGGATTATTTGTTTTCTTGTGGTTGAGTTTGGCAAGCTCTTTATATATTTTGGTTATTGGCCTCTTGTCTGATGTATGGCATGTAAAGATCTTCTCCCTTTCTGTGAGGGGTCTCTTTGTTTGGGTATTGATTTCTTTTGCTATGAAGAAGCTTTTTAATTTGATGTAGTACCATAGGTTTATACTTGCCTTAGCCTTCTTTGTGATTGGATTTGTTTCACTGAAGATGTCTTTAAAATTTATGCGGAAAAGAGCTCTGCCAATATTTTCCTCTAAGTATCTGATAGTTTCTGCTCTAATATCCAAGTCCTTGATCCACTTGGAATTTACTTTAGTGTTTGGTGAAATATAGTGGTTAAGTTTCATTCTTCTGCATGTTTCAACCCATTTTTTCTTTTCTTTCTTTATTTTTTAAATTAAAAAAAATACCTTTATTTATTTATTGGTTAGAGACAGCCAGAATTAAGAGGGAAGGAGGTGGTAGAGATGGGAGAGAGATAGAGAGACACCTGCAATACTTGCAAAGCTTTCCCCCTGCAAGTGGGGAGAGGGGGCTCCAACCTGGGTTCTTGTACATTGTGACATGTGTGCTTAACCAGGTTTGCCACCACCCAGCCCCTCAACCCCTTTTTTCCAACACCATTTGTTGAAGAGACTCTGGTTTCCCCATTTAATACTCTGGGCACCTTTGTCAAAGATTAGATGTCCATAGGTGTGGGGACTTACTTCTAGGCTCTCAATTCTATTCCACTCGTCAGTGTATCTATTCATGTTCCAGTATCAAGCAGTTTTGATGACAATGGCCCTTTAATACCATTTGAAATCTGGGAGTGTGATGCCTCCAGTTCTGTCCTTTCTTCTCAAGATTGTTTTGGCAATTCTAGGTCTTTCCTGGTTCCAGATAAACATTTGTAGCATTTGTTCTATTCTCCTAAAAAATGTGCTTGGGATCTTGATGGGGATAGCATTACATTTGTAGATGGCTCTGGGTAGTATATTCATTTTGATGATGCTAATTCTTCCAACCCATGAACATGGAATATCTTTCCACTTCTTTGTGTCTTTTTCAATTTCCTTGAATAGTGACTCATAATTTTTCAGTATACAAGTCTTTCACTTCTTTGGTTAGTTTACTCCTAGATATTTTATTGTTTTTGTTGCTATAGTAAAAGGAATTGATTTCTGGATTTCATCTTCTTCTAGCTTAGAGGAATGCCACTGACTTTTGAATGTTAATTTTGTAGCCTGACACCTTACAGTATTACCTGATGATTTCCAAAAGCTTCTTGCTGGATTCTTTAGGTTTTTCTATATATACTATCATGTTGTCTGCAAATAGGGAGAGTGTGACATGTTCTCTTCCAATCTTTATCCCTTTAATTCCTTGCTCCTGCCTGATTGCTATGGCAAGAATTTCCAACACTATGTTGAATAGTAATGGTGATAGTGGGCAGCCCTGTCTAGTACCCTATCTAAGGGGAAAAGCTTCCAGTTTTTCACCATTGAGTCTGATGTTGGCTATAGGTTTGCTATATATAGACTCCACTATCTTCAGGAATTTTCCATCTATTCCCATTTTTTGTAGTGTTTGTCAAAGGCTTTCTCTGCATCTATTGATATGACCATGTGGTTTTTGGTCTTGCTTTTGTTGATGTGGTGGATCACGTTGATTGATTTATGTATATTAAACCAAACTTGCATCCCTGGGATAAACCCCACTTGGTCATGATGAACAATCTTTTTAAAATTTTTTTTATTGGGGAATTAATGTTTTACATTCAACAGTAAGTACATGTACAGTTTGTACATGCATAGCATTCCCCAGTTTCCCATATAACAATACAACCCCCACTAGGTCCTCTGAATCCTTCTTGGACCTGTATTCTCCCCACCCACCCACCCCAGAGTCTTTTACTTCGGTGTGATACGCCAATTCCATTTTAGGTTCTACTTGTGTTTTCTTTTCTGATCTTGTTTTTCAACTTTGGCCTGAGAGTGAGATCATTCCATATTCATCCTTCTGTTTCTGACTTACTTCACTAAACATTATTTTTTCAAGGTCCATCCAAGATCAGCTGAAAACGGTGAAGTCACCATTTTTTACAGCTGAGTAATATTCCATTGTGTATATAGACCACAACTTGCTCAGCCACTCATCTGTTGTTGGACACTTGGGTTGCTTCCAGGTTTTGGCTATTACAAATTGTGCTGCCAAGAACATATGTGTACACAGATCTTTTTGGATGGATATGTTGGGTTCCTTAGGATATATCCATCTATTTTCCATCTATTCCCATTTTTTGTAGTGTTTTGATCATAAAGGGATGTTGTATTTTGTCAAAGGCTTTCTCTGCATCTATTGATATGACCATGTGGTTTTTGGTCTTGCTTTTGTTGATGTGGTGGATCACATTGATTGATTTACGTATATTAAACCAACCTTGCATGCCTGGGATAAACCCCACTTGGTCATGATGAACAATCTTTTTAATATACTGCTGTATCCAGTTGGCTAGAATTTTGTTCAGTATTTTAGCATCTATGTTCATTAGAGATATTGGTCTGTAGTTTTCTTTTTTGGTTGTGTCCCTGTCTGCTTTTGGTATCAAAGTGATGTTAGCTTCATAGAAGCTGGCAGGGAGTATTCCAGTTTCTTCAATCTTCTGGAAGACTTTTAAAAGTAGAGGTATTCTTCTTTGAAGGTTTTGTAGAATTCATTTGTGAAACCATCTGGTCCAGGACTTTTATTTTTGGGGAGATTTTTGATAACTGTTTCAATTTTATTGGTTGTGATGGGCCTGTTCATGTTATCCACTTCCTCTTTACTTAGTTTTGGAAGTTGGTAGGTATCTAGGAAATCGTCCGTTTCTTCAAGGTTCTCTAGCTTGGTGGCATATAGTTGTTCATAGAAGCCTCACATGATATGTTGAATTTCTGCAATGTCTGTTGTGATATCTCCTCTTTCATTTACTATCCGATTTATTTGGGTCTTCTCCCTTTTTTGTTTTGTGAGTCTGGCTAAAGGTTTGTCGATTTTGTTCATTCTTTCGAAGAACCAACATTTACTTTTGTTGATCTTTTGTATGGTTTTCTTATTCTCAATGTTACTTATTTTTGCCCTAACTTTAGTGATTTATGTCCTTCTGGTTGCTTTAGGGTTCCTTTGTTCTTCTTCTTCTAGGTCTTTAAGATGTGCAATCAGACTGTTTATTTGTGCTTTTTCTTGTTTCCTAATGTGTGCTTGTATAGCTATGAACTTCCCTCTCAGTACTGCCTTAGCTGTGTCCCAAATATTTTGATAGCTTGTGTCTTCATTTTCATTGAAGTCTCGAAACATTTTGATTTCTTCCTTGATTTCCTCTTTGACCCAGAAGTTGTTAAGAAGTGTACTGTTGAGCATCCATATTTTGGGATTATTACTAATCTTTTGTTGATTGTTAAGTGTTAGTTTAATTCCACTGTGGTCTGAGAAGATGCTTGGGATGATTTCAATCCTCTTGAATTGGCTGATGCTGTCTTTGTGGTCTATCCTTGAGAATGACCCATGTGGATTTGAGTAAAATATGTATTCCAGTTTCTTGGGTTGAATAACTCTGAAAATATCCAATAGTTTTAGTTTATCTATCTCTTCATTTAGCTTCTTATGTCTTTATTGATTTTCTGCCTGGATGATCTGTCAAGCTGAGAGAGTGCGGTGTTGAAGTCCCCTACTATGATTGTGTTTCTGTTAATATATTGCTGTAGCTCTTTCAGTAGAAGTTTGATGTATTTAGATGGCTTCTCATTGGGTGCATAGATGTTAATAATTGTTAAGTCCTCTGGATTGACTGATCCTCTGAGCATTAATTATTGTCCATTCCTATCTTTTAAAATCTTATCTATTTTAAAGTCTATCATGTCAGACTATGAGAATAGCTGTTCCTGCCCTTTTTTGTGGGCCATTAGCTTGTATGACAGTTTTCCATCCTTTCACTTTAAGTCTGTGTTTGTCTTGTTGAGTTAGGTGGGTTTCCTGTAGACAGCATATTTTTGGGTTGTATTTTCTGATCCATCTTCCTACTCTGTGTCTTTTAATAGGTGAATTCAGGCCATTGACATTTATTGATATCAAAGATTGAAGATATTTTAACGCCATTCTTGTAGAGTTTTAGAGTGTTCTGATATATGTCCTATTTATGATGGTCTGACTGTTTATAGAAGACCTTTCAGAATTTCTTTTAGGGCAGGATTGGTAATAGTTGATTCTTTCAACTGTTGCTTGTCTGAGAAGGTTTTGATGCCTCCATCTAGTCTGAACGACAGCTTAGCAGGATATAGTATTCTTGGTTGAAAGCCTTTCTCATTGAGCACTTGATAGATATCTTGCCATTCTCTTCTTGCCTGTAGTGTGTGTGTCGAGAAGTCTGCTGCTAATCTTATGGGTTTTCCTCTGTAGGTGACTCTTTGTTTTTCTCTTGCAGCCTTCAGGATCCTTTCTTTATCCTTATTCCTTTCCATTCTAAATATGATGTGTCTTGGTGTCTTTAAGTCTCGGTTAATTCTGTTTGGGACCCTCTTGGCTTCTTGAATCTTTATGTCTTTGATGTTGTCTAGACTAGAGAAATTTTCAGCTATTATGGCCTGGAGAATGCTTTCTTCCTCTCCCTCTCTTTCTTCCTCTGGTAAGCCAATAATGTGTATATTGTTTCTTTTGAAGTCATCCCATAGGACTCTGTTGTTGTTTTCAGCATCTCTTAATCTCTTTTTGAGATCTCTTACTTCTTTTTTAGTTGTCTCTAATTCGTCCTCAATCTTGCTAATTCTGTCTTCAGCCTCATTGATTCTATTCTCTCTGCCCTCTACTATTTTCTGGAGTTCATCTATTTTGTTTCCCTGTTCTGCTACTGTTTTAGCTTGTTCAGCTAGTTGTGTTCTTAGCTCAGCTATTTCAGCTTTCAGCTCTCTAATAACCTTGAGATAGTTAGTGTTTTCTTCCAGAGTCTTATTTGTTGTTTCTGTTTTTCTAACTACAATTATTTCAAACTCTTTACTCACTCCTGTGATTATTTCCTTAGCTAATGTTTGGATGTTGAACTCTTTATTTTGTGCTTCACCCTTTGGGGGGCTTTTAGCTGGACTGTTGTCCTGGTTAGTTTCTCCAATATTTCTTCTTGTTGGTTTACCCATTTTATATATTATGTTATGAGTTCCCTCTCTTAGTACTTTACAAATTACTATTTCCTGGATTGATTTGCATCTAAGTAAGGTAATTAAAGGGTTCATAGTGGTGGAAGTTAACAGTTGTTTCAATAGTATTTTAATCCCTGAGTTGGAGCTCAGTAATTTAAAAGCCTCTTTTTTAATTATTTTTTTCTTCTCTGTAGGCTATGGGAGTCTGAGTGCTTCTAACTATAAGTAGGCTTCTTAATCACTGACTCCTAACCAAAAGATAAGGCAGGGTATGGCAGAGATAGTCTGGTGGTTATGCAAAGAGACTTTCACAGCCCCACAGCTATGCCACCGAGGTATAGGTCTTCTCCTGAATTTCCTGGTTAGATCTCTGTCCCCTGGTGTCCCTCCCTGCCACTGCTCCAGATTTTTAGGGCAGTAGCAATGGAGACTCAGAGTTGCACTTGGTGAGTCTCTGGGGAGTCCTCTCCTCCCTTCAGCTGTCCCCTTGTTGGTGGAAGAGACTGGAGGTGGTGTCTCAACTGATAGACCATCGGACTGTTACCAGCCACTTAGTCTTTCCCTAGGCTTCTCTCTGTCACCAGCCACGTGTGTTTGCACTCACTGGTGATTTGGTGGGTTCCTGTAGTCATTCTAGTCCTGTCTTGTTTCAGTCCCAGGTGGTCTCCTTTGTTATTCCTAGTTGATTCGGGAGAGGAGAGGAGACCAATGAACAATCATTTTAATGTACTGCTGTATCTGGTAGGCTAGAATTTTGTTCAATATTTTAGCATCTATGTTCATAAGAGATATTGATCTGTAGTTTTCTTTTTTGGTTGTGTCCCTGTCTGCTTTTGGTATCAGAATGATGTTGGCTTCACAGAAGCTGGAAGGGAATATTCCTGTGTCTTCAATCTTCTAGAAGACTTTTAAAAGTAGAGGGTATTAGTTCTTCTTTGAAGGTTTTGTAGAATTCATTTGTAAAACCATCTGGTCCAGGACTTTTGGGAAGGTTTTTGATAACTGTTTCAATTTCGTTGGCTGTGATGGGCCTGTTCATATTATTTAGTTACTCTTTATTCAATTTCCTAGGTATCTAGGAAATTGTCCATTTTTCCCAGGTTCTCTAGCTTGGTGGCATATTGTTGTCCATATCATACCTCGTATGATATGTTGAATTTCTGCTGTGTCTGTTGCCCATCTCTCTTGATTTCTGGCTGTCTCTACCCAATAAATAAATAAAGATTTTTTTTTTTTCCTTTTCCTCCTTCAGGGTTATTGCTGGGCTCGGTGCCTGCACCATGAATCCACCGCTCCTGGAGGGCATTTTTTCCCCCTTTTGTTGCCCTTGTTGTAGCTTCGTTGTGGTTATTATTATTGCCCTTGTTGACGCAATTCGTTGTTGGATAGGACAGAGAGAAATGGAGAGAGGAGGGGAAGACAGAGAAGGGGAGAGAAAGATAGACACCTGCAGACCTGCTTCACCGCCTGTGAAGCGACTCCCCTGCAGGTGGGGAGCCGGGGGCTCGAACCGGGATCCTTACGCCGGTCCCTGCGCTTTGTGCCACATGCGCTTAACCCACTGCGCCACCGCCCGACCCCCATAAATAAAGATTTTTAAAAAATTAAAGAAAAAAAAAACATGTTGCAGACGGTGATTCTTGTGGACAGAACTGTATTGGGACTTCTGGTAGATGTGGGAGGGAGAGCAGGGAAGCGGGGGTGGGGGGTAGAGGACTGGGGGTAGTTTTCTGCTCCTTGTAGCCAGGGTACAAAGTCAGCAGGAAACGTTCTTGAGAATCCAGTCTGAACCAAAATAGGTGCAGTTTGTGAACTTCAAAGTGGGTGTCAGCCTGGCAGCCCTTCCCTACCATTAAAGTTATCTTAATTCCTTGCAGAAGAACTACAAGTTATCCTTATCTGCCTTGCAGCACTGCCTGCAGGAAGGCTTTTTCAGGAAATGGACTAACTTCCTGAGAGGATGTGAACCAGGGGCTGGGTTAGCCCACCACTTGCCACTCCTTTGTCTCTGCCCTCTGGAACATCAGGAGAACCAGGGGACAAGTTTGGAACCTACCAACTAGGTGTATGCTACTGTCTATGAGGAAATGTCCATCTGTCTGTATTCAGAGCTAAGAGTTCCTATTAATGGCAGTTGGGTTCATGGTGATGATCAGTAGTAACTGAGTGTTTTGCTGATTGTGGTAGGACATGGTTTCTGTCGTTTTCTCCCTCTCCCCATTGACTCGACATGTTCCACTGAGCCCATCCAGTGTTGTGACAAAGTGTCTGGAAAGGCCTCACCTGTGTTCTGAGCCAGGTCCATGGTGCCTGGACTGCCAGTCCCAGGGGGGTCTCCCGGCAGACAGCATTCACTTGCCATGGGAGGGTGGTGGTGTGCACTTTTTCTTTTATGGAAGTGAATGCTGTTCTTTTGTATAACATTTCTTGTTCATATCCTATAGTGTTCTAGGAGTAAATAATATCTAGCACTTATTAAGGATATACTATGTATATAAATATATATATTATCTTTATCCTTCATATGTATATACTGCTTAATGTATACTTAATATGTATATACATACTTAACATGTATATGTTGGGCAGTTAGCCAGCTTCCCCCTGCTTATCCCTGCGGTCTATTTACATAACCAGTTACCTAGGAACCGCCCTGCCTACAGGGCACTGGTTGACAATGTCTTTTTACTCCGCCCCCTCTCGTAGTCACCCTGATTTCCACCGGTCTCTTTTCGCTCCACCCTCTCTACCTCACATCCTGTTTCCACCCTACTTGGTGAGTATATATACAGCTGCTCTTCTGTTTTAACACACTTGGGATTGCCTTCCGGCTCCAAGAGTTCCAGAGTCTATCTGCTGTGATGCTAGCTCAGCACGAGTTCCTGATCCCTCTCCTAGCTCAGCATGAGTTCCTGATCCCTCTCCCACGCAGCAGCCTAGGTTGGCTCCAGTTCTCTCTAACCCAGAGAGCACTTGCTCGGGAAGAAGCACCCTCAGGCTCTCCCGGCATGTATATGCTACCGTAGCACTTTTTCTTATTGCCACTAGGGCTGGGGCTTAGTGCCTACACAAAGACAGAAACTGAGAATGGAGAGGGAGACAGAAAAGAAGAGAGAAAGAGAGGTATCTGCCACACTACTTCACCATGAATGAAGCTTCACTCCTTGCAGATGGGGATGAGGGCTTAAACCCAGTTCTTGTGCATGGTAATGTCTCGCCAAGGTGTGGTCTGTATACACAATGGAGTATTACCTTGCTTTCAGAAAAAAGTGAAATACTACCTATTGCTCCAATATGGATGGAACTAAGTGAAAGAAGTTAGAAGGAGAAAGACAAGTACTATATAGATGATGTCATTCATATGTGGGATTTAAGAAGCAAAGCAAAGGAAAATACAGGGTGAAATGTCAATACACCTTTAGCCTAAGCCTGCAAAACTAGGGTCAGTATGGCAGGAAGGGGTTGAGTAGAGGACCCAAAGTCCAGCATGGAAGAAAAGGGGTCTATGTTGGGGGACGGTGTTCTAATACATATACTGGGGAGACATGAGGCAATAGCAGTCTTGTAAAATGACATTTACTCAGTAGAAATACACTTAAAAGAAAAAAAATGTGACTGAACATAGAAAAGGATGAAGAGCCAGATGCAGACTATTCCACCACACTGTATTATAGTCTCTGCAGGGGTCATAATAATTGATCAATCAGTATTTCTGAGAAGAGTGAATCACCACTATCCCTAGAGCTTTCCTCCAAATACACATTAATCAAATTTTCATTTTATTTATTTTATTTTTGAGAAAGATGCAGTCACACACACACACACACCAGAGCACTGTTCAGCTCAGGTTTATGGTGGTGCGGGGAATTGAACCTGGGACTTTGGAGCCTCAGGCATGAGAGTCTGTTTGAATAATCATTATACTATCTCCCCCTTTTCATTCATCAAAAAAATTTTAAAGGAACTTATCTTTTTTTTTTTTTAAGATTTTATTTATTTATGAGAAAGAAAGGAGGAGAGAGAAAGAACCAGACATCCCTGTGGCACATGTGCTGCCAGGGATCAAACTCGGGACCTCATGCTTGAGAGTCCAAAGTTTTACCACTGCGCCACCTCCCAGACCACTCATTCATCAAATTTTATGGCTATAACTTGGTTTCTCTATATTGTAATATTCATTTCACTTTCAGAGGTATGGAAATGTGAAAATATGCATGTTAAAATCAATGAAATACGATAATACAGCACTCTCTAAACTTTCTGATGTGGGGAAAAAAAATCCGTATTTTTTACGTTTCCATAAAGAAAGGAGAACCACGAAAGGAGACAAGAACGTGCAGGTTAAAATCAGTGAAATGTGACAATGCAGTGCTCGCTGGAGGGGACAATCACTTCATTTTAGAGCATTGGGGAGATATTTATATGTTGAAGAATTTATGTGTTTTTACCTTTTTCTTCACAAATATAATGCTAGTTGTATTTCAGAGAATTGAGTTTTACATTGAGTTCAAACAGTGATATGTTAATATTCTTCTCTGACTTCTTGTCCTTGATTTCTTATTCTTATGAAAAGTTAATTTTAGGACTATAGAAATAGCTACATTTTTTAAAAGGCTTGTTTTATTTATTTCACAAGAGGGGAAGAGAGAAAGAGGGAGAGAGACAGGAGGAACCAGAGTATTTTTACTCTGGCATATGAGATGTCAGGAGTTGAACACAAGAGCTCATGCTTTTAAGTCCAGAATTCTACCACTGTGCCACTTCCTAGGCTATGAGATGCTTTAATTTGATGAAGATCTCCCAAGACACTAGCAGCAATGCCTACTAATTAATTGCCCAATAAATTATAAGTATGTAAACTATTCTTAACAAACATTTCCCTCAGGAATAAAAAGTAATTTATCTCTAAGCACTCATTAATTGTAAAATAAATAACTTTCATTATTCAATATAGACAATTTATTATATGCAATAGATCTGGAGTGCTATTTTCTTAGGAAACATAGCAGTTCATTCTGTGCATTGTGATAGCCTCAAAGAACTCATATATATATATATATATACGTATATATATATGTATATATATATGTATATATATATATATATATTTCTCCTTTTGTTGCCCTTCTTTTTTATTGTTGTTGTAGTTATTATTAGTGTTGTCATTATTAGATAGGACAGAGAGAAATGGAGAGAGGAGGGGAAGACAGAGAGGGAGAGAGAAAGACAGACACCTGCAGACCTGCTTCACTGCCTGTGAAGGGACTCCCCTGCAGGTGGTGAGCCGGGGGCTCGAACTGGGATCCTTACTCCTGTCCTTGAGCTTCGTGCCATGTGGGCTTAGCCAGCTGTGCTACTGCCCAACTCCCAGCCTCAAAGAACTCTTTGGGCAAAGAATCCAAACCTAGAACTTGTCACATGGGTAAAAAACCTGGCTGCCCCTTGTTCCTGGGCCTGAGATTAACCACGTCTCCATCACTTTGCATTTCTGTCATAGCACCTTCATGGCCTAGCACTTTCTGTCTGACTCAGCCCAAGTCCAGCATCAGTCCAGCTCCTGGTCCCATATGCTGGGTTATCGCCGGGTAAAGGGTCAAATGGTCAGTCGTGTATCAGGTGTCTTCAAAAGTGCAATGAAACAAGAAACATGACTGGGTAGAATGAACACTGAAGCGAAACTTAAGAATAATGAAAGAAAGGAGGACTTCAGAAGGGAGAAGAGAAGGTTTTCTGGGCATCACTATGTGTCATATGCCACTAACTTAATGATTTCATTTACATAAAAGAGTAACTTGACTCATTTCATTCTGCAGCTCTGGGATAAACCTATTGTAATTGGCCTTTTAAATATTATACAACTTGTTTAAAGATTTTGCTGTAAGTTGTAATTTTAGGAAAGTACAAATATCTCTCTGGCAGTATAGCAGCTGTGGAATGTTGAGTGAATTTAGGAAGAGATTGACTGGGCCTGGGGAGATAGCATAATGCTTATGCAAAAGACTTTCATGCCTGAGGCACTGAGGTCCCAGATTCGCTCACCAGTACCACCATAAGCCAAAGCTGAGCAGTGCTCTGGTTTCTCTCTCATGAAAATACATATATATTTTATATATATGAATAATATATAAATAATAAATAATATATATACATTATTGCCACTAGGGTTATTGCTGGGACTTGGTGCCTACCCTATGACTCCACTGCTCTCGGTAGGCATTTTTTCTTTCTATTTTGTTTGACAGGACAGAGAGAAATTGAGAGCTGCGGGGGAGATAGAGAGGAAGTGAGAAAGATAGACATCTGCAGACTTACTTCACCACTCATAGGAACTATTCCCCTGAAGGTGAAATGTGGAGGCTTGAACTCAGGTCCTTGGGCATAATAATATGTATGCTGGGAGTTGGGCGGTAGCGCAGTGGGTTAAGTGCATATGGCAGGAAGCGCAAGGACCAGTGTAAGGATCTGGTTCAAGCCCCAGGCTCCCCACTTGCAGGGGAGTCGCTTCACAGGCTGTGAAGCAGGTCTGCAGATGTCTGTCTTTCTCTCTCCCTCTCTGTCTTCCCCTTCTCTCTCCATTTCTCTCTGTCCTAACAACGACATCATTTACAACAACAGTAATAACTATAATAATAAAAAAACAAGGGCAACAAAAGGGAAAATAAATAAATAAATATAAAAAATATGTGTGATTAATTTGGTGCTCCATCACCTGGCCCCCTACACACACACACACACACACACACATCATGACAGTGAAGAACTCTATGCATCACAAACCCTTTCACTGTCCTAGACTGGCCTGACTTATTGTTGACTCAGTAACCCAGGAAGGAATCAGTATCAGTACACTGTGGCTGCATTTTCCTATCTTGAATATAGGAGAAATACACTGATCCTTCCAGAAGGTTAATACCAGGAACCAGTGTGCTAGTGCACAAGAATGAAATGCATGGGGAAAAAAAGTCATGTTGATTCAGTTCAACACCTTGTCACACATAGCTCCTGTCCCAAGGAAGTTATAATTCAGTTAGGAAGGTCACAGTAACCAAGAGGTGATGGATGATACAGTTGTGACTGAAGTGCTAACCATCTGGCCTGCTGATAACAGCCGTCTTTTAATATTTAAATAAAATTGTTTTGAACCCCCCTCTCTTCTGTACAATGAAATATTACTGATATTTCTGAGAATCCTTGGAAAGCAATTGCTCTGGGTGTCTCTGACTGCACATTCTGCTGAATTCTCTAACTCTGACAGATGAACTCTGTTCTATTTCCTCCCTGGTGTCTGCTCCTCACAGCCCTAACACCACCTGGTTCTTTGAATTCTCCATGTACTTTTAGGAAGGTGGGCAAAGTTGTAGTCCAGCATAACAAATGTTAAATAGTCCTTTCCTCAGTCACTCCTTGGCCATTGGCACTGCTAAACAGATCTTACCCGCGTGCTCTTTACAGAGGCCCCAAAACCCACAATGCTCACTTGTCTTTCTCTTCTCTCTTCTCCCTGCCCCTGCTAAGATGCTCCAATGATTCCTACTGTATAATTTAGGTAGCACAAGTTAGCCACCACCTAGTGAATGTTTATTTTGTATCTGGCACTATGTTAAGTGCTTTACATTTCTCAGATTACAAACACTCACACTTTTTTTTTCCCCAGCCAGAAAATCCAGGCACATATCCACATAATTAACAATTTTTATTTGTGAGCTAGGTGCTGGAGTCTCTGCTTTAACAGAGTGTCACAGACAAAGAACCCATCAAGATAAGGAGGAGGGAGCAGGGCAGTGGCGTGCATGCATTCTGTGCTCAAGGACCTGCGTTCAAGTCCCTGGTCCCTACCTGTAGGGGGGCGACTTCACAAGTTGTGACGCAATGCCACAGAGGTCTCTCTTTCCCTCTCTATCTTCTTCTCCTCTCTCAATTTCTCACTGTCCTAGCAAATTAAAAATAATAAACAGCTGTTATGTAAACTCTTCTTTTTTGTTATTGTCTGGCTACCATGTATGACAATATTGTGACCAATAACAAGATTAGATAAAAATGCACAAGTTCTAAGATAACTGACTTATGAAGTGCTCAGGCAATGACAGAGGACAATAAGATCACTGGAGGTTGAAAGGGCCTCCAAGGTTCCCAGGAAAGATGGGAGTTGTCTGAGTTGGGCACTAAAGGATATCCAGTTTACATATTAGCTAGGAAGAGGAAAGGAAGTCATAAGTGGTTGGGACAGGTTGAGCAGAAGGCAGTCATTGTTATGGGCAAGAACCTGGGGTTCAAACTCAGCTGGCATTTGCTCATTGTGACTTTAGTTCATCTTCCACAGCCAGGGTCTCCTTGCCTGGAAATCTCAAAGACATGTGAAAGCACACATGTAGGCATGGAGTCATAACTGAGATAGGGTATGTGAACAATTGGAATCAGGACAGAGATAGACAGCATAATGGTTATGCAAAAAGACTCTCATGCCTGAGACTCCAAAGTCCCAGGTTCAATCCCCTGCACCACCAGAAGCCAGAGCTGAGTAGTGCTCTGGTTGAAAAACAAAATGCAACAAAAGCGAGTGAAATCACATGTGCCAGAGTGCTACTCTTGTTCTCTCTCTCTCTCTCTCTCTCTCTCTCTCTCTATTAATACATAAACAAGTCTTTGAAAAAAAACAAGATCTATAATAGGGTCTTTATATAGTAACTATTAACATTTTGGAGTATTTTATTATTTATGAAAATGCTTTTTTCTTCCACTTCTGTTTTAATTAAACCTTCCCCAGTTTGCAGAAGTGGAAATCTAGGTTCAAGGCAGTTAAATGCTTTCCCCAAATTTATAAGGTCAATTTTCCCATGGAATCTCTGACTCCAAATATTTACAATTCTTCATAAAAAACAAAACATACAGAAAACACTTGTGATCTTCTCTTTACCCACTGTTTTTACTGTCCTCAATCGTCACCTAAGGATGGGGATGGGGGACACCTAGAGAAATGTATTATTAGACACATAGGCTGTTGTATATCTGTACAGAGTGTGATTACACAGACCAAGACTGAATAGCTCACCACACACCTGGGCTCTCTATAAATGACTGCTGTGGTCTGTGCAGCAGGCTTGTAATCAGGGTCAACCCTACCCCTAACTGTGACCTTGAAGAAATGTTGAAATAAATGCTTCCTTTTAGGGATGGGGAGGTGACTCAGTGGCATAGGGGGGCGTGGGTGGGGGTAATGCATCTGAGAAGACACAGTAAGTTCTTGTTTAGAACATACTGGCAGGGGGCTGGATAAGTGGCACACCTGGGTGAGTGCACACATTACAGTGCACAAGGACCGGATTTCAAGCCCCTGGTCCCCACCTGTAGGAGGGAAGCTTCACAAGCGGTGAAGCAGTGCAGCAGATGTCTGTCTGTCTCTCTTCCTCTTCATCCTCCTTCTTAATTTCTTCTGTCTTTATCCAAAATAAATAAAATAAATAAAAATAAAATAATATAAAATAACATGTTAAAGAAAAAGAACATACTGGGAAGTGCTGGGTGGTAGCGCAGCAGGTTAAGTGCATATGGTGCAAAGTGCAAGGATCTGAGTAAGGATCCTGGTTTGAGCCCCCGGCTCTCCACCCACCGGGGGGGTCGTCTCTTCACAGGCGGTGAAGCAGGTCTAAAGGTGTCTATCTTTCTCTCCCCCTCTCTTTGTCTTCCCCTCCTCTCTCCATTTCTCTCTGTCCTATCTAACAATAATAATGATAATAACAATAATAAGAATAACAAAGGCAACAAAAATGGGGAGAAACGGCCTCCAAAAGCAGTGGATTAGTAGTACAGGTACCGAGCCCCAGTGATAACCCTGGAGGAAAAAAAAAGAAAAGAAAGAAAGAAAAGAAAAGGGAAAAGAACATACTGGCACTGAGACATCTGTCTAAGCATGGAGTCTCTTAGCTGGAAATGGCCTTCAGGCCTTGGGGAAGACTAGAGTGTGGGAAGAGACTGCTTAATGTCAGGGTTGTGGAGAAGGACTGGATACCATCTCCATCAAGTACAAGGTGTGTAGCAGGCGCTCAGGTTCAGGGGAAACGCAGGCGCAGCAGCAGCAGCAGAGCAGAGTCCTCAAGCCCAGCTCACCAGCAACGGCCCATGGCTTCATGAGTCCATTACGCAGTCGGTGCAGTCATGCTTAGCAGGAAGATCTGAAAGGTACAGTTTGCTCTAAAAATTGATACGACTCTTTGAGATAATCTGCTCCACACCCCCAAATAACAACTGCTTTATGACTCTGGCTGGCGCCAAGGCCAGATTGTTAAACAAGGAAGGGATGGAAAGGCTTCTGGATAATCTTCCTTGGTACTTTGATTTCTTCCAGTAGCCTCTTGAAAGTAGGGTAGTTTTTCTAGCACTTGAAAGGACTGCCCCACTCTCTGAAAGGAGGGCTGGGTCATCTTCCTCTGCCACTCAAGGAAGACTGGTCCGAAAATGAGTGCAGCCTAGAATGTTCCCAGCTGTGACCATGGACTGTGAGCTCAGACTGACAAGGACTCAGAGGATATATTAGCTCCTGTACTAAATATGAATATACAGTGGGTCTCAGGTCAGATTGATGTGGTAAACAGTCATATATATTTTAACGAGAGTACTGCTCAGCTTTGGCTTATGGTGGTGTGGGGGACTGAACCTGGGACTTGAGAGCCTCAGGCATGAAAGTCTCTTTGCATAACCATTATGCTATACCCCCACCCTATATGTATATATTTATATACAAAGATTTTATTTATTTATTAATGAGAAAGATAAGAGGATAAAGAAAAAAAACAGACATCTCTCTGGTACATGTGCTGCCAGGAATTGAACTCATGCTTGAGAGTCCAATACTTTAGCCACTGTGCCACTTCCTGGACTACTTGTTCTCTTTCATTTTATTTATTTATTTATTTATTTATTTATTTATTTATTTATTTATTTTTTCAAGTTTGGGAGCCACTCTCTACCCTAATCTGGCTTTCAAATGTAATCTCAATTGTGACACCAATTGAGACAATATCTCTAGTCTATGTCCATGTTAGCTATCAATCTCTAGCCATGAGACTAGCCATGTGGTATTGTAATTCCCCCCTTCCCTGCCCTCCCTCCCTCCTTCCTTTTTTTTTTTTAAGTTTTAATTAATTTTTTTCTATTGGCTAATTATGAATCATTTTCCATATGTTTCTTTGACTATGCATTTTTCTGGCTAAGGTGGTATGTCTTTTGTCCATTTATAAGCTTGCTTGGCTGCTTTTTTTTCTTTTAAGTTTTATTTCTTTCTTTATTTTTAACTCTAATGATATAGAAATGGAAGAATTTCTCACTCACATTTCACCCCACAGAACCAAAATGGGAATAAATGTGTGGATTTGGTTGAACCACGTTGGGCAAATAATTTCATTCTTTCTCATGTGTAATTTGAGCTTATCAAGCTAGAAGGGATAAAACAAAAGTAAAACATTTAAACAATGAAACCTAAGTGCCTGAGCCAAGAGTTAATTGAGGGGAAGTAACGCCAGATGAATTATCTTCCTCCTCGCAGTTGGGCTATGTCAATAACACCTATATTTAAAGGAAACTTGGATCCCCTGGAGAAGTGAGATAAGTCTGCACATAGAAGAAGAAGATGGATTTTTTCACAGCTTCTACTAGAAAAGAAAAAGGAAAGAGGAAGAGAGAGAGAGAGACCATTACTGACATCATTTCACCTGCTTGAATACTTTCTTATAATGCTTGAGCCTGGCCCTGAACTGGAAATCATTTAAGGTAAAAATGAAAAACAGAAAAAGTTTGAACTAAGATCAGCAAGAGAGATTTTGCAGCTCTATGAAGATGACAGCCAGATATCAACATGAAAATACCTGTAACTTTCCTGACCTGTTACAGTACCTTGTACTATAAGTCTATTACTTCCCAAGTTCTTTCTCTATATTAATTTAATATTTTCATTATGTTCTTTTGATAGCCCTAGAAATTAAACAGGGAAAGGGACTGGGTAGTGGCATGGTGTGGCACATATGGTAGAGCTCACATTATCGTGTACAAGGACCTGGCTTCTAGTTCTAGTTCTAGTCCTAGTTCAAGCTCTGGTCCCCACAGCAGGGGTGAAGCTTCTGCAGGTGTCTTTAAAGTGCTCTCCCTCTCAAATTCTACCTTCTCTGTCATTTATTTATTTTTGTTTTTGTTTTCTTACTTTTCTGATAGCTACATGGAGAAATATAGGATGAGATGCAAAGAGAGGGAGAGAGAAAACCAGAAGAGGAAAGACACTAACAGCATTTTCCAACGATGAAGCTTCTTGTTCACGCCGCCCTCCCCCCCCCCCCCCCCCGCCGGTGCCACCACCACATAGGTGAGCCTGAATGCTTGTACATGTCGATGTGTCCTTCTATAATCCGTGAGACAATCCTATAATCTTATTTCTTGCTCTGTCTTTGTTTCTTTCCATATGTGTGCATTTGTACAAAACAGACATTATAGAGCACAATAATAGAGAGGTGATCTTCTGACTTTTACAGTTGTAGTTGCAATGTGTAGTGCTTCCTTTCATGGTATACTTACAGTAATCACTGCTAGCTGCCAAACCTTCCTGCCTTCCACAGCATTTCTTCCTTCCTTCCTTCCTTCCTTTCCTTTCCTTCTTCCCTCCTTCCTTTCCTTTCCTTCTTCCCTCCATTCTTTCTTTCTTCTTTGCACCTCCAGAGTTATTGCTGGGGCTTAGTGCTGACACTATGAATCTGCTGCTCCTGGTAGCCACTTTTTCCCCATTTTATTGAATAGGACAGAGAGAAATTGAGAAGGAAGGGAAAGATAGATAGAGAGAGAGAGAGAGAGAGAGACTTACAGACCTGCTTCCCCACTTGTGAAGCACCCCCCTGCTTGTGGGGAGCTGGGGGCTCAAACCCAGATTCTTGTGAGGGTCCTTGTGCTTAGTATTGTGTGCACTTAACCAGGTGCATCACTGACCAGCCCCCAACATTTCTTCTTAAAACAAAGTGCATCAAATGGCCAAGACTTACAGGAACAAGGAGTGAGTAACAAAAGATCCCTGGGAGTTGGGCGGTAGTGCAGCAGATAAAGCGCAAGGACCAGTATAAGGATCCCGGTTCGAGCCCCCGGTTCTCCACCTGCAGGGAGGTTGCTTCACAAGCGGTGAAGCAGGTCTTCAGGTGTCTATCTTTCTCTCCCCATCTCTGTCTTCCCCTCCTCTGTCCATTTCTCTCTGTGCTATCCAACAATGATGACATCAATAACAATAATAAGGGCAACAAAAGGGAATAAATAAATAAATAAAAAAATTTAAAAAGATCCCTGCAAGGTAAAATAAGTTGCCTTAGGATGCAGTACAATACACATTTACTCTGCTTGTACTTGTGTGTGTGTGTGTGTGTGTGTGTTTGTATATGCATGAACATGCATGGAGACCAGGAAATATATCTGGCTTATTTTGGTGCTTGCTTTTGTCATCTTTCTAATATTCAATAGTCTAAGCCAGAATCCTGTGTTTTCCTCCATTTATTTTATCAATATAAATATTTACTCATTGTATAATATCATGGTAGGTCTTAATCCCTGGGGATAGAGGGATTAATAGATAGCAAACCTGTGCTTGAGATCATAGTCTAGTGGGAGATAAGCCAGCACAGAGAATTGTGTGAATTTTGCAGACTTCTGCACAAACATATTGCAACAGGAGCTCAGCAGATGGACTCCTAAGTGTTGTTTACGGGGAATCACAGAAAACTTCACCTTGAAGGAATGGGAATTTTCTAGGGGCAGGATTTTAGATGCAGATGGAAAAATATGACACAGGAACATGCAGGCACAAGGGAACATTATGCTACTTTGTTTATTTTTATATTGCTACCAGGGTTATTGCTGGGGCTCTGTGTGCATTGCATGAGCAATTTACCACTTGTGGCGATCTTTTTTTTATCTTTTTCTTTTTGATATAGAGACAGAGAGAAACTGAGAGGGGAGGGGAAACAGAGGAATAAAAAGATATCTGCAGCACTGCTTTACTACTTCTGAAGCTTTCTGAAAGTGGGGACTGGGGTATTGAATCTGGTTCTTTGTGTGTAGTAATGTGTGTGCTCAACTTGGCGCACCACTTCCCGTTCCCAGAATATTATGTTTAGAGAACAGAAGGCAGCTAAGTGTTACTGGAAGATAGTTGCGGGCAGAAACTCAATTATTTGAGCAATACTGAAGATCTAGTTTCTCTTTTTCTTTATTCCTGTTCTCCATGCCCAGGATGAACCACCAAATATTTCTTCCTAACTACCTTTTCAACTATCTTATTTAGAACCTCCCCATTTCTGACCTACATGATCATTCCTGTCTACTCTCTGTCCCTAATACACAAACTTGAATCCATTCTCTTCTTGCCACCTGCATTCTCTGCTTTCTTCACAATTACCATCATTACCATCCTTGTCATTACATTTATCAGAGCACTGCTAAGCTCTGATTTATGGTGGTGCTGTGGATTGAAACTGGGACCTTCAATGCCACAGGCATGACAGTCATTTTACCTTACCATTATGCTGTCTCCCCAGACTTCATTTGTTCTTATATAAGCCCAAATTTTTGGCCTGTTATATAGAGCCCACGTCCAACTGGCATATGATTGCATTTCTAGATTTATTTCTTGTTAGACAACTCCATCTCATTCATATATCTCCCTTTTATTCCTTAATTAATTAATTATTTTATTATTTTTCTTTTTTTGCCTCCAGGGTTATTGCTGGGACTCAGTGCCTGCACCATAAATCCACTGCTCCTGGAGGCCATTTTTTTCCCCCTTTGTTGCCCTTGTTGTTGTAGCCTTTTTGTGGTTATTATTGTTGTTGTTGATGTCGTTCGCTGTTGGATAGGGCAGAGAGAAATGGAGAGAGGAGGGGAAGATAGAGAGGGGGAGAGAGACAGACACCTGCAGACCTGCTTCACCGCTTGTGAAGCGACTCCCCTGCAGGTGGGGAGCCGGGGGCTCGAACCGGGATTCTTACGCAGGTCCTTGCGCTTTGCGACACATGCGCTTCACCCGCTGTGCTACATTCCGAACCCACTGTGCTACCGTCCGACCCCCCCCCCCCCCCTTAATTAATTTCTTACTTTGTTTGGATCATTAATTTCTCTAAAATTTATCTCCATTCTTTAGCTAATTTTTGTAGCCTTAAGTGGCAGGAAAGCCGTCATCCCCATGTCTTTGAGCTTTTTCTGCTGATGCAGTGTTCTCCTTCTCCATCAGGGATCCTCCTACTTACCTTTCAAGACTCTTCAGGACTCAGAGCAAATGTTCCCAACTCTCTGAAGTCTTTCTTGTTGCAGCTGTCTTTTCTCAGTTATTTCTAAGTTCCTTCATGGTAGAGACAAAGCCTCTTTCATCTCCAAGTCCTTAGCTCCCTAAACTGTGTTAATAAATACTCAATAAGTATTTGTTGATTAGATTAATATAAGACATTCTGTCGGTCATTTGGAATGGAATCATGTCTAATTTTCTTTCTGTTGTTTTTCTAGGAATTGTTTTCCCAGGACAAAGTCATTAGTTTTCTTTCTTTCTTTTCCTCTTTCTTTCTGTCTTTTTTTTTTTTTTAATTATTAGTTTTCTAAGTGCAGGGATTTTTCTCTTTTCTGCAAAGTCAGTTTAGAAGCAAATAATATTTAACTTGAAAGGAGGATCTCAGATGGTAGCCAATCCTTAGGAGTTCCCTCCTTCTACCCCACCCCTCTCACCCCTGCCCCCACTTCAGAATCAAGGTGTTTCTGTCCCTTACTCTGGGGCTTGAAGGAATCCTACAAACTCAGGTAAGCAAGGGTATTGGTGGTAGGAAGGAACCTAGTTTACCACATTTCTCAATTAATTCTATAGAGACCAAATTCAAGGAGTCCGGAGCCAGTACAGAAAGGTACTAATTTACATAGCAAAGTTGTTTGTTTAGGTGTGTTTGATGAAACTGTATTTTTTTTTTTTTTCCCTACAAGGTTATTGCTGGGGCTCGGTGCCAGCACTGTGAATCCACTGCTCCTGGAGGCTATTTTTCCCATTTTGTTTCCCTGGTTGTTGCCCTTGTTGTGGTTGTTATTGTTACTTCATTGTTGTCTTTATTTGCATTTCTCTGACAATCAATGACTTGGAGCTTATAACGATCTCTCATTCTGTAAGGAGTCTCTTTGTTTTGGTCTCTGTTTCTTTTTCTGTGCAAAAGCTTTTCAGTTTGATACAGTCCCATTGCTTTATTTTTGTTTTAGTCTTCCATGTAATTGGATTTGTATTATTGATGATTCCTATAAAATTTAGATGAAATAGAGTTCTGCCAATATTTTCCTCTAATTATTTGAAAGTTTCTAGTCTAACATCCAAGTTCTTGATCCATTTGTAATTTACTCTTGTGTATGGTGAAATGTAATGGTTCAGTTTCATTCTTCTGTATGTTTCAACCCAATTTTTTTCACCACCATTTGTTGAAGAGACTCTCCTTTCTCCACTTAATAGGGCCCCCCTTGTGAAAAATTAAATGACCATGGAGTGGGGGCTATCTTATTTTATTTTTATCTTAAACTAGAGGGTTACTAAACTCTGGTTTATGGTGGTGCTGGGGGTTGAAACTGGGACTTCTGAACCTCAGGCATGAAAGTCTTTTCCCATATCCATTATGTCGTCTCCCCAGTTTGCTTTAAAGGGTCTTACAAGATTCTTGTTCACATACTCCTAGGGGGATAAAGAATAGGAAAGCTATCAGGGGATGGGATGGGATACAGAGGTCTGGTGGTGGGAACTGTGTGAAGTTGTACATCTCTTATCCTACAGTTTGGTCAATATTTCCTTTTTATAAGTAAAAAAATTAAAAAAAAAAGATTCCTGTTTAAGCTCAGTTGCATAGTGTACTGCTCTATGCCCTGTGTGACCCAGGTTCAAGCCTGGTCCCCCACTGCATTGGAGGAAGCTCCCCACTCACCCCCACCCCACACTTTTTTATCTGAAAGTTATGCCAGAGCAGTGATGACAGAGATAAAGAAAATGACACAAAATTTACTCGCCTATTGTGATTTGACTATAAAATAAAATGAAATAAAACAAGAGAGCCATGGATGGGGGTATAGCATAATGGTTGCAAAGAGACTGTCATGCCTGAGGCTCTAAAGTGCCAAGTTCAGTCCCCCTCACCACCATAAGCCAGAGCTGAGTAGTGCTCTGGTAGAAAACAAAAACAAGGGAGTCGGGCTGTAGCCCAGCAGGTTAAGCGCATGTGGCACGATGCGCAGGAAGGGCATAAGGATCCGGGTTTGAGCCCCAGGCTCCCCACCTGCAGGGGAGTCGCTTCACAGGCGGTGAAGCAGGTCTGCGGTTGTCTATCTTTCTCTCCCCCTCTCTGCCTTCCCCTCCTCTGTCCATTTCTCTCTGTCCTAGCTAACCATGACGACAACAATAACACGGGCAACAAAAGGGAAAGTAAAGTTAAAAAAAATTAAAAAAAAAGAAAACAAAAACAAACAAACAAACCCGAAGGGAGTCATTTAGTCAATCTCTCCATGTCTTGGGTAAAATACTGATTCGGTAAAACAATTCTCCTTGCCCTTGACTTGTCTTTTTCTATCTTATGGCCTCTCCCTGGCTATTCACAGGAGGAAACAGAAGTCTATATTTTCTTTATGTACCATGGTAACATTATGCTTCCAATTTTCCACTTCTTGGTTTTAAGAAAATAAATCTCTAAAGATTTTTATTATTGTTTTCTTGTGGGTTGCTTGCTCTAAAATTTCTCCCCAGACCACATTATGAAACCACCAGTCTTTCAACTTTTGTACTGTATTTCAGTTGAGGAGAACAGAAAATGAAGGAGACAAATGGACAAGAAGCCATTATTCTGCCTGCAGTGGTGTCTGGCATAGAGAACCCTGAGCCAGAGTTCTTGGTAATCTAGCAGTTTGGTTTCTGTTCAGATCTGTGGGCTGCTATCAGTACATCGCTTCATGGAGGGTGTTTGGCCCTTTGACTGACTGGTTCTGCCTGTCCATATAGGAAGAAGGAGTAAACCTGGAGGGAAGTAGAAGGAATGACGAACATAGCCTTGGGAATGACGAACATAGCCTCGGGAATGACGAACATAGCCTCGGGAATGAACTGGGGCCTCCCACTCACCACAAGAACAGGTATTCTGCAACTGGCTTAGTTAGGGTCTAAGGGTCTAGGGTGGGCTGAATTTAGCCACTTGATCTACAGAATGTCAACTTTGCTCTATTCTCAGGGAATTTGGGGTCTTACTGAGGAGAAAAGACAGTCACATGGAATTATTACATGCACATGTATGTTTTTATTGTTATTTAAATCTGTATAATATATAATAGGAATTTTGTGTGGTTAGTGTTGGTTGGATGGGTAACAAAAATTATTAGCAACAATGGTACTAATAATGGTTTACATTTCGGGAGTACTTACTACTATGTGGAACGCATTGTGTAACTATTATTTAACTAGGGAAAGAGAGAGACAGGCTAGGAGTATGGATCAACCTGTCAACACCCGTGTTCAGTAGGGAAACAATTAAAGAAGCCAGACCTTCCATCTTCTGCACCCCATAATGACCCTGGGTCCATACTCCCAGAGAGATAAAGAATATAGGAAAGCTGTGGTCCAGGAGGTGGTGCAGTGAATAAAGCATTGGACTTTCAAGCATGAGGTCCTGAGTTCAATCCCTGGCAACACATGTGCCAGAGTGATGTCTGGTTCTTTCCCTCTCCTCCTATCTTTCTCATAAATAAATAAATAAATTCTTTAAAAAAAAGAATAGGAAAGCTATCAGGGAAGGGGATGGGATACAGAGTTCTGGTGATGGGAATTGTGTGGAATTGTATCTCTCTTATCCTATGGTTTCTGTCAGTGTTTCCTTTTTATAAATAAAAATTAAAAAGTATTTATTTTAATGAGAAAGAGAGCGGGGAGAGAAAGAACCAGAGCATTATTATGGCACAGATGATGCTGAAGATCGAATCAGAACTTCATCCTCAAGAGCTGAATGCCCCATCCACTGTGCCACTTCCTGGGCCATGTCTTATGTAATTATTAACTTTAATTTTTATTTTTCTGACTCCAAAATTGAGGCATAGAAATTAACTTACTTGTATTATTAAAAAATTCAAAAAATTCTTCTGAAAACTCATAGTTGAGGGATGTAAATAAAAAGAAACAAGAAATAAAAAGGCAGAGAAAGACCAGGGAGATAATAAAGAAAGTAAAAAGCCACAGCCTTGAAAGTCAGAAAAAAAGGAAGTGTCTAGAATACAGGCTGGAGTTCACAATGTTATATGTAACAGATGTCAAAGATGAATGAGTGGAAACAATATTTGAATTTGATCATGCATATTGTTAAAGAAGTAACATATAAGACAATTATTTGGGGGGGAAAGTAGATGGATCAGGCAAGGGTAGATAGCATAGTGGTTATGCAAAAAGACTCTCATGCCTAAGGCTCCCAAGTCCTCAGGTTCAATCCCCTGCACCACTACCATAAGCCAGTACTGAGCAGTGCTCTGGTTAAAAAAAAAAGCAGATGGGTCTGGAGTGGCTGGGTGATGGTGTATCTGGTTAAGTGCATACCCTATCATGAGAAAGAACTTGATTTCAAGCCCACTCACCATCAGCAGGGGGGAAGCTTAATGAGTAGTGAAGCAGTTACTGCAGGTGTATCTCTGTCTCTCTCCCTTTCTGTCCCCGCCACCCCTATTTCTCTGTCATATAAAAAAAAGGGGGGGGGAGCAACTAAAAAAATGGCCTTCAGGAGCAGTGGATTGGTTGTGCAGGCACTGAGCCCCAGCTTGGTGGCAATAATAAAATATATAAATATCACTATATAAGTAAATAAATAAATAAACAGATGCAGATGAGTCCGTTATTTATAAAAACAAGTGCAAAAGTCATACACCGAGAAGTCAGAAGAGAATATTGGATCATTTGTAATGGGGATATGTAATTTTAGTCCAAAGAAGTGTTCTCTCTCCCCCAAAGCATTTTTTTTTAACTTCTCTTCATTTTTAAGAATTAACTCAGGGAGTCAGGTGGTGGTGCATCTGGCTGAATGTGCACGTTAGCTCCAAGCCCTTCGTCCCCACCTGCAGGGTGGGAAGCCTCACAAGCAGTGAAGCAGGGCTGCAGGTGTCTCTCTCTCCCTCTCTACCTTCTCCCTCCCTCTTGATTTTTCTACATCTCTATCCAATAAATAAATACATAAAAATAAAAAAGAATTAACTCAGGGATTTCATAGAGAGGGCCAGGTGGTGGCGCACCTGGTTGAGTGCACAGGTTACAGTGCGCAAAGACCCAGGTTTGAGCCCCTGGTACCCACCCACCTGCAGGGGGAAAGCTTCACAAGTAGTGAAGCAGGTCTGCAGGTGTCTCTTTGTCTCTCTCCCTCACTACCACCCCTTCCCTCTCAATTTCTGACTGTCTCTATCCAATAAATAAAGATAAAAAAAATTTTAAAATCATAGAGAAAACAAGTTTAAAAACATTTAATTTGGGGGTCGGGCAGTAGCGCAGTGGGTTAAGTAAGGATCCAGATTCTGGATCTGATTCTAGCCCCCAGCTCTGCACCTGTAGGGGGAGTCACTTCACAAGTGGTGAAGCAGGTCTGCAGGTGTCTCTCTTTCTCTCTGTTCTATCCAACATCAATAACATCAATAACATCAATGGCAACAATAACAATAATTACAACAGCAAGGGCAGTGAAATGGGAAAAAAATGGCCTCCAGGAGCAGTGGATTTGCAGTGTAGGCACCGAGACCCGATAATAATACTGGAGGCAAAAAACAAAAACAACATTTAATTTGTGGCATAGGAAATGATACAGTGGTAAAATTTTGAAACTCTTAAAAAATGTTTAATTCTTCTTTAAAATGTACTTTTAGGGGCCAGGCAGTGGTGCATCCAGTTAAGCACACATAGCAGGAAGCACAAGGACCCATGCAGGGGTCTGGGTTCCAGCCCCCGATCCTCACCTGCAGGGGGGAAGCTTCACAAGCAATGAAGCAGGTCTGCAGTTATCTATCTCTCTCTCTCTCCCTTGCCCCTTCTCTCTGTTTCTCTCTGTCCTATCAAATAAAATAGAAGGGGGGGGGAGTAGATAAAGAGACAAAATGGCAGCTGGGAGCAGTGGATTCACAGTTGTAGCATCAAGCTCTAGTGATAACCCTGGTAGAAAAAACAAAACAAGGGGGTCTGGTGGTAGTGGTTAAGCGCTCATGGTGCAAAGTGCAAGGACCAACGTAAGGATCCCGGTTGGAGGCCCCGGCTCCCCACCTGAGGGGAGTCGCTTTACAGGTGGTGAAGCAGGTCTGCAGGTGTCTGTCTTTCTCTCCCAATCTCTGTCTCTGCCCCTCCTCTCTCCATTTTTCTCTGTCCTATCCAACAGCAACGGCAGCAATAACAAAAACAATAATAAACAACAAGGGCAACAGAAGGGAAAAATGGCCTCCAGGAGCAGTGGATTCATAGTGCAGGCATCAAGCCCCAGCAATAACCCTGGAGGAGGCAAAAAAAAAAAAAAAAAGAAAAAGAAAAGAAAAAAGAAAAAAACAACAAACAAATGAACACCCAGCAAGTTAAGAAAAGAGGGGCTTCTAGCACAGAGCTATGGTGAGATGGTCTTGAGAAGTTAACTCTCCTCAGAAAACAAATACTACAACAAGACAGCACAACGAATTTCATCAGAACAATTGGGACTTCTGATAAATAAGCATTATCTGAAGGTTGGCGATTGTGCATGGATAGTGAGAACAGGAGAGGAAGAGAAAGACTCAAATGGAGACAGGGCACTGCATTGCCAGCAAGCACCAAATTTACAATTGCTTCAAACTCACCCAGTAGCTCCAGAGGGCTAAAGAAATCACTCAGGCTGATCCAGGAGGTGGCACAATGTATGGTAAAGCACTGGACTCTCAAGCACGAGGTCTCAAGTTCAATCCTGGGCAGCACATGTACCAGAGTGAGGTCTGGTTCATTTTCTCTCTCCTCTTTTCTCAGTAATAAATAAATAAGATATTAAAAAAAAATGAAATCGCTCAGGGCCTGAGTGGCTGAAGAAATGGAGCTTGGGAAGAGTCGGGCGGTAGCGCAGTGGGTTAAGCGCAGGTGGCGCAAAGGCAAGGACCAGCATAATGATCCTGGTTGGAGCCACAGGCTCCCCACCTACAGAGGCGTTGCTTCACAAGCGATCAAGCAGGTCTGTAGGTGTCTTTCTCTTCCCCTCTCTGTCTTCCCCTCCTCTCTCCATTTCTTTCTGTCCTACCCAAGTACAACATCAATAACAACAACAGTAATAACTACAACAATAAAACAACAAGGGCAACAAAAGGGAATAAATAAATATTTTCAAAATGAAAAAAAGAAATGGAGCTTGAGACCTATAAAAAAGATAATGTTGGGTGCCGGGCAGTAGCTCACCCAGTTAAGTGCACATGAGCCAAAGAGCACGGACCAGCAAAAGGATTCCAGTTCGAGCCCCTGGGTCCCCACCCACGGGGGGGGGGGTCACTTCACAAGCAGTGAAGCAGGTCTGCAGGTGTCTTTCTCTCCCCCTCTCTATCTTCCTCTCCTCTCTCGAGTTCTCTCTGTCCTATCCAACAACAATAACAATAACAATGACAACAACAAAATGGATAAAATGACCTCCAGAAGCAGTGGATTTGTAGACCAGGCACTGAGCACCAACGATAACCCTGGAGGTAAAACAACAACAAAAAAAGATAATGTTGGACTGGAGTTAAGTTGGTGTATTGCACCAAAATAAAAGACTCTGGGGGTATAGGGGTGTGGGGGGATGGTTCAGATGCTGGAACATGATGGCAGAGGAAGACCTAGTGGGAGTTGAATTGTTATGTGGAAAACTGAGAAATGTTACACATATACAAACTATTGTATTTTACTGTTGACTATAAACCATTAGTCCTCCAATAAATAAATTTAATGATATCCTTCAGGTACTCTAAAACCTTTAAGCAACCCACTTAACTCTTCTTTCACTTTATTTTTCATTTTCTATGTGATTAATAGTGGGTTACAATATTTTTTTAAATTTCTTTATTGGGGGATTAATGTTTTACAGTCAACAGTAAATACAATAGTTTGTACATGCATAACATTTCTCAGTTTTCCACATAACAATATGAGTTACAATATTTTAAGATTACAATATATAGTTCCATACCACACCATCAAAGTTATTATGATCAGTTTCCATTTTACAGATGTGAGGACTAGATAAGACAGGGATGTTAGATCATTTTCCAAGATCACAGCAGACATGAGCAAAGACAGACTGCAAACTCTTGTCTGTCTTTAGAGTCACACTCTTAGCCATCCTCCCAGGCTGCATCTTACCAAGACCCCAGGGTTGCCTGATTCTGCCTTTCAGCACATAGCAATCATATCTGCTTTCCAAACTCTGGAGTGGAATTCTTTTTATGTCTTAACTTTTGGATTTTCATTGATAGGTACCTACAACCTTTCTCCAGGGCAAGAAGTTTCTACACATCCCACTCTGCTTTGTTCAAGAAGATCTTGCTGATTCTCCTGTGTTTGGGTGAGATGTTAAAAATTCATGGGAGTTGAGAGATACAGTCATTTTAGGGATACGACCTTCTGTCCAGTGTATTACCAGATGAAAAACAACTTTACTCACAAACTCATCTAAAGGGCTATTTAATATATATATCTGATAGTTACTTATAGAGGGATCATACTTTACTGAGTTTTACTTCCAGGAATAAAGAAAATCTGAGAGTAAATTAATTTCCGAGTTATGCTATTTGATATATGCTTCAGAAAATCTTGTTATATCTCAGTTTAATTTAAAAGCTAAATTTTATGAAACACCAGAGAATGGCCCAGGGCTTTGCCAATGAGTGATAATCCCTGAAATGCCTCCACAGCCCCATTTTCCATTCTTTGTATATGAGAGAGGCATCATAGTTATCACCCCATTACCCAAGGAGTTTCCCCAGTGCCATTTATGGTGCTCCCATGTGGCACTGGGGCTCAAATGCAGGTTTTCAAATGCAGTGTTCTGGTGGGTTCTCCCAGCTATCTCTTATAATGTCTTGATTCAGTGAGGTGCATTGATTCAATGTGGTGCATTGAATAAAGTTCTTGCAGACTTTATCACACACATATATATTATTTTATGTTATTATTATTATTATTATTATTATTATTATTATTATTACCAGAGCATTGCTTAGCTCTGGTATGGTGGTACAGGTGATTGAACCTGGGACCTAGAGACTCAGGCATGAGAATCTGCTATCTCCCTTACCTTCTTGCAGACTTTATGAGACAAGTTTATAATATACATTTCTTCCCTTTTTTAAAATATTTATTTATTCCCTTTTGTTGTCCTTGTTGTTTTATTGTTGTAGTTATTATTGTTGTCATTGTTGTTGGATAGGACAAAGAGAAATGGAGAGAGGAGGGGAAGACAGAGAGGGAGAGAGAAAGAGAAACACCTGTAGATCTGCTTCACCACCTATGAAGCGACTCCTGGAGGTGGGGAGCCGGGGGCTCGAGCCGGGATCCTTACACCAGTCCTTGGGCTTTGCGCCTGTGCACTTAAGCCACTGCGCTACCGCCCAACTCCCAATATACATTTCTGGATTGCTGGCTTAGTATTAAGATTAATGATATAAAATACAGTCATTTAAAAAAGGAAGTCTCTGTCTAAAACATGATGATGATATAGTTCTTTTTTATTATTATATTTATTTATTTATTGGATAGAGACAGCCAGAAATCAAATGGGGAGGGGAGATAGAAAGGCACAAAGACAGAGAGATACCTACAGCCCTGCTTCACCACTTGCAAAGCTTTCCCCCTGCAGGTGGGACCCAGGGGCTCCATCCTGGGTTCTTGTGCATTGTAACAAGTGTGCTCAACCACTTGTGTGCCACCACCTGGCCCTACAATGATATATAGTTCTTTGATGGCAATATTGAGACAGCTGGAATGGTGAGAACAAAAGTTATATTTGGGATAGAGACAATATGGCTGTACTTCCTAGTAGTATCCTTGTTTACAGTTTGTCTAAAAAAGAAAGAAAGAAAGAAAGAAAGAAAGAAAGAAAGAAAGAAAGAAAAGAAAAAAGAAAAGAAAGGCTAACATGACTGGGGTTATACCATTTTGAGAAGGGTGACTTTTAAAGAATCTAATGAATGCTGATCACATCCACTTCAAGGGACAGAAAAACAAGAGAGATTTCACCAGCAG
Source organism: Erinaceus europaeus (assembly GCF_950295315.1). Lineage (NCBI taxonomy): Eukaryota > Metazoa > Chordata > Mammalia > Eulipotyphla > Erinaceidae > Erinaceus > Erinaceus europaeus. The sequence goes on from NC_080177.1 coordinate 13,654,503, forward strand.
ACTGGGAAAAAGGCAGCATTCAAACTAAGCCAAACTCTTCTTGGGCATCCTTGAGAAAAAAAACAATCAGTCGTCCATCTCAGACTGGAGAATTGCCAGTTAGCCTTAGTTGGTTGGGTGGAAAAATTACTCGGAAGACTTTTTTTTTTCTTTTTGCTTCAAGTCTTAAGTAATCTTGACTAGAGCTTCACCTGCCCCTAGGAGCTGTACTTTGCAGCTACCTGTACCTGTACCTACCCTGTACCTTCTTTCTATTTTAGCCTATGCTGCCTACTTCCTAGCAGCTTGCATCTTGAATTTCCAAAGGGCATTAGCTTTGTTTGTGCTTACCTGTTTGGTGTTACTGGTCGTGGCTCACCGTCTTCTGAAAAAGTTCTTCGGTAAAAAATTAACAGGATGTCTGAAGCCCTTTAATAACGCTACCCTGAAGCTTTGGATGAAAAGGTAAATACAGTAAGAACCTCAATATTGCAGTTTTCACAACTCACCTCAAACATTTCTTTTTTTTTTTTTTTCTCCCTTGAAAGTTCCCAGGTTGTCTCCTAGACACTTGCCTACACTTTCAACACCAAGGCTCACACAGCCAAGAGTTGCATGCTTCTCTGTGCCGGTTTCCTATAGCCTTGTGTCTCAGCATTGGGAGGGGGAAGGCAGGAGGGTTTAAACAAGAGTTTCAGTCTTTTATTACCAGGTTCATGTCAAGAAGGAGAAAAAAAAAACAACAAAAAACAAACAAAAGCAAAACAAAAAAAAGAAAATTGTAACTGCATTAAACATATTTATTTATTTATTTATTTATTTTGGTGGTCATTTGTGTCTACCTCAGACCCCTGACACATTCTGTGTCTTTCTTTTTCTCTACTCTCTCAGGCTAACTGCAGTCAGTGTTATTTTTTGCAATTCCTGAGACCTTAAAGAGCAAACTACCGGTTTAGTGTACACTGAACTGCATTCTCCAGCAACCAAGTCTCATCTGAGTATGGCACACAGGCCTGTTGAAAGAATGACTTACAGGCTCTCTGAAGTTCCTCTTTTCTGTCTGTTATCCAGGAAATTGGTGTTAAAAGCATCTGCCAAAAAAAAAAAAAAATCTGCAACAGCAATATTTTGGAGACACACCAGACTTATAGTGAAAATTTGAGTTGCTATTGGGGAATAGAGTTAAGACTTTATTCATTGGCGACATAGAACCTGGAAGTCAGAGTTTGTTCACCTTAATTGACATGGTTTCATAGGGAGAACATTTTGAAAGCCAAATTTGACCTGTAATCCTTGTCTATGTGGATGATGTCCCTGAAATATCTCAACAGACAAAAAAAAGCACTATTTTGGTTTGTTTTCATATGTAATCTCCTTTTAAAAATTTTTTCCCCTTGGAATAAAATGATGTTAACATTCAGATCTGCAGAAACTATCTTATGTATTGATTAGGTCTGTTTGGTGCACCAGGGTACCACCCACCAGGCCACATGCAGTTCATTTCAAAAGGCTCAGCCTTTTCTGTCATTTATGTCCTCAAATTAGCCTCCTGAAATTTTATTCCATAAGCCAAGGATTGGGAGACTGAGGTGGTTGCTAGGAAACTACCAGATGATTCTCAATTTATGTCTGATTTATAAGAAACTATTGTGCCATTTTGCCTGCTCTTAAAGTGTACTGTTTTTTAGAATTGAAGTCAGTTAGTTATAACTCACTCACTGAATCCATGCATGACACGGTCTTGGCGTTCCTCTGCAGGGTGTTTGCAGGACTCTGTCTGGTTGGCTTGATCTTGTGGCTGGCTCTGGACACAGCAAAAAGGCCAGAGCAGCTCATCTCCTTCGCAGGAATCTGCATGTTTGTCCTCATCCTCTTTGCCTGCTCCAAACGCCACAGTGCAGTGAGTCTTGTGTATGCAGGTTGGGCTGAGTAACACATGACCCTAGCATTTACCTCTAGTAGTTTTGTTGCTATAAGAAGTTTTGAAGTTCTTAGAAGCCACAGACATTTTATTATTTTCAACCTGAAGTTTCCAAGTCATTAATGAGATTTTAAAAATTATTTAATTTTCTTTATTTATTTATTTATTAGGTAGAGACATCCAGAAGTCAAGAGGAACGGGGAGACAGAGAGGGAAAGAGACAGAGAGATACCTGCAGCACTGCTTCACCACTTGCAAAGCCTTCCCCCTGCAGGTGGGGGTTGGGGGCTCGAACCCGGGTCCTTGAGCATTGCAACATGGGCTCTCAACCAGGTGTGCCATCACCCAGCCCCCATTGTTTTGTCATCACTTTTGTGGATCTAGACAAATGTAAAGAAAGATCAAAAGACATAATGAACGAGGCAACAATGCAGCTAGAATATAATATAATAATTTGTAGTGCATGTAATAATAGGAATGTGTTTTATGATTTATAGAGCATTGTTTATGACAATTTATTTGCATAAAATGACATGGACATATATAACTTTTTACATATTACTGCCCTGTTCCTCCTGCTTCTAATGCATCTAGGTACAGATTTACTGTTAATATCCTAGCTTGGTTTTGCTTAGATTACATGTACCCATTTTTTAAACTCCGGCTAGGTAATAGACAAGCAGAACTCTCATTAGAATAATGTTCTTTTTGGTTCCAGGTGTCCTGGAGAACAGTGCTTTGGGGTCTGGGTCTTCAGTTTGTCTTTGGAATATTGGTCATTAGAACTGATCCTGGATTTATTGCATTTCAATGGTTAGGAGACCAGATGCAGGTATGATTATGAGGACTACTTTTTTTAAAAAAAATAATTCTAGGAAAAGGAAATTTGGAGGAAGCATGAGGAGATTGGGAAACATTTATGACCCATAAATGGATAAGGGTGACAGACTGGTCAACCTCTCTTGATTTCCCAAGTGGTGGCACATGACCATTCTTCATTGGTGAAGTGATTTATCTGGTTAATTTTGATAGTGGCATGCTAATTTGTTACTGTACCTCTAACAGGCAGTGACACCACACAACTTCTTTCTCCTCTTTCTTTCTTTCTTTCTTTCTTCCTTCCTTTCTTTTTTTTAAAGAATTATTTATTCACTAGAAAGCTAGGAGGAGAAAGAATCAGTACATCACTCTGGTACGTGTGCTGCTGGGGATTGAACCTGGGACCTCATGCTTAATAGTCCAATGCTTTATCGACTGCGTCACCTGCAGGATCACCACCGTACAATTTCTTAGACAACTGGTGTACAGACACTCAAAATTGAGCCACATCGAGTCTTTGATGCTGCTAGATATCCAGGCTGCTCTATCCTGATGTTCAGTGCAGGCTTAATCTATGCTGGCTGGCTGGCAAGGATGATCTGTTGAACTCCGATTCATGTTAAGGATGGGAACTGCATTTCCCATGACCACAAAATCTCCAGTGTCTTGTTGATGGTGGTGGTGGTGGTGGGATAGGAGCGAGTGTACTGACTGGGGTACAAGTAAGCATGTAGGTAAAGAGAACTGACCTACTGAGTCCTCTCTCTGTCTCATGGGAACAGCTCACCTGGATTCTGTCAAAGGGGGTTTACTCCCTGCAGCGTGAGGCTTAATCATACGTGAAACTGAACCTGTCATGGCTGTGATCTTCCTGGTTTTACCCCTGTTCTCTTCTTCTATTTTTCCTTCCTCTCCCTCTTTCTCTTCTTCTTCCAAATTTATTTACTTATTCCCTTTTGTTTCCCTTGTTGTAGTTATTGTTGTTATTGATGTCATCATTGTTGGATAGGACAGAGAGAACGGGAGAGAGGAGGGGAAGGCAGAGAGGGGGAGAGAAAGATAGACACCTGCAGACTTGCTTCACCACCTGGGAAGTGACTCCCCTGCAGGTGGGGAGCCAGGGGCTCGAACCAGGATCCTTATGCCGGTCCTTGTGCTTTGCGCCACTGCACTACCGCCCGACTCCCCTGTTCTCTTCTAATACTCTCTCTTTCACCTGCAGATATTCCTGAGCTACACCCTGGCAGGCTCCAGTTTTGTTTTTGGGGATCTGCTGGTCAAGGATGTCTTTGCTTTCCAGGTTATATTTCTTTATTTTATGGGCAGGAATGAGGGATCAGTATTGGGGTGGTATGGCAGGATGATCCTTACTATCTGATGGTGGAATGAAATAGGAGTGGGGGAAGAAAACCCCAGAATATCTACTGAGTATTTGCCTTGCTTCAGCTGTTTTGGAGATGCTGAGAGCTTCACTAAGAGGGCTGGAATACAGTCCACTTAGGGCAATTGAGCACATTCAATGTACTACCTCACCACTTAACTCTATTCTCATTGCAGGCTTTACCAATCATCATTTTCTTTGGGTGTGTGATGTCCATTCTCTATTACCTGGGCCTTGTGCAGTGGGTTGTTCAGAAGGTGAGTTATTCTTCTACAGCAGATGGGCCTTTATCTTATGATATGTCAGGAGGCATGATGATGACACCTTGGGAAAATACTCAAGTGTAGGATTCAGAGTAGTAGAACCAATGCTTAACAATCAAACTCTTTTAAAAATATTTATTTATTTATTTATTTATTTATTTATTTATTAATGAGAGGGGTAGGAGGAGAGAGAAAGGACCAGATATCACTCTGGTACATGTGCTGCCAGGGATGGGACTCAGGACCTCATGCTTGAGAGTCCAACCCTTTATCCACTGTGCCACCTCACGGATGACAAAAACCAAACACTTAAGAATGCCTGGTATCAGATGGTCAGGCCCAGGCCCTAGACAGGATAAGGAACAGAATAGGAAGGGGAAATGGACCAAACTATCACTTCATGGTGAGTTCTAACTCACTTGCTTTTAAAAATATATATATTTATTATTGGAAAGAGACAGAAAGAAATTGAGAGGGGTGGGTGAGGTAGAGGAAGAGAGACAGAGAGACCACTTGTGAAGCTTTTCTCTTGCAGGTGGGGACTAGGAGCTTGAGCCTGAATCCTTGTACACTGTAATTGTGTGCTTAACCAGGTGTGCTACCACCTTGCCCCTGTAATTTGCTTACTAGTCTACATCTTAGTCTCCTTACTAGTAAGATGGAGAAGGAGGGGTTTTAGTGGGTTCTCTCCATGATTCCTGCTAACGTTAATGGTTTAGATCTTTGTGTCATTATAGATTGCCTGGTTTTTGCAAATCACCATGGGCACCACTGCCACAGAGACTTTGGCTGTGGCAGGAAACATCTTTGTGGGCATGGTAAGCATCTTGAGGCCTTCAGGTGTTCTTTTCTCTGGGAACTAAACAAAGTGACAGGAAACTTGTTAAGAAAAATGTATATTCCTTCTGAAAAATCAATTCGTTAATTTTGTTTACCATATCACTACTCAGCTCTGGTTTATGGTGGTGCTTGGGATTGAATATGGGACTTTGGAGCTTCAGGCATGAAAATCTCTTTGCATAGCCATTATGCTATCTATCTCCAATCCCTCCTTCTGAAAAAGTTAAATTAATTAAAAAGGTATGAACAACTAATCTGTGATGAAAGAAGATTCAGAAACTCAAAAGAATTCAGCTCATTGCTTTCACACTCCATGTCCTATAACACTTGCCTGAGTACACTTAATTTAGGTATCTTTAACCACCAACCCATCTTCCCACACAAAAATTTAGAGAAATATCTTGTTTCAAATTTGATCCTCCTTTGGGGGTGCTATGAAAGATGTATGCTTTGTATTCTGGTTTCTTCCTGTGGCTCTTGTTTTCAAAGACCTCTTGGAGATAAAGCTTGCCTTGCTCAGGAATAACACCAAGTCTAGTTCCCATAACATTTGTTTGATGTATTTGTCTACATGGCATAAGAGTTCTGTATATGCTGTTGACTGATCACTTTACTGTGAGAGACGATGGCTTATCACACTGACAAGGGATAGTATTGAAGTCCTTCTCTCTTAAGGCCATACGTACTTTGCTGTTTCTGAAATGTTCTCAGAGTACTTCCATATATTTCTACCATAGTACTTAACACTGCTGAAGATAGCCACAATTTGTCTAGTTTCCCCTGATAACCTATAGAATCCTAAAAGTGGAAACTTTGCCGTATTTATGTTAAAATCTTTAGCTTTTCAGGAATTATTTTATTTTTATTTTGCCAGAGCACTGCTCAGCTCTAGCTTAGAGTGGTGCAGGGGATTGAACCTGGGACTTGGGAACCTCAGGCATGAGAGTTTTTTTTGCATAACCATTATGCTATCTACCCCCTCCACCTACATCCTTAGCATCTAGTACAACACGAGGTATGTAGTAGTCCCTCATTAAGTGATAAGTAACATTATCTCAGGTTGTACACAGTTGGGTAGAACTTCATATCATTTTGACCATCTGTCTGAAATTCACCACTCTCTCTGTGTTACATTCTATCAAATAAAGAGTGGGACCACAAAGAATAATGGAGTCATCATGGGCACCAAGCCCCAGTGATAACGCTGGTAGAAAGAAGGAAATGGAGGAGGAGAAGGTGGTAGTGCAGCAGGTTAAGTGCACATGGTACAAAGCAGAAGGACTGGTGTAAGGAACCTGGTTCAAACCCCTGGCTCCGCACCTGTAGGGGGTCACTTCACAAGCGGTGGAGCAGGTCTGCTTGTTTATAAGAGAGGACTGGAACATCACTCTGGCATCTGCAGTGCTAGGAATAGAACTTGGGACCTCCTGCTGCTATTTCTTCTCTTCCTCATTCACCTCCTCCATTTCCTTCTTTCTACCAGGGTTATCATTGGGGCTTGGTGCCCCGTGATGACTCCATTATTCCTAGTCGTCCCACCCTTTATTGATAGAGTGTAATGTAGATAGAAACACAGAGAGGAGAAACACCTATAGCACTGCTCCACCAGTTATGAAGCTTCCATCTGCATACAGGTACCAGGAGCTTAAACCTGGGTCTATATGCATGGTAATGTGTGCGCTCTACTGGGTGAACCGTCATTTGGCCCCAAGCTTTTATGTCTGAAATTTCAGCCACTGTATCACCTCCTTGACTGATGAATGAGTGCTTTCAAAGCAACTAGTATGTACTTAGTAAGTACGTACTCTATGTGGCCATTCATTAAGTATAAGGCTTTAAATACTGAGAACACAGATACAAATACACACTTTCTCTTCTTTAGCATTTACATTTGGATAGATGGAGGAAACATGTATGAAAACAGATGAGGGGGGCCTGGCGGTAGTGGGTTAAACGCACATAGGGCAAAGCGCAATGACTGACTTAAGGATCCGGCTTTGAGCCCCCGGCTCCCCACCTGCAGGGGGGTCGCTTCACAAGCGGTGAAGCAGGTCTGCAGGTGTCTTTTTCTCCCCCTCTCTGTCTTCCCCTCCTTTATCAATTTCTCTGTCCTATCCAACAATAATGACAACAATGACAATAATAACAACAACAACAACAACAACGATAAACAACAAGGGCAACAAAAATGGGGAAACATGGTCTCCAGGAACAGTGGATTCGTGTGCAGGCACCGAGCCCCAGCAATAACCCTGGAGGGAAAAAAAATAAAAGAAAAAGAAAACAGATGAAAACAGTGTCAGTCAGGGTAATATTAGGAGAGAGATGGAGGAGGGGTGTAGGTTGGGGAGGAGAGAAGTGGAAGGCAGGCTGAGAGCAGAGCTCTGGCCTGAAAGATCACATTGGAGAGGTGTGTCCTGGGGCGCCCGGGAGGTCGTTCTGGGTTGGGCATCACATCCATTTGAATGTGTCTCTTTCCCTTGTTTATAGACAGAGGCTCCCCTGCTCATCCGTCCCTACCTGGCAGACCTGACATTCTCTGAAATCCATGCAGTGATGACTGGAGGGTTTGCCACCATTTCAGGCACAGTGTTGGGAGCCTTCATATCCTTTGGGGTAGGCGTGGCCTATGTGATCGCTCGTGGGTGAGACCTAGTCTGGGCTCCGCAGAGGCTGATTCCAGTGCGCTTCTTACAGGTGGATGCATCCTCCTTGATTTCTGCCTCTGTCATGGCGGCCCCGGGTGCTCTTGCCTTGTCAAAGCTGGTATATCCAGAAGTGGAGGAGTCCAAGTTCAAGAATAAGGAGGGGGTAAAATTGCCCCGTGGGTGAGTCCAGAGAGGTGCATCATTTGGGAGATAAGATCAGTGCAGAACAGTGGGTAGTGCTGTCGGGTCTCCCAGAGAAGGAAAAATGTGATTCCATATATATATCAACATCATGGTAATCACAATGGTTTTCTCTTTCATTTAACCCTCTCATTTATCTTGATCTTGTTGATGGCAGTTACCTCTGTCTGTGGTGTCCATGCGACCTCATAGCAATGAAATCAGATAGTATTTAAGTGTAATTGCTACCAAAAAGATCACTGAGCCATCACTTCTCAACCTGGCCCTGTACCCTCCCCTTACACTTTTACTCTACATAAGGCAGTAGAATTTCTCAGCTGTGACCTACTAATATAAACACCATTATTCCTCCTCCTATGTCCAATAACCACAGGAAGGAGAAGAATATCTTGGAAGCTGCCAGCAATGGAGCCGCAGATGCCATTGGCCTTGCTGCAAATGTAGCCGCCAACCTGATTGCTTTTCTGGCAGTGCTGGCCTTCATCAACGCTACTCTCTCTTGGTTAGGAGAATTGGTAGATATTCATGGGCTCACTTTCCAAGTAAGTGGTCACATACGTTGGGCTATCCTTCTTGGTGAGGTTATATATGTCTGTTCCCCTGATCCTAAGTAAGTTGAGATCAAGCATGGAGAGAAGGGTGAAGGAGACTGAGACAAAGCTCCAGAGAGGATTGTTGACTCCTGGTCTCTGTTATCTACTCTTCCCTTTCCTGGGATTTATCTCTTTCACCCAGGTCATCTGCTCTTACATCCTAAGGCCCATGGTTTTCATGATGGGTGTAGACTGGGCAGACTGTCCACTAGTGGCTGAGATGATTGGGATCAAGTTCTTCATAAATGAGTTTGTGGCCTATCAGCAACTGTCTCAATATAAGAACAAGCGTCTCTCTGGAATGGAAGAATGGATTGGGGGCGAGAAACAATGGATTTCTGTAAGTGACAGTCTAGAAAAGTATAACCAGTCTCTGGGAAGACAGAAAGTCTTACACAAAAGTTTGTTTTATACTCATGCCCCCCCCCCCCAAGTTTTCTTTTCTCTCTCTCTCCCTTCTCCCCCCTCCCCCCGCCTCCAGGGTTATTGCTGGGGCTTGTTGCCAGCACTACAAATCCACTGCTCTTGGTGGCCTTTTCCCCACGTTATTGGATAGGACAGAAAGAAAATGAGAAGGGAGAGGGGAGAGGAGACAGAGAAAGAGAGAGAAAGACACCTTTAGACCTGCTTCATCACTTGTGAAGCTTCCCCCCTACAGGTGGGGAGATGGGAGCTCATACCCGGATCCTTGCATGGGTCAGTGCACTTAGTACTATGTGCACTTAACCAGGTGCACCACTGCCCAGTCCCCTCCATGGAGTCCTTTTCAGTATCACATTCCAACCCACAAAGCAGGCAGAGGGTGTTCTTAGATCCAGAACCCAAGTTCTGGAGAAAAGATAGACCTTGAGGTCTATCTTTTCTGCCTCTCCCACCCCCATCTCACCACACTCAACCACTCTGGCCTATTCTCTATAATATAATTATTGAGGCAATCCAGGGAAGATATGATTAATGATGGTCCAAGAGTTCCTTCTTCATTTACTCACTGTGAATTGCTGCAAAGTGCTCTCCTTTATCTCTTTCTCTCTGTCTCTTTCCACTCAACAACCTCATTCCTCAGCCTTCTTCACATTCATAGACTGTAATAAGAAGAGTGTTGGACAAGGAGGCAAGCAGCAGTTTCCTTATCATTACCTCTCTGTGGTAATGAGCAGTTATTTCCAGAGCATCCTTTCCACATTTTTTAGGGTCGTGTGTATGAGATTAGGGGTTCTAAGTACTTTGGAACTTCTACCATGATTTCTAGAACTGCACACATTGACATTGGACTGTGTTTACTTATATATTGATTCTTTCTGTTTTTCCTAGGTGAGAGCTGAAATCATCACAACATTTTCACTCTGTGGGTTTGCCAATCTTAGTTCCATAGGAATCACACTGGGAGGCTTGAGTGAGTTCATTTATCCATTCATTTTTTTCTGTGTCCCAGAAAACCAGCCAGGCCTCAGTTTCTGCTGTGGGAACTCTGGGTGCTTCAGTACAAGTTCCAATCAGATAGACAAGTTGAGGTGGGGTCCTGGTGGTAGTGCACTTGGTTGAGTGCACACATTATAGGGCACACACATATAGGGCACATTATAAGTTCAAACCTTGGGTACCCATCTGCAGGGGGGAAGCTTCACAAGTGGTGAAGCAGTGCTGTAGATGTCTGTCTATATCTCCACCTTCCCTCTTGATTTTTTTCTCTGTCTCTATCCCAAATAAAATTATTTAAAAAGTTGAATTGCAGTGGGATTAGGGCTCAAACCCTCCAGTCCCCACATACAGCAGGTCCTCTCAGGTAGCAGTTAATTTGGACTTGAGATATTCTTGCTACCTGGCTATACCTAGAGCCCAAGATGGTATTTTAATTTCAACTTTACCTTTTCAATTAGATATCAAGAAGACCCACATTTTCCCCCATAAACCCATGGCCTTGAATGTGCTATGCCATCTCAGAGTGAACTTCTTGGGCCAATTTTTATGAGTTGAGAGATGGAGACAGACAGAGAGAGAGAGGAGAGACCACCACTCCACCATTCACAGAGTTCCCTTGGTGCCCCATAGTGCCTCAATGCAATGCCAAAGGGCATGAACCCAGGGCTTTACACAAAGTAGAGCATACGCTTTACAAAGTGAACCATCTTCTAAATGGGGGCTCACAAAATATATCCAGTTGCCTGGCAGGGAGGAAATGTAATAATAATTTTTTTGGGAGAATCAGGTGCACATCTGGTTAAGCACACACATTACAGTGCACAAGGACCCAGGTTCAAGGCCCTGATCCCCACCTGCAGGGGAAAGCTTCAAAGTGGTAAAACAGGCTGCAGGTGTCTTTCTGTCCCCCTTTCTATCTCTCCCACCTCTCAATTTCTCTCTATCTCTATCAATAATAAAAAAATAAAAATAAATAATACTTTTGTTTTCTTGCCTGCAGCATCCATCGTACCCCAGCGGAAGAGTGACTTGTCTAAGACTGTGATTCGTGCCCTCTTCACAGGATCCTGTGTGTCCCTTATCAGTGCCTGTGTAGCAGGTAGGTGCTTTAACCTGTTTTTGCACAGAAATCACATACCTAGCTGGTGTCTATGGAATCCTCCCTGAACATGTCTGATCTCACCAGAAATCACATACCTAGATCCAGACAAGATTTCTTGCAGAGTATTCATTTAACCATATCTTTCTCAGATGCTTAGAAAAAGCACCTACTCTACAATTTTCTTATTTCACATTCCCCAAGAATTAAGAATCTTATGGAACATGTATAAAATACTCCTTCCAAGAATATTCACTTATTTACTAGGTAGAGACAGAGAGAAATTGAGAGGGAAGGAGGAGATAGAAAGGCAGCAAGGAAGACAGACAGAAGCAGCACTGCTTTTCTTTCTTTTTCTTTCCTTTTTAAAAAGATTTTATTTATGAGAAAGACAGGAGAAAAGAAAGAACCCAGACATCACTCTGATACATATGCTGCTGGGGCTTGGACTCGGGACCTCATGCTTTGAAAGTCTACTGCTTTCTCCACTGTGCCACCTCCTGGACCACACAGCACTGCTTTTCAGCTCATGAAGCCTCCCTCCACCCCTGCTGCAGGTGGGGACTGGGGGTTTGAACCCCTGATCCTTACACTTGGGAATGTGTGAGCTCTACCTGGTGAGCCCCTCTGTCCAGCTTCTAAAATCTTCCTTTTATCCAGGAATCCTCTATGTCCCCAGAGGAGCTGAAAGTGACTGTGTCACCTTTCTAAGCACAAGCTTCACTAATAGGACCTATGAGAGCTATGTGTGTTGCAGGCAGCTCTTCCAGAGGTGAGTGGGAGCCTTTTATTTCTGTTTTCATTCCCTATCCTCAGCTCTGGGCTCTTCTGGGGGGAGGGGAGAAACAGTCAGCTTGACGGATACAGAAAAAGCATTTGACAAAACCCAACATACTGTATGAAGATAAAAATTCCCAACAAATTGGGTCTAGAAAGAATGTAGTTCAGTGTAATGAAAATCACATATGGGAAACCGAGAGCTAGCACTATAGTTAATGGGGAAAAGCTGGAAGCTTTTATTCTAATATCAGGCATGAGATGAGAGCAAATTTGCTCACACCACATTTTTCTTTCTTTTTGAATTTTTTAAAAAATAATTATTGTAGTGATTTACAAAATTATAAGAGGGATATAATTTCACACTGTTCCTACCACCAGAGTTCTGTGTCCCTACCCCACCTCCAGCAGAAACTGCAATAGTTCTCCCAAAGTCACAAATATGGATTGACTTTGTATCTATCAGTCTATATCTATATCTATATGTTTTGCCCATTTTTTCTACAGTCCTGCTCTCACTTCCTTTAAGAGTCACACCTACATCTGTTACTACTTCTGAGTGTCCTCCCTTTTTGCTCGTCTCTCTCAGATAGGTGAAACAGTGCCTGACTTTCTCTGGTGTTTTCCAGATTTAACTTTTTTCAGTGATAGTTTAAAAACAAAAATTCCTGGTGACAAACGTTTCCAGTTCCAGTGGCACTGAGGTGCAGAACTCTCTGGTTATCTTTCCCTAATATTTACCCTTTCTGGGGATATGGACCAGAATCTTTTTAGGGTACAGAAGAAAGGACACTGTTCATAGACATTGGCAGGTTGATCCATACCCCCCCACCTGTTTCTATCTTTCCCTAGTAAGCGTACCATATATATTTTTTCAGCTAAGCACTGAAAATTATAGCCAGTGAGTTAGGCAAGAAAAAAATATGCACCCACATCAGAAAAAGAAAAATTAAAATGATAACAAAATTATATATAGAACACCTGAAGACTCTACCAAAATAATTATGACTGCTACATTAATTTTGTAAAGTTGTAGTATAAGAGAAATTAATATATATATAAATACAGCTGTATTTTCATACACTGGTGAAGAACTATTACAAAAGAAATTAAGAAAGCAATCCCATTTATAATATCATCAAAAAAGAATAAAATACTTAGAAAAATTTATTAACTGAATATCAGCAATTTAATTTAATAGTGGATAACAATGAAATGAAAAGTCTGTGCACTATAAATGATAAAAATTTGATGAAAGAAATTCAAGAGATAAATAAATGGAAAAACCGTCTTTGTTCATGGATTAGAAAAATTAACATTAGTAAAAATCCATACTACCCAAAATAATCTATGATTCAGTGCATTCCCTATTGAAATTTCAAAAGCATTAAAAAAAAACTCCTCATGAGACCACAAAAGACCTCAAAGTTGTCAAAATTATCCTGAGAAAGAGTGACAGACCTAGAGGCATCACATTGATTTCAAGCTAGATTATGAATCTAGAGTAAACAAAACAGTATGATATTGACATAAAACAAATAGATCAGTAGAATAGAGATAACAGAAATAAGCCAACAAGTAAATGGTTAATTGATTCTCAACAAAGGAACCAAGAAAATACAATGGAGAAAGGACAGTCTTCAGTAGATGGTGCTGGGAAAACTGAATATCCACATGCCAAAACATGAAGCTGAATCCTATTTACACCACACACAGACATCAACTCAAAATAGACTAAACTTGAGATAGCATAATGGTTATACAAAGAGACTCTCATGCCTGAGGCTCCAAGGTCCCAGGTTCAATCTCCTACTCCACCATAAGCTAGAGCTGACCATTTCTATGGGAAAAAAAAAAAAGTCTTACTAAGTAATTTTTTCAATTATACACACACTAAAAGCAACAAAAATAAACAGATAGGACTTCACCAGACTGAAAAGCTCTGCACAACAAGGGGAGTTAGCAACAAAATAAAAGGTCAACCTATAGAATGGGAGAAAATAATGGTAAACCAAGTATTAAAGAAAGTGTTAAACTCTAAAATATTACACAAGTAACTCATACAACTCAATAACACACACACACACACACACACACACACACACACATCTTTAAAAATAGTCTGAGGTACTGAGTGGACTTTTTTATTTCCCAAAGAGGGCATCCAGATGGTCAGAAGTACATGAAAGTTACTCAGTGTCATTAATGCATCAGGGAAGTACAAACCAAAACCACAATGAAAGGTCACCTCACACCTGTTAGGATGGCTGTTATCACAAAGAGGAATGGTAAATTGACTCAGATGTAGAGAAAATAATTGAAGAACTTAAAACTAGAAATACTGTATTATCTAACTAACTTCTGAGTATATTCTCCAGAGTAAACAATCACTGCCAGAACTCCAAAGTTCTTTGCAGCATTAGTCACAGAAGCCAAGGTAGGAAATTAACCTACCTGTCTACTGACAGATGAATGCATAAAGAAAACATGACATGTAAACATGCACATGATGGGGTAGTATTCATCCATATAAAATAAATGTTGGTATTAGCAACAATATGGATGAACTTGGAAAGTACTATGCTAAGTGAAATAAACCAGAGAAAGACAATTACTGAATGATGTAACTTGCATGTGGAATCTTAAAAGGAAATCACACTCCTAAAAACAGACTAGATGGGTAGTTGCTTGGGGCTGAAGGTGTGTGGTGCATAGCGAGAGGCTGGTATTATAAAAACTTTCATTTGTGTGTAACATGGTGACTGTACTTGAATTTGTACTCTATAGTGGAAATTAAATTTGCTAGGAAAGCAGCACTTAATTGTCCTCATAAAAAAAAAGCAGATACCTGAGTTGGTGGATGTGTTAAATTACTATTGGGAGTTCTTTTACATGCACATGTGTCCAAATCATCATGTTGTATCCCTCTACAGATAATCATTTGTCATTATACCTCAATAAAGCTAAATAAATAAGTAAACTTGAACTGGCTTACTTTCTCTAGAGGAACATGACTTTGAAGTGCCATCTCACTTTTTAGAATAAATTCAGTTTTCACTCATATGTAAAATTCTGCCTCACTGATAATTTGGAAAGGAAACTCTCAAAAGGACTATATTTAGTTAGTGGATTCACAGTGCTGGCACTGAGTCCCAGTGATAACCTTAGTGGCAGAAACAAACAAATGAACAACAACAACAACAACAACAAAAACCCAAAAACTATGGTTAGGAGCTGGGTGCAAAAACAGACATATTGTAAAGGGTTCCTTGATAGCATTATCCAGCATGAATGAGAACATACTTCTAATCTGCTCATTGGACTAGATCCATTTATTAATTTTCTAATTGCTTGATAACATTTATTGATACTTATGCGTGTATATTATTTCATTTTTGTGTGTATGTTTTAAAATCTGACCCACTTCTTACTTCCTCAACTTCTTATTTCAGCACTTCTCTGAATGACAGCATTCCTTCTTTTTCCGGTCCCTGGGAAGGTCAAGAAATCAGTGCCATGGCTCTTGCTAACTGTTGTACATTCTACACCAGTACAGTCTGCCCTGAAATTGGTCCACATCCATAAAAACCCTGATAATGATGCTTTTTGTTGTTGTTGTTGGCAAGTGTGTTTATGTTTATGTGTTCAGAGTTCCTACTCTAGCTAATTTATCATTTAACAGTAAATGAAACATTTTCAATTTGGTTCACTGTATGGTAACAATGAAAATTTATTATCTTATCTTTCCGTTATTTGACTGAACCAAATAGGAAATTCTTTAAGGGTGCTGACTGGACTTAAGACTTGAACTTGAATACTGCCAATAAAAAAAAAAAATCTTGCAACTAAGGCCCATAATAGTTATCTTTAATATTATCTGGTGCAGAATACTATCAGTGTTATTGAGTTTGTAATGTATACTTATGTGAAATGCTGTATTTCTGGAAGTTTTGTGGATGATAGCTGTTTATGGTACTAAAGGAACATATGAAAGGGACATGAATATTTAATGATAATATCTTTCTGATTGCCACACATTTGTAAATCTATAGACTCCTTAACATCGTTTCATAATAAATAAAATTCCTGTATGCAAACTTCTAAAGGGACAGCTTTTTAAAAATAAACATTTCGGGAGTTGGGCGGTAGTGCAGGTGGTACAAAGCGCAAGGACCAGCGTAAGAATCCTGGTTTGAGCCCCAGGCTCCCCACCTGCAGGGGATTCGCTTAGGGAGCAGTGAAGCAGGTCTTCAGGTGTCTATCTTTCTCTCCCCTTCTGTCTTCCCCTCTTCTCTCTATTTCTCTCTGTCCTATCCAACAACGACGACACGACGACATCAACAGCAACAATAACTACAAAAACAAGAGCAACAAAAGGGAAAATAAATAAACATAAAATTAAATAAACATTTCATTTAAAATTTTTATTTGCTTAAATAGAGATCAAAACAAATTGAGAGAAAGGGGGCGACAGACGGTGGCGCACCAGGTTAAACGCACATAATACGAAGCACAGGAAGGCTCAAACCCGCAGAAGAATCCGGGTTTGAGCCCCCGGCTCCCTACCTGCAGGGGTGGTAACTTCACAACCAGTGAAGCAGGTCTACAGGTGTCTTCCTCTCTCCCTCTCCATCTTTCCCTCCCCTCTCTGTCCTATTTAACAAAATGGGGGAAAAGTGGCTTCCAGAAGCAGTGGATTCGTAGTGCAAGCACCGAGGCTAGTGAAACTTCCCCCTCTGCTGTTGTGGACCAGGGACCTGCACCAGGGTATTTGTGTGCGGTAACTTGCGCTCTGCTAGATGCATCAGCACCTGCTCCCTGGAACATCTTTTTCTTAAGACTCTTCATTTTAGTATTTTACTTTAGCCTTAAATTTGCTGTTTTTTTTTTTTTTCTTCTCACCAGCGTTATGGCTGGGCCTACAAATCTACTGCTCCCAGGGGCCATTCCGCCCTTTTTATTTTTATTTTATTTTGACAGGACAGAGAAACTGAGAGGTGATGGGAAATGGGGTTTGGGGAGAGAAAGACACCTTCAGATCTGCTTCACTAGTCATGAAGCATTCCCCTTGCAGGTGGGAGTGGGGGGCTCAAACCCGGGTCCCTGTGCTTCATACTATGTGCGCTTAACCTGGTGCGCCACCGCCCAGACCCCCTAAATTCGTTGCTCTCTCTCTCTCTTTTTTTAATTTATTATTGGATAGAGACAGAAAAATATTGAGAGGAGAGGGGGAGATAGGGAGAGAGACAGAGAGACACCCAGCAGCACTATATCACCACTTGTGAAGCTTTCCCACTGCAGATGGAGACCAGGGGCTAGAACCTGGGTCCTTGGCCACTGTAATGTGCACACTTAATCAGGTACGCTACCACCTAGTCCCTTCGTTGCTCTTTTTAACAGCAAGAAACATGACTGTTTTGATACAATGCCCTAAGGACCATAAGAGAAAAGCCGGGACTAAACAAAACTTCGGCAAAAAGCAACTCTCCGGGTCTACACTGTATCTTCAAATTGAGCGAGATAACTGCTAGCCCGGCAATGTGGGCTGGGCGGGTTTGGATTGAGTGCCAGCGCTTGTCAATCTCGGGAACGGCATCATGGGGACCAATCGCTGTTCGACTCAGACCTGGGGGCGGGACAAGTCTGTAGACGCCATGTTGTCTGAAGCCAGGTTTCCAATTTCCTGCGGCCCTGTGCTTGGCTTGCACAGCACTGGTTTAGGGAAGCAGCCTGAGGAAGACAGTGGACAGGATTGGAACAGCAGAGAGAAGGAGCAATGGGAGTTGGGGTTGGGAGCTGTATTGGTATGTAAAAATAGTGGTGTGGGACCAAGACCCAGGGGATGGGGAGAGATCTTTTCACTACACCTTTTTTTTTTTTAATGATCTTTATTGGATGGAGACAAAAATTGAGAGGGGAGGGTAAGATCGGGAAAGAGATAGACACCTTCAGCCCTGTTTCACTACTTATAAAGCTTTCCCCCTGCAGGTGGGTGGGGCCCGGGGGCTTGAACCTGGATCCTTGCACATTGTAACGTGCATGCGCTCAACCAGGTGCGCCACCACCCAGCCCCACTACACAAATTTAAGGCTCAAAGTCTCTTGTATAGATTGTGTCATAGCTGGCTGTTTAACTTGATGTGTGTGACCATCTTTCTAGGACAGTAAACAGGATCCTCCTTTTTGATTTATTGGCTGCGGGGTATTCCGTGCAACTTGTTCCAACCTTCCCCTGTGAATGGGCGCCAAGATGGCTTTAGGGGTAACTTGCTCTCTCTTGCCACAAGGGTTATTCCAGGGACTCGACGTCTACACGACCCGATTATTCCCGGTGGCATTTTTCTTTTCTTTTTTTTTTTTTTTCTTCTTCTGATAGAGAATGAGAGACAGCAGGAGTGGGGGACGGGGCTTTGAATCTCGGCCCCTCACTCATGGCAACTGTGTGCGCTCTACTGGTTGAGCCATCACTAGAGCGACCACTTCTTGCTCCCAAGGTAGATAGATAAGGTTTGATCTCCCGGCTACTTTATCTTAAAATATTTATTTATTTATTTATTTATTTATTTTCACCAGAGCACTGCGTAACTCTAGCTTTTCATGGCATGGGAGATGGAATCTGGGACTTCAGAGCCTCGGGCATGAAAGTCCTTTGCATCACTATTATACTATCTCCCCAGCTCTGACCTTGACTTCTGCTTCACCTTTTTAGATATCTCACCCACTCTTGGGTAAGCCATTGACTGTCACACACTGGAAACAGGTAGCACTTCTGTAGGAGTAATTAAATTTTTCTGTGGTAGCTGGTCCTTTGCTGTTGCAGGTTGATTGTTTCAGATAGAAAGAGAGGAGGCTAGATGGGGAAGACACCACAGCACCAAGGCTATGTGGACTCCATTCAAAACCCGAGTGGCAGACATGACAAAGCAAGCACCCACTCTAGTGAGCTGGGGAGTAAGATTAGGAGCCAGAAGCTCTGAAGTTTTTGCCTGAAGCCCTTTCAATAGCCATGAGTAGTTCAGCTTCCACTTCTGCAGAATGACGGTGAGAGAATCATACGTACCGTAAAAGAGGTTAGAAAAATGTGTTAATAATATGTATGAAGAAGAGGACATTGTGTGTTCTGATAGGTGGTGCAGTGGATAAAGCATTGGAGTCAGTATGAGGTCCTGAGTTCAGTCTCCAGCAGCACATACACAAGTGATGAACTGAATCTCTTGTCTCTCTCTATCTCTCATGAATAAATAAAATCTTTAAAAAAGTTAACACATATAAAAGAGGGACATTGTATAAATGGTAAGTTGCTCCAAAAATTTTTTTCCACAAGTAGTTAGTATGGAGACTATACTAAGAGTTTCTGATCCTTTTCACACAAGCATTTGCTTGAAATTTATGACAGTCCTAATATTTTTTCTTTTTCTTTATAAAAAGGAAACACTGACAAAAACCATAGGATAAGAGGGGTACAACTGCACACAAGTCCCACCACCAGAACTCTGTATCCCATCCCCTCCCCTGATAGCTTTCCTATTCTTTATCCCTCTGGGATCATGGACCCAGGGTCATTGTGGGGTGCAGAAGGTGGAAGGTCTGGCTTCTGTAATTGCTTCCCCGCTGAACATGGATGCCGTGGACCACCACAGTGGATGAGCAGCAGGAGGGTCAGGGGTCTTGAAGGCAACCTCCCCGGTGGGTCAGGAGTCGGCACGAGGGAGAACAGATAGACACCACACTCTATTGGAGGGTGAATCTGGACTCATTTTAATAATGAAACTGCATTAGCTTTTATACTTTTTTCAGGTTACATTCAGGTTGCCTAAACAACCAGCTTAGTCTTGTGGCTTTGGCAAGCTACATGTTACTCCCCTATAACTGTAAAGAATGGGTAAAGAATGGTACAATGCTTAGTATCGTTCTGTTCTCAGAATTGTTTTAGACTTTTGCAGAGGGCTATCTCTACCATTAATCTTCTATGGGAGGCATACAGATCTTTGCCTAGTCGTGGACCACTGCTCATCTAGGTCTGGTACAGTTTAACTATATTAATCTTTCTTTGTTTCAATACGTCAACTTGTACGAGGGAGGCCTCAATCTCTGCATTCTTTCTTTGAGGGGCAGGTCATAACATGACTTATTTTGTCCGTCTATGTTGACCCACCTTCCCCAGTTTCATAATGTAACTTTCAAATATGCTCTTGTGTAAGGGAGAGGGGGTGCTTCTGATTCTCCATTTCCACCAGGCACTGCCAAAGCACTATTAATCAATTGTGACAGTATAATTATTTGTAACAATAATGGGGGGAGAATGCGTCGTCCCACTCTCCTCCAGCTTCCTTGAAGTCTGAATGCAGGTCCAGAGGAGATGACCCTATCAGGCTCCCTGGCGTTCGTGACGGGGTGGCAGGGGGTGGGGGGGGCGCCGCACATGGATGTTGACAGGTTGATCCATACTTCCAGCCTGCCTCTCTCTTTCCCTAGTGGGGCGGGGTTCTGGGGAAGTGGAGCTCCAGGACATATTGATGGGGTCGTCTGCCCAGGGAAGGCCAGTTGGCATTATGGTAGCATCTGGAACCTGGTGGCTGAAAAAAAGAGTTAACATATAAAGCCAAACAAATTGTTGACTAATCATGAACCTAAAGGCTGGAGTAGTGCAAATGAAGAATTGGGGGGTCTCTGTTTTGGAGATAGCTAGTGGACCTATTTTAGTTATATTCCAAAAGGCCCATGACTACACTAGTTTTTTTTCTGAGCCTGCCATCTGATATACAGGTGGACCCAAGTTATTGTCTAGGGAGATGATGTCATGGCTGGAAAAAGGGCTAGAAAGCTGGATCAGGGAAGAGAGTAGCTCCCAAATATGAGAAAGTTGTATAAATATTGTTGACTGTAAACCCCATTGATTTGATCTGATCTGGGGCCCATATTCAGCATAGAAACCTATGTGATCTCTGCATCCCTGTAGATCTGAGCTCACATTCTGTGGTCATGAGTAGAAACGTTCCAAGCTGCCCCAATTTTAGAACCCATCTTCCTCAGGTGGGACATAGAGTATATTGTCCAGCCTCTCTTTGGAGGATGGAACATTCTCTACCATTGTTGATCCACGTTGAGGACAAGGTCCTATAGGGTCCCACAGAGGGGGTCTATTGTGTTGTTCCTGATAGAGATGACCAGTAATCATGGAGAGGTATTTATTTGAGGTCTAGGCCCATTATGTCTGTGTGGGAATCTCAGGACTCCCCAACTAGGGCCCTAGCTGATAGGGTGGCTTGATAATGACTAAAGAGCCATCGTTAAAGTATGCCAGTTTCGTGCCCTTACTCAGCTTTTGTAGTCCTTACTTTGATAAGGTTAGCTTTGGAGTGAGTGAGGGAAGTGTATGTAATAGCAAGTAGGTGAGGAGGGTAGCTAGGTCTAAGTAGAAACTATTTCATTAGGATCTTTATGGTGTCTTTTTAGGTCTTTCTACTTGCTTTCAGTACTCACTGCAGATTATTGTGTACTTTTGCTTTCAAGTATATATTTTGCCCTACTTTATGGATACATGTGAACATATGCCCTATCTCATGGGACCTGGGCTATATCTAGGTTTTGGGACTTTGTTAGGAAGTTAACCAACTTGAAATGGAATTAGAGAATCCTATGAGTAAGGAAAGGTCTCACCAGAGTAATAAGGCTGAAAGGTTGACATTCCATGCCTGACGTCTCTACACTGCTCAGCTGTTTTATGGTGGTGCAGGGGATTGAACCTGGGACTTTGGAGCCTTAGGCCTGAGAGTCTCTTTGCATAACCATTATGCTTTTTAGCCTCTGCCCAGACAGTCCCAGTGTTGCTTAAGGAGATTCACGTTTCTACTCCCACCCACCCACCCACCCAAGACCCCAATTTAATCCATACAACAATCCTTTGAAGGAGAGACAGTTATCTCATTTTTCCAAAAGAGGACTAATCAAAACAAAGTTGCTCCTAGTGTCCAGGTATCCAACAACAGATGAGTGAGCAAGTTGGAATACTACTCAGCTATAAAAAAAGGTGACTTCACCATTTTTAGCCAATCTTGGATGGACCTTGAAAAATTCATGTTATGTGAAATAAGTCAGAAACAGAAGGATGAAAATGGGATGATCTCACTTTCAGGCAGAAGTTGAAAAACAAGATCAGAAGAGAAAACAAGTAGAACCTGAACTGGAGTTGGCGTATTGCACCAAAGTAAAAGACTCTGGGGTGGGTGGGTGGGGGAGAATACAGGTCCTTCAGAGGACCTAGTGGGGGTTGTATTGCTATATGGAAAATTGAGAAATGTTATGCATGTACAAACTATTGTATTTACTGTCGAATAGAAAATGTTAATTCCCCAATAAAGAAATTAAAAAAAAAAAGCTGGGATTTGAACCTTGAGCCTATGAATTCCAAAAGCTGCGTCCTTAAACCACTGTGTTTGGCATTTTAAAAAATTATTTTTATTTTTATTTATTTAGAGACAAAGAGAAATTTCAAAGGGGGAGATAAATAGGGAAAGAGACAGACACCTGCAGCCCTGCTTCACCACTCATGAAGCTCTCTCTCTGCAGGTAGGGACCAAGGGCTTAAACCTGGGGCCTGTGTGTGCTTAACCAGGTGTGCCACCACCTGGCCCCTGTGTTTGACATCTTAACATCCTAGCCCTCCCTCACTTCCTTTCTGCTTGCTCTAGCCCATTACCTCAAAGCCCACCAATTTGACCCATGTTCCCATCAATTTTATTCCTTCTAGATTACTTGTGTGCCAACTATATCCTGTTTTGTACTGGATTTAGGACTTCACACATGTAAATCCGGCACTCTACTACTTGAGCCACCTCACAAATGCTGTTGTTTTTATTTTCCCTTTTGTTCTATTGTTGTTTTCTGTTGCAGCAATAGAAAAATAGTTGCTATAAAAACTGACAATCCCTGTTCCACTAGGCCAGAAACTATGTATTTTTTTTTTGTTAGCTAGTCTCAGGAGTTACTATTTTAACTGGCAGAAGATGAAAAATTGTTTTGTATTTGTTGAATTAATAATAATAATAAAATGAAATACCAAGCAGTCTGACTACCTAAGCAAAACAAAGGGAGAGAACACATGTCTGTTAAGTGGAAGAACATACTTAAAACACATACACTGCCTGTTACTAAGTAAGCTTTTAAAAATATTTATTTTAAATGAGAGAGACACAGAGCACTGCTCATTTCTGGCTTATGGCGGTGTTGGGGATTGAACCTGTGACTTCAGAGTCTCAGGCATAAAAAAGCCTTTTGTATAAAAATTTTGCAGTCTCCCCAGCCAAAGCAAGATTTTAATTAGTACCAGTTATTATTGTTATCTAATATTGTGCCCCAGTATGGTTCCGTAGCCCCCATGTCCACTTGGTCTATTCCAAATTATATTCCTCCATGAGGATAATTTCTGGAACCATCCGTTCCACCCCGGTCCCATGGCTGCCAGTTCTTAGCAACATCGCCCCGCCAGATATTCGTCGGGATGCGGCATCATCTAAGTTCATTTCCCACGTCTACGCTCGACCGGACCTGCCAATATACGCGGATATCTTCGCCCACCTGTCCAACGCTTGACGTCTCGTCACCCAATCTGGTCCCCTACGCCTACACTGAACTTCTCTGTTCCAGTCTCTTGGAAACAGAGCTGGCAGTCAGCTGAGGTAAAGAACAAACACCTCATCACAGACCCCTGCAAGCGTCAACCCGGCTTTGACCTAGCACGTTATGATTGGGCCCTCCTCAATCGCTATCGAACAGGCCATGGCCGGTGCGCCGCTATGTTCCATCGCTGGGGAGCCAGAGACGACCCGAACTGCCCCTGTGGCTCCAGACAGACTATGACCCACATAGTCAACGACTGCCACCTCTCCAGATTCAAAGGAGATCTCGAAACTTTACATCAGGCTCAACCTGATGCTGTTGACTGGCTACGGAAGAAGGGCAAACGCTAGAAGAAGAAGAAGAATTGTTATATATAAGTGAGGACTCTGTAGAAGCAGAAATGGGCAAAGGGGCTGAGGCTCTGAAGTCCCAGGTTCACCACCATAAGCTAGAGCTCTGGTTAAAAAAAAAAAAAAAAAAGAATTCAGCTGGGGGGTGGGCTAGAATGTGGTACAGTGGATAAAGTGTTGGACTCTCAAGCATGAGACCCCAAGTTTGATCCCCAGCATCTCATGTGCCATAGTGATGCTCTGGTTTGTGTTTCTCTCTCTCTCTCTCGTAAATCAATAAATCATTAAAGAAAAAAAGAAAAAGGGAGTCGGGTGGTGGCGCAGTGGGTTAAGCGCACATGGCGCAAAGTGCAGGGACCGGCATAAGGATCCCGGTTCGAGCCCCCGGCTCCCCACCTGCAGGGGAGTCGCTTCACGGGTGGTGAAGCAGGTCTGCAGGTGTCTATCTTTCTCCTCTCTCTCTGTCTTCCCCTCCTCTCTCCATTTCTCTCTGTCCTATCCAACAACAAAGCAACGTCAACAATGGCAATAATAACCGCAACGAGGCTGCCACAACTAGGGCAACAAAAAGGGGAAAAAATGGCCTCCAGGAGCGGTGGATTCATGGTGCAGGCACCGAGCCTAGCAATAACCCTGGAGGAAAAAAAAAAAAAAGAAAAAAGAAAAAAAGACTTAAGATCCTGAAAGAAACTCTTCCTTGGGAATTAGCTAAAAGATAATGGTGTTGCAATTCAATAGTCTATGTCTACAGTTGTGTCATCTATCAAGAGTGAAACTAAAACATACTATATGTGGATTCTCCATATGCTTGTTATCAAATTACTTTTTTTTGTTCCTAATCTGTCTGATGCTGTTTTGATTACTCATCTAATCTCAGAAAAACCCAGAGGGGCAGGGTATTTTATCCTGTACCCTGACTCTAGGATAACACAGAACCATAAATGTAACTTGATTTTTTTCTTTTATTTTTTAATGTTTATTTATTTGTTTATTCCCTTTTGTTGCCCTTGTTGTTTGACCTGATTTTTTTTCTATCCATATCTATCTTTGGTTTATAAATTAGGCACAGTAAACAGTTAGTAATAATACCTAATAGTAATAGAGTGATTATACCAATATAATAAGGCTTAAATGAGTGTGGTAACTCTCTCTCAAAATATCTTACTATATGTACTATTTTCAGAACCCATTGACTTCTGGCAACAGAAAGTAGAACTATAGACATGGAGACAGCTATATAAGGAGAAAGGTAAGCTGTCTAAGAAACTTCAGATGTTGGAAATAGTTCTGGTTTTTCTTGTACCATAAATGATTTGGGCCCAGGAGCCTTTCCATTAAGTGGTCCTTAAAGGAGGGGGATTATTCAGTAGACTAGAGAAAAAGAGAGAGAAGCCTTGAGTTATATTTCTGTGGTTACTCTGTGGAAGTTGTATTCATATCATTTTCTCCGTTAGAGTTTAAAATTTTATAAGAAGAAAACATGATAAACAGGTTTAATTTGTATGACTTTTTTTTTATGATGTGTGGATTTCTTTATATCAACATGTTGGAACAAATCAAACCGTCAGTGATAGGATGGCACCGTGCTGCCACCCATATTAAAGACATGGCAGCTCAGGTACAGAGAGGCTAAATACATTTGCCCTCAGTTTCAGTGCTAACAAGGACTAAAAGCTTGTGAAGATAAATGTCTTAACTTAAATGTCTTAAAGCAGTTGGAACATATTGCTTATTAAGAAATATTTTCTGGTTGGTTCCTTACAGTTCTTTCTCTTAAATATCTTCCAGATTTAATACTTTATTTATCATAATTCTGTTATATGTCTATATTTCTTTCTGCAACACTGATGGAATCTGGCTCCATGTCCTGTACATGAGACCAAAGCTATACTCAGGTGTGGGAGGTGCAGATCCCCCAACCTGGGGAGAGGCCTATCACTTCTACACTGAGTCTTGAGGAGGCAGACCTCAAGGCCCACCTGGCCTAAAGTTGTGTCCCTCCCTCCTTGAGTCGGTAGGCTGAGATGGCACCGAGCTCAGGGGCAAGGGAGCGGCCTCCTTACACAACATACCCTAAAGGTTCCCATTTCTCATGTGTGAACGATATGTGACCTCCCTTTATAAGGCCATAACTTGGGTCCTTATAGGATGGTAACTTGCCTTTGAGCCAGAGCTGGATATGAGAAGCAGGTGTAACTTAAGAGCATGAATGAGGTGCACCTGGGGGTAATTACCATGGCGTGACTGTCACTCTCTTTCCTCATTGGGTCCTACATGCTTTCCCTATGTTCCTATTGGATGGTGATCAGTATATCTAACCCTGTGTGTCAACAATCAATGAGCTGTCTCTCTGAAGCACTCCCCGGGGGTTGGTCCTTTCCTGCATGCAGGTTCCCTGAGTTGCCTCTCTGCTGGCGGGAGGATGTCCAGCAACACTCAGGAAGATAGGACTTGGGGTTAGGTCAATCCTGCTGAGGGTTGCCTGAAACATCCAGACAGGAATAAAGAAGACTGAATAACTTCAGTCAGTTTTATTTTCAAAAATTCAATTCTTCCAGAAAGGCAAAAGTTATATTAAAAACACATACCCAAATTCACTTTTCAGTGTCTCAAGGCTCATGTATATCACATCTATCAGTACACAAATTTACCTTGACTGTGAAAACCCTCCCATATATTTTAAGCAGGAGTCAAAGCAGCATATTGTGGCATATTTTTAAAAAACATATAGAACAGCAAGTTCTACTGTTACTTGTCAAGAGCTATTGTTCCCTCAAGGGAAGTAAATGTGTCTGCTAAGATTTGAATTATTCATCAAATGAGGGGCATTTATTTATGATGAACCAAGCTCAGACCGTGATCTAGCAGAGTCCCCAAAGAAAATATCATCCTTCAAATATTTGACATCTGAAGGCCTCTGTACTCATAGTTTCAGAAGCAAATCTGTGACTGTGAATGGGAAAATTATCCTTGTGTTATGTGGCTATAAATTACAGGACAACCCCCCACACCAAAGTTAATTTATTTCCATGCTGTATTTTAGAGGCAAGTTACATGTTTAAAATTCTAGGCTGGGGAAGTAGTGTATTATGTAGGGTGCATGCCTGACCATGCTGGTGATGCAGGTTTGAACCCCTGCCACTTGAGAGGCACTATAGAACTAGAGAAACTCCATTGCTGTTCTGTGACTCTCTCTGAATGAACAGGCAGCTGAGACTGGTGAAAACACTATGCATAAATCCTCAGTTCTGCAAAGTACATACATACATACATATTAAGGCATTATCATACTCATATTTTTATAAAGGCAGCTGGCTCAGCCCTGTTAGATAGCTGTTTGTTGCCCATTTTGTAGCCACCACTATTGTGAATTTGCTGCAAAGCCTTATGTCTCTCTGACTGCTCCCCTCTGGGCTAGACCACAGACATTGTAGAACCACTTAGATATAGGTTCACAGTGCTGACTGAATTCAATGGAATTTAACAAAGGCTTAGAGGAGATGGGGATAACAACCAGTTGTGTCAGTTGATAGTCAATATAGAAATTCACTTTTCCAGGCCGGGTGATAGTGCAGCAGGTTAATCACACAGTCCTTGCAAAGTGCAAGGACTGGCTAAACCATCCTGGTTCTTAAATAAAAAATAAAATAAAAAATAAAATAAATCAAGAAAGACAAAAAAACAAACAAAAAAATGGTGTAGAGTTGAGTGTGAAAGGAAAAAGGATAATAAAAGATGAACAATTCCAGATATTCCGTTTAAATAGACCAGGAAAACACTTGTGGAAGGAACTGTTTAAAGGAGGGCCTATCTTCTCTATGACTGGTGTTTAGACTTTATGGAAGAATATGAAAGGGGATGGCACTAGATGAAGAAGATTGCTGAACTGGGGCCTGGTGGTGGCATGCCTGACTGAGTGCACATTTTTCAGTGTACAAGGACCCAGGTTTGAGCTCCCCGGTCCCCATCTGCAGGGAGGAAGCTTCACAAGTGGTGAAACAGTGCTGCAGGTGTCCTCTGTCTCCCTCTATCATCCCCTTCCCTCAATTTCTGGCTGTCTCTATCCAATAAGTTTGCTGAACTGCTGCAGGCGGAAGGCCCCCAGCAGATGTGCTGGAGTACTGAGTGAGAGTGCTGATGAAAGTTCTTAGGAAGTCAAGGCACGTCTAGGAAGCTGCTCACAGGGGTGCTGGCTGAAGTCAGTGGGAAGACACCCACAGACGTACAGTTGAAACTCACTGGGAAACTGCCCTTTGAGGTGCTGTTAAAACTTGACTGTGGAGGCTGGGTGGTGGCACACCAGGTTGAGCGCACACATTACACACCCAAGCACTCAGGTGTCTCTAGGTGTCTCTAGGTGTCACTCAGTCTCTCTCCCTCTCTACTCCTCCCATCCCAATTTCTCTGTGTTCTATGGAATAAAAATAGGAAGAAGGTAAAAAAAAATTTTTTAAAAAGGAGAAAATGGCTTCTGGAAGTCATGGATTTGTAGTGCAGGCATGGAGCCCCAGCAGTAACCCTGGTGGCAATAAAAACAAACAAACAAACAAGCAAATTTGATTGTGGGCAAACACCATTGGGTATTCCACTTAACAGAGAAAAATAAATCGTGAATGAATTCAGGACTAGCAAGAAGCCCTTTTCCTCCTGCAGTGTTCCTCCAGCACCCTCTATTGGTCAAGTTTAAGATCCTATCAGCTGCCAAAGGAAAATGTTCACAATATACAGTATCACAAACAGGACAATGAAAGGTGGGTGGTAGCACTGGTTGCACTGATTTGGTTGAGGTCAGCAGAGGTAGTATCACAGGATAGGGGATCAAGAGGAGAAGCATGAAGAAACACAAAGTCCCAGAGGTTCCAGGACTGGGAGAAATACAGATTTTTAAAGAGAACTGGGAAGGTTTCTTAAGGCAACAGATAATTATTATTATAACCAAGTTACTTGGGAACTTGGTTTAGTTTGAAAATCCCATAATTAGGATTTACTGTACCATACATGACCTCACCATGAGTTATGTCACTTAATACTATTTACAAATAACTATGTCTTAGATGCTGATAGGACCGATTGCTTCTGATCTACCTGGTCTAAGATTATAGATAATTTATTATTTCAAAAAAATTATTAGAAATGCTTTAACAATTTAAGCCCAGTGTCTGAAGTCAATCAGTTTACAAATTTGAAACATTGAGTGCTTAGACTAAAGGAATATATACTTAGAACTGAAATCTATGCATTTAAAAAACTTGAAACATTCTATCTTCCCCTGCTTTCTGTCTATCCTTTCAAAAATATATATATATATTTTAAGTCAGCTGGGAGTGGTGAAATTCTAGAGACAATAACAACAACAACAAAAAAGTCATCATATTATGGTTAAAGTGGTAGCTCATTGTGACTTTGGTTTGTATGTTCCTAATGATTTCATGTGTTTGTTGTCTCTGGGTATAATTTCTTGAAGAAGTTTTTAATTAAGTTTTTTTTACCCATTTTTACTTTGGGTTGTTAATCTGTTTGTTGTTGAGTTATAAGAGTTCTTTATATATTCTGGGTCCAGGAGGAGGCACATCTGATTGAGCACACATGTTATCATGTGCAAAGACCCAGGTCCTCACCTGCAGGGGGGAAGCTTCAAAAGCAGTGAAGTAGTGCTACAGGTGTTTCTTTTTCTCTCTCCCTCTCTATCTCCACTTCCCCTCTCAATTTCTGTCTCTATCCAATAAAAAAATAAATAAAATATAAAAAAGTTCTTTATATATCCTGAATACCATGCCTTTGTCAGATATGTGATTTGCAAAGATTTTATTCTATTCTGTGTGTTTCCTTTTCATTTTCTTGATGTTCCTTCATATATAAAATTTTCATTTTGGTTAAGTCTTATTTATCTATTTTGTTGTTGTTGCTTATGCTTTTGGTTTCATGAAAGCATTCATTCTGAGTCTAAAGTCATGAAGATTTACTTGTATGTTTTCTTCTAGGAGTTTTAAAGTTGTTTTATAGTCTTTAGTTGCGGGTCCACTTTGGGTTAATGTTTGTATATTGTATATAGGCAGAAGTTTTCAGTTGTTCTAGTACCAATTATTGAAAAGACTATTTTTTTCTTTACTCATTGTCTGCACTTGGCATCCCTACTGAAAGTCAGCTGGCCATAGATACATGGGGTTGCTTCTGGCGTATGTCAATACCACACTGTTTTTAGATCTGGCTTCATTCTTTCTCAGTGTCATTTTGTGTTGGGCATGACGATAGCCCCCCTGCATTGCTTGATACTATGGTCTATTTGCATAATCATTGTTTTCTTGAGACCCGCCCTGCCTGCAGGCTATTGGTTAATGCCTCTGGTTAGAACCTTTGCAAGAGCTGCTACGGAAGCTTTCCAGCTTCCCACTCTTTCCTTTCCTCCATCCCCTTCCTAGCCATTTCCTTTTCTGACTTGCCACTTCCCTTTCAAAAGACATACTGGCGTTGTCTCTGATCAATAAAGGCGCATTGCGTTCCCACTCCACCAGGAGTTCCCTGTCTTTCTCCGGCATTGCTGAGTAAGCAGCAGCTCAGGTTGGCTCTGGTCGAGTTTCTCCAACCCAGAGAGCCCGGGAAGAAACACCCTCAGGCTAGCCCGGCAATTTTGACCAGTCTAGGCCCCTTTAAATTCTGAAGATATGTGTTACTTTCCATATATCAATAGTTTCTCAAATTTTGTCTCTTCTATGAAACCTTCTTAGGTAGGTTATTAAAAACAAATACTGAGGCTGTGAGACAACTCACCCAGTAGATACACAGTTTACTATGAGCACGGACCTGAGTATTAGTCAGAGGCTTATAAATAATCCTTCCTTTCTTTATTTCTTTATTTAGATTTTTAAATTATCTTTATTTATTGGATAGAGACAGCCAGAAATTCAGAGGAAAGGGGGAAATAGGGAGGGAGAGAGACAGAGACCCCTACAACACCATTTCACCATTCACAAAGCTTTCCCTTTGTTGTTGGGGACAGGGGGCTCGAACCTGGGTCCTTGCACATCATAATGTGCGCTCACCCAGGTGTGCCACCACCTGGCCCCTGTAAATAATGTTTTCTAACATAGGAGTTACTTCCTTTTCTTCAATCCTTTCTGATTTTTTTTTTCCCCAGATCTCTGGTTTAGGATGGTGCTGAGGGATAGAACTTGGTTCCTTGGAGCTTCAGGCATGTGAGCTTTTTGCGTAACCATTATGCTGTCTCTTCTACTCTTAACCTGGGAATTGTTAGCCCCTCCTAATTTTAAACATCTACCAGTTCTGTTCTTCTTCTTCTAGCGTTTGCCCTTCTTCCGTAGCCAGTCCACAGCATCAGGTTGAGCCTGATGTAAAGTTTCGAGACCTCCTTTGAATCTGGAGAGGTGGCAGTCGTTGACTATGTGGGTCATAGTCTGTCTGGAGCCGCAGGGGCAGTTCGGGTCGTCTCTGGCTCCCCAGCGATGGAACATAGCGGCGCACCGGCCATGGCCTGTTCGATAGCGATTGAGGAGGGCCCAATCATAACGTGCTAGGTCAAAGCCGGGTTGACGCTTGCAGGGGTCTGTGATGAGGTGTTTGTTCTTGACCTCAGCTGACTGCCAACTCTGTTTCCAAGAGTCTGGAACAGAGAAGTTCAGTGTAGGCATAGGGGACCAGATTGGATGACGAGACGTCAAGCGTTGGACAGGGTGGGTGAAGATATCCGCGTATATTGGCAGGTCCGGTCGAGCGTAGACGTGGGAAATGAACTTGGATGATGCCGCATCCTGACGAATATCTGGCGGGGCGATGTTGCTAAGAACTGGCAGCCATGGAACCGGGGTGGAACGGATGGTTCCAGAAATGATCCTCATGGAGGAATATAATTTGGAATCGACCAAGTGGACATGGGGGCTACGGAACCATACTGGGCACAGTATTCTGCAGTGGAATAGCATAATGCCAGAGATGATGATCGTAGTGTGGAAGCGCTCGCGCCCCATGAGGAGCTGGCCAGTCTTGCAATGATGTAATTCCTCGCGCCCACCTTTGCTGCAGTTTTTATGAGATGTTTGTGAAATGACAGAGTGCAATCGAGAATAACGCCAAGATAGACTGGCTGGGCTTCATGCTGGATTCTCGTATCGCCAAGCTGCACATTAAGCTCACGCGAGGCCGAGGCATGGTATAGATGGAAAACAGATGATAACGTTTTTGCATTGGATGCATTGGATCGACCTTCCCGTGGTGCATCTCATGAGTACCCATTCATTGGGGAAACTGACGATCCTTCCTAGCCGACTGAATCCACATGGATCCCAGTCACTTTCAAAGCCAGCAACAAGCAGCTCCTGACAGCTTTCAAGCTGTTGGTCCTGCTCTTCGAGTCCTCCAACTTAATGTTGAGGGGCTGTCCTTTGCCAAACGCGTTCTTATTGGTCAATTGGCGATACAGCATCAGGCAGATGTTATCTGCCTACAAGAAACACATATAGCAGTCGATGAAGCTGCTCGATTCACCATCAGTGGATTCGATTTAATATGCTATAATCTCCATCCTAAACACGGCCAAGCCATCTATGCCAAATCGTGTCTTGCGGATGTTTACCATACGGCCTCTTCGACCTTCTACGACTCCATTACTATTGGAACTATTCAGCTCGTCAACGTATATAAGCCTCCCAGTGCCTCATGGGATAATGAGGTCCTGCCTAGCCCAAATCACCCAGCCGTTTACGTTGGAGACTTTAATAGTCATCACCAAGACTGGGGATATTCCTCCACTCGTGCTGACGGCTCTATCTTAGCCGACTGGGCTTCAGTGAATGACCTCTCCCTATTATACGATCCCAAACAACCAGGCTCTTTTCACAGTGCTAGATGGAATAAAGACTCGTCACCCGACCTGTGCTGGATTAGCACAGTCAATGGCCAAGCCTTTCCCGCTACGAGACAAGTTCTCAAGATCTTCCCGCACAGTCATCACCGCCCAGCTATCATCCACATTGGTCTCCAGCTCCCACTGATTCTGTGCTCGGAGAAACTAAGATGGAACTTTCGGAAAGCAAACTGGCGTCTGTTCAGTGATCTTACCAACAAATCTATTCCTGCATTTCCAATTAACTATCCCCTCTGAAGATTCCTACAGGCGCTTCCGCCAAGCCATGTTCAAAGCAGCTTCCCAAGCCATTCCTCGTGGGAGACGTGCTAACTATACGCTTTGTCTTGATGCTGAATGCGAGCAACTACTAAAGCAGTATGATGAGTCGGGCGACCCAGATGTGGCTGACCATCTCATTGCCTCCCTGGATGCAGCACGCCAAGCCTGCTGGCAACAACTCACGGAAAGTCTGAACTTCACCCACTCAAGTAGGAAGGCCTGGAAGCTTCTTCACAGACTGGATGCCGGTAGCCAACCCCCTCCTATCTCCCATCCTCCCGTATCTCCAAACTCAGTGGCCAGTCACCTAACTCAAGTTGGACGTGCTAAGATCGACCCAGTCTGGAAAAGAGAAATTTCCCACGAGTGGTCATCCCACTTCCGGTTATCTTGTCCATCTCCAAAACTCTCTCCCTTTACACTGTCTGAACTGGAAGATGCTTTAAAGAGGGTTAAACCGGGAACAGCTGCTGGCTATGATAACATCACCCCAGAACTCATTCTTAACCTGGGTCCCGCGGCAAAGAAGTGGCTCGCTTCATTCCTGTCCCACATCTTGGAATCTGAGTCTATGCCCAAAGTTTGGCGTCGTGCGAAGATTATAGCGGTTTTGAAACCAAAGAAAGACCCAACACTGGCCGCCAGCTATAGACCAATTTCTCTCCTCTCCATGTGTTACAAACTCCTTGAGAGGCTGCTTCTGTCACGTATTTCTCCTCTTACAGAGAAATTCCTATCACCTGCCCAAGCTGGTTTCCACCCAGGAAGATCTACCTGCGAACAAGCCCTGGCCCTCTCAACTTACATTGAAAATGGATTCCAGAAGAATTTAAAGACGGGTGCTGTCTTTGTTGATCTCACAGCAGCCTATGACACAGTCTGGCACCATGGTCTCCTAGTCAAGATCTCAAGATGTCTGCCTCCATGGGGGGCCAACACTATATTGTTTCTTCTCCAAAACAGAAGATTCCGGGTGCATCTGGGTGACAAGTCTAGCAGATGGAGACTTGTCTCAAGTGGCCTCCCCCAGGGCTCTGTTCTGGCTCCTATGCTATTTAATATTTACATCAATGACCTCCCAGAAACTTCTTCAAGGAAGTTCATCTACGCCGATGACATCTGCTGTGCAACTCAGGCATCAAAGTTCGACATCCTTGAGGAAACACTCACGAAAGACATGTCTCTGATATCTGATTACTGTAAAAAATGGCAACTAATCCCTAGCACCAGTTCTGTTTATCAACATCATCAAGTGACCATTTACTCAGGAAACTCTCAAGTCCTTGATCTCAAAATCTGTGCTTCCTGTGTCCACCTCCTCTAAGCTGTTATCTTTGTCAGATCCTCCCCGAGTCTTTGCAGTGAAAGAGTTGCCACAGCCAGATTTCAGAACCTCATAAATATCTCAAATTTGCCTGTCCGCCTCTGAAAGGCATGTTAGGGTCCTTCCTTACCACAATAAACTTAGCTTTTTTTTTTTTTTTTTTTGACTAACAGGCTGTTTTAGTGGAAGTAGAGCCATCACCTCTCATAAAATAGTACATAAAAGACAAAGGAGGGGAGGGGCAAAGGATGAGTAAGATAATAGGTGAATTTAGGACTACCTAGTATAGAAATTATAAGAAATTCAAAAGAGAGCTGGGGAACAGCATATAGTTATGAAAAGACTTTCATACTGGAGGCTTTAAGGCCCCAGGTTCAATACCCAGCACCACCAGAAGCCAGAACTGAGCTGGTTAAAAAGAAGGAGTAGAAGAGGAAGAGGGGGATTTTTTTTTTCTTTCAGGAAAAGAACTCTTAAAAGTGCTGGGGAAAACATATCAAAGACATATTTCAAAAATTTCCTAGAATTTCTAAACAGAAGGTCTGCCATATCAAAGCATGCTAACACCAAGGTTAAAAATTCACTGTGAAAGTTCTGAAAAATTGGTAACAGAAGGCAGAAAGTGATAAATGACATAGTGGGGGTTGTATTGTTAAATGGGAAACTGGGGAATGTTATGCATGTACAAACTATTGTATTTACTGTTGAATGTAAAACTTTAATTACCCAATAAAGAAAGAAAAATTAAAAAAAAAATCACACACACAAAAAAGTTCTGGGCTGCTGTTAATTAACATTATTGCCACCAGGTGGCAGTAATGTGTCAAAGTTATATTTTCAGTCTTTCTGCTCTCTAAAATGTCCTCTCTGTAAACCCCATTGATTTGATCTGGGGCCATATTCAGCATAGGGGCCTATGTAACTTCTGCAACCCTGTAGGTCTGAGCTCACATTCTGTGGTCACGGCTAGGAACATTCCAGGCTGCTCTCATTTCAGTACCCATCTTCCTCAAGTGGTAGAGTACGTTACCCAACCTCCCTTCAGAGAATGAACAGTCCCCTACCCTTGTTGATCCACATTGAGGGCCAGGTCCTATAGGGACCCACAAAGGGGTCCATTATGTTGTTCCTGATGAAAATGACCAGTAACAGTGGAGAGAGGGATTTGTTAGAGGTCTAGGCCCATCATGTCTGTGTAGATCGACCTGCCAATGCCCATGTTCAATGGAGAAGCAATTATAGAAGTCAGACTTTCCACCTTCTGTACCCCCTAATGATCCTGGGTCCATACTCCCGGAGGGATAAAGAATAGGAAAGCTTTCAAGGGAGGGGATGGGATACGAAGTTTTGGTGGTGGGAATTGCGTGGAACTGTACTCCTCTTATCCTATGGTCTTGTCAATATTTTAATTTTATAAATAAAATCCTTAAAAATTTCATTCTTTGTGTTTCTCTGATAGTCAGTGACTCAGCATTTTTTCCATGTCTGTTGGCTTTTTGGGTCTCTGGTGAATATTCTGTTCATATCATCTTCCCATTTTTTGGATGGGGTAATTTGTTTTTTAGTTGTTGAGTTTTGTGAGCTCCTTATATATTTTGGTTATTAGTCTCTTGTTTGATGTATGGTATATAAAGATCTTCTTCCATTCTGTAAGGACCTTCGTTTGGATGGTGGTTTCTTTTGCTGTGCAGAAGCTTTTCAGTTTGATGCATTCCCATGGGTTGCAATACTGATTCACTCCTGTAAGAATGTCATACGTCAGAAAGGATAGTAAAGGCAAGTGCTAGAGAAGTTACAGGATAAGGGAACCCTCCTGCCCTGCTGGTGGCACTGTAAATTGGTCCTACACCTATGGAGAACAGTCTGGAGAATTCTCAGAATGCTAGAAATGGACCTATCCTATAGTCCAGCAATTCCTCTCTTGGGGATATATGCAAAGGAATCAAACACACCCATTCAAAGAGGTCTGTGTATAATTATGTTTATAGCAGCATAATCTGTAATAGCCAAAACCTGAAAGCAGCAGATGAGTGGCTGAGAAAGCTATGGTCTATATAGACAGTAGAATACTACTCAGCTATTAAGAATGATAAATTCACTTCACCTCATCTTGGATGAAGCTTGAAGGAATCATGTTAAGTGAGATAAGCCAGAAAGAGAAGGATGAATATGGGATGATGATCCCACTCATAAACAGAAGTTGAGAAATAAGAACAGAAAGGGGAAACACAAAGCAGAACTTGACCTGGGTTTGGTGTGTTGCACCAAAGTAAAGGACTTGGGGTGGGGATGGGGGGACTTCAGGTCCTGGTGCCTGATGGCAGAGGAGAACCTAGGTGGGGGGTGAGAATATTTTGCAGAAAACTGAGTGATTTTATACATGTGCCAATACCTATATCTACTATAAACTATTAATCCTCCTAATAATTAAAAAACAAACAGAAATATAACTTAGGGTGGGGGTAATAAAAATTGGTCAGGTATTATGAAAATTTCATCTCTTTTTAAAGCATTAGAAAGTAAGTCTCAGTTTGGATTCTCAGAGGACTGATTTTGAACTATTCCTTAAAAACTCTGCTAAAAGGTCACTGTATAATTAGGATCAAAGAAGTCTTTCAAATGTCCAAATTTCTTTCAGAGATTGATTCATGGGTCTCTGAGAGGGAAAACACTTAAAACATTTTTTATTATCTTTATTTATTTGATAGAAACAGCCAGAAATGGAGAGGGAAGGGGCTGATAGAGAGGGAAAGAGACAGAGAGATACCTGCAGCTCTGCCTCACCACTCATGACGCTTTCCTCCTGCAGGTGGGGACCCGGGGCTTGAACCTGGGTCCTTCTGTACAGTAATATGTGCTCAACCAGGTGCGCCACTGTTGTATGCTTTACATTGGGTTGTTCTAGCTCTCCCCCGCCAAGAAAATTGGATCAGTCCTGCTAGTTTCGCGGGCTGCTTGGCCCCGCCCCTGGGAACCCCGAGAGGGTTCCAGAGTTGCAGAGTTCGAGAGTGCTTGGCGCCGTCGCGGGGGAAAGAGGCAACAGAGTTCTGTTTGGTGATTAGTTTGGGTTAGTTTATGAATCGTTGTTCCTGAATAAAGAAATACAGCTTCCCTGCCCAGCCGTGTGTCTGGTCGTCTCTGTTACCCGCCCGTGAAGCTAGCCCGGCCAGCTGGAGCCCCCGAACATTAACAACATGCCACCAACCAGCCCCCTGGGAAAACACATTTTTAAGAGAATAAACTCTGAGCTATAGTGGTCTACTGTGTACAGAAGGAGCATAGAAGTACAGAGATTCTGCAAAGCATTTATTCATTCTCTCAACAAGGTTTATTAGTGCCCTCAATGGGATGCATTGGATTGACCTTCCCGTGGTGCATCTCGTGAGTACCCATTCATTGGGGAAACTGACGATCCTCCCTAGCCGGGCAAACGCTAGAAGAAGAAGTGCCCTCAATATGTCAGGTGTTGTTCTAGGCACCAGGAATACTCCCCACCCCCAAATCAGACATCATCTTTGCAACTTATACTTGGAAGAAAAAATACCCATTGAACAAACTACACTGCAAATATACTCAAAGGTTTTGATTGGGGTCAGGGTGAAAGTAAGCTGGACAGTCAGGAAACTATTGTAGCTATCCAAGTGAGAGACAGCTGACTTGGATTAAGGTGGTGTCAGGTGAAAGAGAAGTAGAAGGATTCAAGATATGCTGGAGGTAGAGTTGATAGGACTTAGCCATTCTGGATCTGGGGAATTAAATGATGGAAGAATATTCGTTCATCTAGACTGAGTAGGTAGTTGACTTGATGGGTTTACATTTTCTCCAGTGGTCGAGGGTATGGTGGGTAGAATCCAGGATTCTGTGAAGAATGCAAATTAAATGGTTCTTTCTCCCCAAATATTAGTGTTCGGGTATATGTCGCTGGTCCTGACTTGGATGGGATTTGCTCTGGCCCACTGCTCTTTAGCATGATGTCTGGCATGTCTGGTTTACATTGGCTTAAAGTTGGTATTCATGAAGTGCAAAACTACTGTTAACTCAATATCCTCTGGAGTGGTAGCAAAATCTGCAGTAATCCCCCCCCTCAGGTGGGCTTTTCAGAGTTAAGCAGGGCAAATGCATTTTTTACATTTTATTCTTGTACAATCTCAAAGACAGTAAGCTTCTGGAAAATGCAAGGTCATTTGTTCTAGTGTATCTTTTCCATTTACTATGAACTGGTAAGACCCTGAGTGTGATTTTTGGAAGATAGAAATGAAAAATTCTTCTGTTGTCTCTGTGACTAGAAATCATGCCTGTTTATTTTATCCCTTTCATAACTAGACTATTCATATTTGATTAACAAATATATGTTAAGTGAAAGCCACTCCATCTGGATGTTTTATCTAGACTCCAGGCCTGAATTGAACTCTCCATGGAACTTGAATTACCTGATAGTAACTGGTAAAAGTTCGTGTCGGGTCAACAAATTAATGTAGAAAGCAGCTTAGCTCATCTGTAACCTATTTCTCTAGTTGATATAAACAAAACTTATACTGACCTTGTAGTTGTTTCTTAATCTCTGATAATTCCCTTAACTATAGATTTCAGTTACAACAATATACTTAAAATTTCAACTCTCAAAGTTCAGTTGTGAGATAACTTGTTAAGATTTTTATTTTTAATTTTTTTATTTAAGAAAGGAGACATTAACAAAACCATAGAATAAGAGGGGTACAGTTCCACACAATTCCCATAACCCGATCTCCATATCCCATCCCCTCCCCTGATAGCCTTCCCATTCTCTATCTCTCTGGGAGTATGGATCCAGGGTCATTGTGGGTTGCAGAGGGTGGAAGGTCTGGCTTCTATAATTGTTTCCCCGCTGAACATGGGCGTTGACTGGTCAATCCATACTCCCAGTCTGCCTCTCTCTTTCCCTAGTAGGGTGGGTCTCTGGGGAAGCAGAGCTCCAGTACACATTGATGGGGTTGTCTGTCCAGGGAAGTCTGGTCAGCATCTTGCTGGCATCCGGAACCTAGTGGCTGAAAAGAGAGTTAACATACAAAGCCAAACAAATTGTTGAACAAACATGGACCTAAAGACTAGAATAGTGCAGATGAGGTGTTGGGGGGGTATTCCCTGCATGCTCTTATGTACTTTTGCTTTCAGGTATATATATTTTTCCCTAGTTTATGGGCACGTGTGAACCTATACTCTATCTCAGGGATCAACTTGTTAAGATTTTATAAAATTCTTTCCTTCCTCCCATATCTCTGTAGAATTCCTTTCATGGCACTTCTGTGAGTTGAGAATATCCTGATCACTGCTTGTTTGGTAATGTCACCATATATCGTATTCTTTTAACATAGATCTAATGTCATTGTATAATAAATACCAGCTTTGTAATGTAATTTGATCAAAATAATTCACAGTCTTCCATGACTCAGAAACTTGACATTTGAAGTCTACTTTCCCTCCCACCCCCTTTGGACACATGGGCATGAATTGGCAAGAAGAAAATAAAATATCGTGAAGTCCATGCAGCACTTGAAGTGCCACTAGGCTATAAATGTGTGTGAAGCAATGACAGCATGACACATGTCCTCTGTTGCAACTACTCAGCTCTGCCATGATAGTATAGAGGCAAATATAGATAATACATAGTGTCTGTGTCCAAGTGAAACATTATTTTTGACACAGAAATGTGAGTCCCACACAGTCTGTGTGTCATGAAATATTTATTTCCTCCCCCTTTCAGCTACTCAAGAATTTGAAGACCATTTCTAGCTCATAAGATGTTAGAGACAGGTGGCAGTGTAGATATGGCCCTGCAACCTATAATTTGCTGATCCCTGCTCCAAAACATAAGCTAAAGGAAGAGTATCTCAAGAGAGAGCCTAGAAACGGGCCAAGGGAACTCTCAGTTCTTTGTTGAATTCAGAGGAAACATTTTTTTAAAAATATTTATTTTATTTATTTATTCCCTTTTGTTGCCCTTGTTGTTTTATTGTTGTAGTTATTATTGTTGTTGTCGTTGTTGGATAGGACAGAGAGAAATGGAGAGAGGAGGGGAAGACAGAGAGGAGGAGAGAAAGCTAGACACCTGCAGACCTGCTTCAATGCTTGTGAAACGACTCCCCTGCAGGTGGGGAGCCGGGGTTCGAACCGGGATCCTTATGCCGGTCCTTGTGCTTTGCACCATAGAGGAAGCATTTTTGACAATACTGTAGGGCAAACCAGATAAAAGCTGATTGATTGTGAGTAGTAAGACAATGGTTATGGAAAGTGTAAGTAACACTTTTTATAAAAATTGGTTTTGGAAAGGACGAAAGAAATGAGAGAATGATGTGATTTTAAAGAGGATTTAAAAAATAGAAGTAACTTCTTCTAGCGTTTGCCGTAGAAGTAACTTAAAGATGAGCATTTAACATCGATGTTTCTCTTTGTTTTCAATAAGGAAAATAGTACCTATCTTGAAGATTGTTAGGAAGGTTAAATGTGACAAAGTAAATTTTAACCTTAAGATGACACCTAGCATATACTGGATTCTCAGTAACAGATGTTAAGAAATAGTCATATATACTCACAATCTTCTTTGTCAAAAATAAGAAAAGGGTGACAGAGGACCTAGTGGGGGTTGTGTTGTTATGTGGAAAACTGAGAAATGTTATGCATGTACAAACTATTGTATTCACCGTCAAATGTAAAACATTAATCCCCCAATAAAGGGGAAAAAAAGGAAAAAATAAGAGTTTACTATCCCCTATGTTATTTTGTTATTAGGTACAAGTGAGTCTTACAAATCACATGCTGGTATTAGTGGGTTTTTATTTTTATTCATTTTTTTAATGCAACTTTTTTTTTTCTGGTCACATATACCATTACTACACGATCCCCCCAATTCTACTCTTATCCAAGGAAATGGAAACATGTGTCCACTAAAACATATACATAAATATTTAGAGTAGCATTGTTTTTCTAATTCAACTTTTTATTTACAGACCATATATTAGTACTCATCCGCATATTTACCCTGGTGGACTTTATAGTCACATTGCCTGCACACTAAATTTGAGCATAGAGTAGCATCATTAGTAACAGTCAAAAGTAGAAATCACTCATGTTCACAGCCTGATAAATGTGCAAATTAAATGTGAAAGAGCCATACAGTGGAACTGTATTCAACCATAGAAGGGAACCAGATACTGGATGGGAGTTAGAAAATAAATGAAACTTGGAAACATTTTGCGAAATAAAAGAAGTTCATCACAAAAGTCCTTCTAGGAGTTATAAAAATAAATGAAACTTGGAAACATTTTGCGAAATAAAAGAAGTTCGTCATAAAAGTCCTTCTTTTGTGTAATTTCATTTATGTGAAATGTCCAGGATACACAAATTATTTGTAATAACACAAATTGGGTTAGTGAATTAGTAACAGTGTATCAGAACTTAGACAAGAAATAGGCAATGACTATTAACATCAAGCAAGGATATAAAATGACTGATACGGAGTTTGTGGGGTAATTGTTTTTTAAATTTATTTATTCATTATTGGATAGAGACAGAGATAAAGTGAGAGGGGAGGGAGAGATAGAGAGGGAGAGAGAGACACCTGCAGCACTGCTTCACCACTCATGAAGCTTTCCCTCTGCAGGTAGGGAACCGGGGGGGGGGGGGGCTTGAACCTGGGTCCTTGTGCACTAGCACAAGTGTGTGTGTGCTTAGCCAGGTGCACCACTGCCTGGCCCCAGATGATGTGTTATAGTCTGTTCCTGATAATCTACTCAGTAATATCTGCAGTCCTAATAACACACTGCTGTTGAATAGTTTTGCTGAAGGGGTCTTTTATGTTTCTATAGTTGACTGTGTGTGTAACTTTGTTTAAAAAGATTTATTTTTAGAAATAAGTTGAAGTCTTAACAGTTTCTATCTTCATGGAAGAATTTGAATTGTTTTTTTTTCAGACTTCTGGGAACACCAGCAATAATAAGGTACTATCTTTTTTAAAATTTTTAAAAAATATTTATTCTCTTTTGTTGTCCTTGTTGTTTTATTGTTGTTGTTATTGATATCGTCATTGTTGGATAGGACAGAGAGAAATGGAGAGAGGAGGGGAAGACAGAGAGGGGGAGAGAAAGATAGACACCTGAAGACCTGCTTCACCGCTTGTGAAGTGGCTCCCCTGCAGGTGGGGAGCAGGGGGCTCAAATCCGGACACTTAAGCCAGTGTTGTGCTTTGCGCCATGTGCGCTTAACCCGCTACCCTACTGCCCGACTCCCAGTAAGGTACTATCTTTATCCATTTCCAGGCTAGAGATTTTCTGGGTTACCCATATGATTTGAACTAGGATGCACACAGTACAAGGGCTGGCTTAACTCTTAGCCAGTGTCATGCCAACCATCAGTAATATATAGCCAGTGTATAATGTATAGCCAGTGTCATGCCAACCATCAGTAATGCTCATCTTGTCTGTGTTTTAAAATTTGACACTTTGTTCATAATGAACTTTTTTAATGATGGATTTTAAAATTAATTTTCTTTCTTTCTTTCTTTCATTCTTTCTCTCTTTCTTCCTTCCTTTCTTTCTTTCTTTCTTTCTTTCTTTCTTTCTTTCTTTCTTTCTTTCTTTCTTCCTTTCTTTCTTATAGTTTTACCACCAGAGCACTGCTCAGCTCTGGCTTATGGTTGTGCAGGGGATTGAACCTGGGACTTTGGAGCCTCAGGTATGAAAGTCTTTTTGCATAACCATTATGCAATCTCCCCCACCCTAATTAATTTTCTTAATTAAATGAGTAATACCTTTTGATAGGTGCTTTCAGGCCATTGATATTTATTTATATTCTAGAATGAAGATATTTTAATACCATTATTCTAAAATTTAAGAGTGTTCTGATATATGGCATGTTTATGATAATGCAATTGTTTATGAGACCTTTCAGAATGTTTTGCAGGGTAGGCTTGATGATTATTGATTTCTTCAACTGTTGCTTGTCTGAGAAGGTTTTTATGCCTCTATCTAGTTTGAATAACAGTCTAGCAGGATGCAGTAGTCTTGGTTGAAAGCCTTTCTCGTTGAGTGCTCAATATGTATCTTGCCATTCTCTTCTGGCCTTTTGTTTGTGTGAACATTAGATATATTTTTTTTGAAATTAAATTCTTGATGGCATTGGGTTTGTCCTGATGTGTACAGCTGGCTCTACACAGTGGGGCACCAAGTGGTACAATGTTTCCTAGGAGATGGGAATTCAAAGTTGCTGGTGGGTGATCAGGAAACCTGACAAATGTAGCCTTTCTTTATGTTTTTTATTATTATTTTTTAAATGTAGCCTTTCTACCTGCTACAGACCACAGGGAAACTATCGAGCTGCAGCAATAGTGGAGGACAGAAAGAAAAGAGAACCTGATAGCAGTTGCCTCTCAGAGAGGAAGCTGCTTGTTTTTCTCCACAATCCTGACAAGAGAGCAAGGGTCTAAAAATAGAGACTATTAGATCATTCAGTGGTGCTATTTTTATTGAAATAATTGTCATTTCAAAAGAGTTTTCTTTTTTAAAAAGAAGATTTAAAAATATTTCCTTTTTGTTTCCCTTGTTTTATTATTGTTGTAGTTATTATTGTTGTTGTTATTGATGTTGTCGTTGTTGGATAGGACAGAGAGAAATGGAGAGAGGAGGGGAAGACAGAGAGGGGGAGAGAAAGATAGACACCTGCAGACCTGCTTAACCACCTGTGAAGTGACTCCCCTGCAGGTGGGGAGCCGGGCGCTTGAACATGCATATCCTTGGAGTTATTTCTTTTTAACATGAGAGAGGAGAGAGAACTGGAGCATCACTCTGACACATTCGATGCCAGGGATCCAACTTGGGACTTAATGCTTTTTTTTTTTTTTTTTTTTTTTTAACTGAGAGCACAGCTCAGCTCTGGCTTATGGTGGTGAAGGGGACTGAACCTGGGACGCTAGAGCCTCAAGCATGAGGGTCTGTTTCCATAACCATTATGTTATCTCCTCTTCCCAGTAACTGTAGCTTTTAATAAAATTCAAAAGGCCAGTGAAAGGGACAAGATTAGGGAGGGAGGGAGGGATTGAGAGTGGGAGAGTGGGAGAGGGAGGGAGGGAAGGAGAGAGAGAAGAGAAAGAAACCTCTAGCATGACTTGACCAAGTGAGACAGTTGTGATGTGTTCATCCCACTGTACTTTGCACATCCAGATAGTGTCACAGACTCACAGACTGTTGGGAACGATCTGGAGCTCAGGAGAAGGCGTCGCCTTAAATGTGCTCCCTCTAGCTTCTGGGGATTATTAGTGGGTATTTGGGAGGGGAGGACCTGCACACAGATGAGATCACTCAGGAGGATATAGGAGAAAAACTAAAGACAGGGTCCTTGAGCATCTAGGTAGGATGGTAGGGAGAAGGAAGTATAGTGACAGGAGCTTAGAAACCAAAAGAGATGGGAGAAAATTGTGTCACAGAAAAACTAGTGAGAGACACTGGAAGGAATGATCAGTGT
Organism: Erinaceus europaeus; assembly: GCF_950295315.1. Taxonomy (NCBI): domain Eukaryota; kingdom Metazoa; phylum Chordata; class Mammalia; order Eulipotyphla; family Erinaceidae; genus Erinaceus; species Erinaceus europaeus. The sequence continues at coordinate 13,699,365 of NC_080177.1, forward strand.
GACCAGAATAGTGTCCACTGTGGCTCACACTCAGATCAGGACTATCATTAGTGCATTTCAGAAATACAGCAGAGATCAGGTAGCGGGAGATTGATACCTAAAATCTATTTCCTGTGAAAAATGAAACAATACAATCAGCTAAGATGATATGATAAAGGTTCGTAGTAGCCATTAGAGAAAATGTATATAATGTGTATAATGGGATCACTGAGTAGTTTTCAGGCCTAGGAATTTATATGCACCAATTCACACATTTTGTTTCTTTATTTGCTTCTTTGCTTTTACCAGAGTACTGTTCAGCTCTGGCTTACAGTGGTGCTAGGAACTGAACCTAGGACTTTTGTTGACTCAAGCATGGAAGTCTTTTTGCATAACCATTATGCTACCCCCCCATCCTCTATTCACATGCTTGTACAGATTTATTTTACTTTTTTAATGCATTGCCTTGGTCTCATACATGTGTGATACCACTGCCAACGTTCTCACTTCTCATTTTAGAGAGAGGAGATAACCTCACCACTCACCATCCATGGAGCACTCCCATGTGGTGCTGGGGCTCAAGCCCAGGACCTCATGCAAGGCAAAGAGAACACTCTACTAGGTGAACTGTCTCCTGGAGCCTGTACATGTGTCTTAAGCAAGATTAAGTCCAAGTTTGAACTGAAAGGTGTTTCTGTGATAGATGAAAAAGTACACTCACTACTGTGAGTTAAAGTTGTGAACAAGAAAACAATCAAAACCTATGACTCACTTCAAAGTGCATCTCTTCATTTACTAACCCATCTTCCATTTTTAAAATCTTGAGAACAGAAATTCTTTTTTTTTTTGTTTAATTTATTGGGGGATTAATGTTTTACACTTGACAGTGAATATAATAGTTTGTACATGTATAACATTTCTCAGTTTTCCACATAACAGTACAACCCCCACTAGGTCCTCTGTCATCCTGTTCCAGAACCTAAACTGTCCACCCCCACCCCCAGCCCCACCCACTCCAGAGTCTTTTACTTTGGTGCAATACACCAACTCCAGTTCAGGTTCTACTTGTGTTTTCTCTTCTGATCTTGTTTTACAACTTCTGCCTGAGAGTGAGATCATCCCATATTCATCCTTCTGTTTCTGACTTATTTCACGTAACATGATTTCTTCAAGCTCCATCCAAGATGGGCTGAAAACGGTGAAGTCACCACTTTTATAGCTGAGTGATATTCCATTGTGTATATAGACACAATGCTCAGCCAATCATCTGTTGTTGGACACCTGGGTTGCTTCCAGGTTTTGGCTATGACAAATTGTGCTGCTGTGAATACAGGTATACACGAGAACAGGAATTCTTTTTCTTTTCTGGGACCTGGAATTAGTCCCTTTTATTTAGAAGATACTCATATTTTTGAATAAGTGCATTAATAAGTTTTGGTTCTGCTAGATATTTCTGAATTTAAGTCTTAACTTTAAATCAATATCTACTAGCAATAAATATATTGATTATCTTACAGCATTAGAATTCTGTCCAGGGAGTCGGGTGGTAGTGCAGCGGGGAGTCATTTCACAGGTGGTGAAGCAAGTCTGCAGGTGTCTCTCTTTCTCTCCTCCTCTCTGTCTTCCCCATCTCTTTCCATTTCTCTCTGTCCTATCGAACAACGATGACATCAATAACAACAATAATAACTACAACAATCAAAAACAAGGGCAACAAAAAGGAATATATATATATGTATATATATATATATATATGAAGAATTTTGTCCTAAGAGATAAACTCTTATACTTTCTTTTATTGTTATTATTATTTTTTATTTTATCAGAGCATTGCTCAGGTCTGGTTTATGGTGGTGCGGGGGATTGAACCTGGGACTATGGAGCCTCAGGCATAAGAGTCTCTTTGCAGAACCATTATGCTATCTACCCCTACTCAATTTTTTTTTAAGATTTAAAAAAATATATTTATTCCCTTTGTTGCCCTTACTGTTTTATTGTTGTAGTTATTATTAATTGTTGTTGTTGTTGGATAAGACAGAGAGAAATGGAAAGAGAAGGGGAAGACAGAGAGAGGAGAGAAAGATAGACACCCCTGCAGGTGGGGAGGCAGGGACTCGAACTGGGATCCTTATGCCGGTCCTTGTGCTTTGCACCACCTGCACTTTACCCACTGCGCTACCGCCCAACTCCCCCCACTCAATTCTTATACTTTCTTTATACTTAATAATTAGACTGATGCTCAACTCTAATAAAATCCATCCTGTAACGTAAGAGTTTATTAGAATAAAAATACATGTACAATATCCAACATTAACATTATTTTACATGGCATGTAGGTTTTTTCTTCCATTAAGTTTTTTCAATCCTTTTATAGTCTATTCTCTAGATAATTTTCATATCTGTAAACAAATCTTAGATTACCAAAGACATGGTATACCCACCAATTGACAAACATCAAAACTTACGAGCTGAAAACTGGTAATCATATCATAATGTACTAAAGAGTTCTGTAGTGTTTTGGAAAGAGAAGAAAAAAAAGATGAAAATAAATCAGTTGAACTGAGGTAAGTTGTAAGAAAAGGTTTTTAGTAGCAAAAATCACCAACATTGAGATGAGACTATTAGAAAATTGGTGGAAGATTCACTTAAATGTTTGCATACTCTAGATTACTTTTTTTAAACTAAAAATTAACAAAATTCCATGTTAGAAAAAGAGACAATTTGTTGGTTCTACTTAAGATCTGCATATATTCTAGGTCTGTCTCTCCTTTAGAAAAAGAAAGCATTGATACAAACAGTCCCAAGTCTAGCTCAGAGAAGAAAGATAATGAAGATTAGAACCAACATTTCAAGCTGCCTTTTGGAAAGAAAATTAAAAACAGAGGTAGACAGTTAAATATTAGTGGCCAAGCTACTTAAATGACTAATTTCTGTCTTGGTGTGTAATTGCTAACTTTTTATATTTGAAGCCGAATGGTGAAGAAATTTAGATGTACAGAGTAAGGCCTAGCATAAGTTATTTTCCTTACATCCAAGAAAAGTAATAAAAATAAAACCAGGCATAAGACCTCTGTTAAGAATACGATTGTTTAAAGCACTACAGGGCATGCACTTTTTAAAGCAGGAGGGTGAACCTCATCCTAAGGCTTCTAGGTTTTTATGAGGCTAAGCCACAAAGCCCATCAGGCCTGGTCAGTCAAAGTAGGACTGTAGGGTGCCTCGGCGCCGGATGTCACAGGTCCAGCAGTGAAAGCCACCTCCCAGGGAATTGGCGTTCCGAATGTTAACCTTAACGGTACTGATTCCTGCATTAGAGAGAGACATGGTCAGTTGAAGGGACTCACATAAAGATTCTCCTACAGAAGTTAATGATGGGAAAGGAATGCTGTGGTGAGGGCAGATGGTTATGTAAAGAGATTGTCATGCCTGAGATTCCAAAGTCCCAGGTTCAATCCCCTGCACCACCATAAGCCAGAGCTGGACAGTGCTCTGGAAAAAAAAAAAGGAATGCAGTGATTGCAATCCTAACTCTACCTCAATCCAGGCTACTCTTTGGATTTACACCAATTACTCTCATCTAGTTTATTCCACTGCTTATGTAAAACCTTTACTGAAAAGTTAGCAAACTGAAATCTTTTTTTTTACTAATGACTCACCCTAAGTGCACAGGTTAGATGAGCATATACATCTGCTAAATGTTCAAAAATGGTCAGATTAAAATTGCAAGACCTTTTAGAGCTATGCTCTACTTTTCCAGATTGTTTTTCATTTTTATCAGGTCATCTAGTAGGAAAAGTATAAGTTAGTCAATCTGAAAAGCTGACTTTACCTACTTTCATATAAGTAGAATTTATCTATCAACATTAAATTTACCAGCCTATATTGATGATGAAATGGTGGAACAAAGCTCATATTTAATATCTGAGTTGTATGGTTAAACAGGCTCTGAAGTTACTCAGACCATTAATTTACTATATCACTACTTCTGTTGTAGTTATGATGCACACAACTCAACACCAACCAATGGAAGAGTTGTAACTTGGCATATTGAGGTTTTAAAAAAGAAAAATGTATTCTACAAGTGGCTTATTATTTCATTCTGTTGATCTGAAAGAAGAAAAGTTGGTTTGGGAGAAATAAAATTATATATGCTTGAGGCACTGGCAAGAGGATAGAAATGAAGGACAGAAGAGAAACTCACTATTTGGGGGGGTGTATTTATAGTCATTAAAGGGCCCATTAGAAGAGTCAGGATGTGGTAGCCAGTATTAAGCATCAGGAAAGGATTTCCTGAGACTGAGCAGGGCTTTGAAAAATAAGAATAAGGTCTGAACACAGTTAAGAATTGACTTAAAAATTTTGCCTTATTTATTTATTTGGATAGAGACAGAGAAATTGAGAGGGAAGGGGGACAGAGAGAGGGATATAGAGAGAAATCTGAAGTACTGCTTTACTGCTTGGGAAACTTTCCCCCTGGAGGTAGGGACTGGGAGCTTGAACCTGGGTCTTTGTGCATTGTAACACATGTGCTACGACCCAGCCGCTACGACTGGAGGTTTTTTTTTTCCCTTTTGTTGCCCCCCCTTCTATTGTTGTTGTTATTGATGTCGTCGTTGTTGGACAGGACAGAGAGAAATGGAGAGAGAAGGGGAAGACAGAGAGGGGAGAGAAAGATAGACACCTGCAGACCTGCTTCACTGCCTGTGAAGCGACTCCCCTGCAGGTGGGGAGCCAGGGGCTCCAACTGGAATACTTAAGCTGGCTCTGGTGCTTGGCACCACGTGCGCTACCACCCGACTCCCACCAATTGACTTTTATTATTATTATTTTTTTTTATTTATTTATTCCCTTTTGTTGCCTTTGTTGTTTTATTGTTGTAGTTATTATTGTTGTTGTCGTTGTTGTTGGATAGGACAGAGAGAAATGGAGAGAGGAGGGGAAGACAGAGAGGGGGAGAGAAAGATAGACACCTGCAGACCTGCTTCACCGCCTGTGAAGCGACTCCCCTGCAGGTTGGGAGCTGGGGTTCGAACCGGGATCCTTATGCCGGTCCTTGTGCTTTGCGCCACCTGCGCTTAACCTGCTGCGCTACAGCCCGACTCCCCCACCAATTGACTTTTAAACATGTTTCCTGGTTGACATATCTCTGATGGTTGACACTGTTATTTCTGATCAGAATTCAATTGCTTGATAAAGTTTGCTTTAACAATTTCCCTGTACTAAAAAGATAATTAAAAGTAAAAATTATAAATCAGAAACTTGTTATATCTTAAGTTGAGAAACCATATAATATTAGTGGACAAAGGAACTGAATGCAAAAAATAGATTAGTATCTTTAAAAAGCCAGAGAAAAGTGGCATAGCACAAGGGGCTTAATCTTCAGACTGAGCCCATTCTAAAATATGACAGGACAGTCTTTTTAAACTGATACTAAATTATTTTCATTTTCTTTTTTTTTAATTTTTAAAAAATTATTTATTTATTCCCTTTTGTTGCCCTTGTTGTTTTATTGTTGTAGTTATTATTGTTGTTGTTGTTGTTGGATAGGACAGAGAGAAATGGAGAGAGGAGGGGAAGACAGAGAGGGGGAGAGAAAGACAGACACCTGCAGACCTGCTTCACCGCTTGTGAAGCAACTCTCCTGCAGGTGGGCAGCCAGGGCTTGAACCTGGATCCTTACTCCGGTCCTTGTGCTTTGCGCCACCTGCGCTTAACCCACTGCGCTACAGTCCGACTCCCACTGATACTAAATTAAAGAGAGGCAAATACTTTCTTCTGGATAATTGAAATAGAAGGCATGAATCCAAACAACTCAGTCTCACCAAATGTACTGCCTGGCTTGATTTGATACTTAGAATGTGTCAGGCATGTAAAAAGTGATAGCCCCAGCTCTAGGTATCAGTCATCTGAAGACTGTTTCAACATTTTTCTCAATAGTATTTATTAGAATAGCTGACCTCAGGAGAAGCAAGTCCTCACCCACATAAAAATCAATGCTGTGAGTTGGATGGTAGCACCAGGCAATAGCACATACATTACCAAGTGTGAGGACCATGCCCCTAGGGGCCCCCATCTGGAAAGGGGAGCTGCATAAACAGTGGATCAGCCCTTTAGCTGTCTCTGTCTCTTTTCTCCCTCTCCTATCTCTCTCTCTTCTTCACCCTCTATTAAAAGTATGACCACCAGGAATGGTGGAGTTGTGGTGCAGGCACAGAGGCTCCAGCGATAGCCTGGAGGCAAAAACAAACAAAAAATTCTAACCCCCCCCCCAAAAAAAAACCAACCCAAAATATAACTAATGCTGCTTTTTAGTTTAAAGTTGAAGGACTTAATGACATCCTCTATTAGGTTTCATTACTTGTTCACACATGACACTTCTGTATCTACACCCTTGTGAGGCCTTTAAAATTTATAATAATAATTAAATGACTTTAAAGAACTCTCAATAATTTTTTTTTTTTGGCTGACTAATCTCTACGCTTATCTGCAAAAGGGTCCTTCTATTAATAATAACTTTGGTACCTATTAAGGGGGTAGAAATCAAATATATCTAATTCCTCTAAGAGTAATTTGTCTAATTCATCTAAGATACAGTCTGAATTAAAATGTATACATTAGGCAACCTGGAAAGTGGCACAGTGGAAGATGCATGGGACTCTTGGGCATAAGGTTCCAAGTTCAATTCCCAGGATCACATGTGCCAGAGTAGCACCCTGGTTCTGTCTCCCCACCCCATTAATAAAGAAATATTTTTAAATGTACAGAAGAGGATTCAGGGAAATCATATAGCAGACCTAGTGTGTCACTTGCTCAGTTCTTACATTGGATATTTTCATGTATGACGACATGTCTCACTTAGGGCACATACCCAGCTTTTCAAACATCTTCTGAATTGGGGTTTCATTGGCATCCACCATCACACGCTTTTCATCCAGCATTAAGACATTCATGGAAAGCCATTTGGAGGACATCCAGAGTGGGTGATCTACAAAGAGCAACAACTCTTAACTCAGGTCTGCTGTCCTTTCTGTCTAAAGCAAGGATTTCAGAGTGAAAAATATCAAGATGACAGCTTAGTTCTTTCAGTGATTACCATTCTCTGAGGAATCATATTGTAGTTTTATTTACACTGAGGAAACAGACTTATGGGGGGTGTAGTGTCACCTCTTCAAATTATGTATGGTCACACAACACCTACACCACCAGGGGTGAAATTTATCTTAATTGGAAGATAATTTATCTATAGATGTTATGAATCAACCTGCCGCCATTCAACAATTGATTTTTTTCTTTTTTTTAGAATATTTATTTATTTATTTTCTTTTGTTGCCCTTGTTATTTTACTGTTGTAGTTATTATTTTTGTTATTACTGATGTCATTGTTGTTGGATAGGACAGAAGGGGAAGACAGAGAGGGGGAGAGAAAGACTTATGAAGTGACTCCCTCCTCCCCTGCAGGTGGGGAGCCAGGGGCTTGAACCAGGGGCTTCCGCCAGTCCTTGGGCTTTAGCCACCTGCACTTAACCTGCTGCGCTACCACCTGACTCCCTCTTGTTTTCTTTTTAAAAGTCATTTTTTGGAGGCCAGAGAGAGAATACTGAATGGGATATGTGCCTTGCCATGCATGTGCTCTAGGTTTGAACCACAGCACCAAGTGGGAGTCGCCCTATGGCACCAGAGGAAGCTCTGATTTTGTGGTGTCTCTTCTTCTCTATCTCTTTGTCTCTTTCTCTGAATGAAAAAGTAGCCCAGTGGTGCAACTGTACATGCACATGGCTCTGGGGACACACGCGTCATTTCTTGCTCTATAGGATGTTATTATCTCCTGCATTCCCCCATCTTATCACTTTCTTTTTCTGTGGAAGGACAGGGTGCAAACACAAGTTCAGCTCAGTTGTAGGGCTCATGATCCCAACCAGTATTGAGTTACTCCTTACTGGGGGAAATGTCATCTCTAATTACTAAAGTTAGGGCTGCTGTCCTTAGGTGAAAGATTTTTAGTCACAAAAGGAACCACTTGAGTCAAATTCAACATACCCTTTGGGATGACTGGTTCTGGAGCAGTAACTATGGTCCATCCTGCTTTCTTGAAAAGATCAATCTGCACGGCCAAAACAAAACAAAAAAACCTCAGGAGGCTTAAACATATATGTAAGACACACATATCTTATCATTTTTGTTCTATTACATACACACACACATCTTATAATTTTTGGTCTCATAGTCCTTATAACTAACAATTCTTTTTTTGAAAAGCTATCTTTTCTACTCTTAAAATAAATTAATTTCAAAATATTTTAAAGATTTAGTCTGAATCCCAATTAAAAATGTGCATAAAGCCTTAAATTGGCAGACAATAAAGTTAAGAAGTACAGGGATGTTGATTGTTTTTAAAGCCTTATGATGTTCTCAGGTATGAGAGACTGAAAATTATCAAGATTTGATAATTTAAAAAATTATCATAAGAGAAGATGAAAATATTTCCTAACTATTTAGTTATAAAAAACCAAAAATGTCTGGGGCCAGGTGGTTGAGTGCACATGTTACAATGCGCAAGGACCCAGGTTCGAGCCACTGGTCCCCACCTGCAGGGGGAAAGCTTCACAAGTGGTGAAGCAGTGCTGCAGATGTCTCTCTGTCTTTCTCGCTCTCTATCATCCCCACCCCTCTCAATTTCTGATGGTCTCTATCCAACAGATAAAGATTTAAAAAAAAAAAAGAAAAAGAAAACAAAAATGTCAAAACCATGGTACATCTACTTTATAACCCACTACGTCTTTTTTCTTTTTACCTCCAGGGTTATTCCTGGGGCTCAGTGCCGGCACTAACAATCTACCACTCCTAGCAGCCATTTTTTTCCCATTTTATTGAATAGGACAGAGAGAAATCGAGAGAGGAAGGGGAGATAGAGAGGGAGAGAGAAAGATAGACACCTGCAGACTCACTTTGCCATTTGTGAAACGTACCCCCTGCAGGTGGGGATCGGGGGGGTCAAACCTGGATCCTTGAGCTGGTCCTTGTGCATAGTACTATGGATGCTTAACTGGTGTGCCACTGCCCAGTCCCCTAACCCACCACTTTCTATCTATGGTCATGGTATAAAGATAAATGTCAGGGATATACTTTTAGGTGTACCAAAGAACAGTAATTGGCCCCACTATCCATTATAACTCAACCAAACCTATGTTCACATAATTCATATCAACATGCCAATAAATGATATTTAAATGAAACAAGTAATTGTAGTTATTGGTCTAAATACATGGACTAAAAATGAATGGTGACATGGTAGAAAATTTCAAAAGTTATACTACAACCTAGAAACAGCACAGAAACCATTCTCTGCCCAAGTGGAAGGAGGAAGTAGGAGGTTGCAGGTGATGGGGATAGACCCGTTGCAGTGGCTCTGTCCTCCCTTAAGGGAGGGGATGGCTAAAGGGGGCCTGACTGGCTGGCATCCGCCCAGACATGTAGGGGTTGTTTTGCTTGCAATTCAGCTGCAAATTATGAGATAATAACAATACAACAATGAAGTCTGAAACATCAGAAGCAGCCTTTATCAACCTGGCTTCTCTGTACAAAAATATCTCTTCCAGCTCAAATGAAGTCAGCAGCATCAAAGCATGGCTCAAATTCAGTCGTCACAAATTTTCCCTGAACAGCCAATTTATGTTGATCTTCTGCAGAATGGATGGGATAATCCTGACTGGAACAAGATTTGGGTAAAAACATATACCGCCATAAGCTTGAAATTCTGATAGTAGGAGGCAGACAAAATCAGCTTGATGACACCGTCCTGATTACCATGGCTGCTATGTCAATTTGTGAGTACTGGACATGTTGTAGGACATACATTATAGACAACCCAGTGTTTGAGTAGAAGGAATGTTGAGTGTGGCTGAATTTGCCATTTTGAACTAATTAGAATCGCAAAGAGCCATTGAGGTAGTTTAAATAGAAGTGGCAATAACTTCAATTGTTAGACTTTATCTCTTACCTGGTGGCATGGCCTGTCAGGGTTGGAAATCACAAGGCCAGGGCCAATGATATTGAAGGTAGCATCAATATGCATTGGGTTGGGGTCTTTAAAGGAGATGATATGCACTCTGTAGTCTGGAGCAAGATGCCTGCGCATCCACTCAATGCCCAGGTAGTTTGTAACCTGCAAGTAAAAGGAAGATGTGAATCCACAAAGAGTTGGTTTTATATTTAGAAAACTAAAAACAATTGCAGTTAAAATATTTTAATGTGGTAATGAAAAATACAACGACGAAGTCTGAAACATCACAAGCAGCCTTTATCAACCTGGCTTCTCTGTACAAAAATATCTCTTCCAGCTCGAATGAAGTCAGCAGCATCAAAGCATGGCTCAAATTCAGTCGTCACAAATTTTCCCTGAGCAGCCAATTTATGTCTGTCTTCTACCGAACGGATGGGATAATCCTGATTGGAACAAGATTGAAAATGTGAAATGCACTGGTTCCCAAGAAGATGATTTATAGTGTATTCATTACTAAGAAAATTCAATATCATTCCCCAAAATGTTATTACCTAGCAGTAATACCACAGATATAGACTAAAAACATGCATGGAAAGATGTAGGCCACGTAAACCAAACTAACAACCAAAAACTTTAAACCAGGCATGACGACAGTTTCATGATACTTAGAAGGATGTGGTATAAAGGCATGAATGATTCTGAAAATCATCTATGATCCCTACATTAATTTTTGAAGGCCATCTATAATACTGAACGTGAATAGGATAAAATAATTTTGTTCTTTCAGAAAAGGATTTTGATCCTAAGTCTAACTCACATCACAAAATGGAATACTGTGCATTTCCTGGCAGATTTGACTGAATGTGGTAACATGAAATCATTACTTATTTCTGTCTTGAAGCATCTAGGAATAATTTTAACTCTTTCTGTAAATAATAAATGACCTAGCAAATGACATACAATTCCTTTTACTAGAGAGAGAAGAATTCAGCCTAGTGAATTTTCTTTCTCCATGGAAAAATAAGTGTGTGCCTTTAGTTTTTTTTTTCTCCCAGAAATGGAATGATAAATACTGTTCACTCATGGGGTTGTTGAGCATAGATAGGACTGAAGAGGTGAAAAAACACATAGTTCAAGATATTGCACATGGTAAAATCAAATAAGAGCCAGTTATTATTACCATCATTGCAGCTATTATCACAATACAATGTACTTTCATTTGTACCACAAACAACTGTCTTTCAAAATAGGTGTTATGATTATTTTTTCTGAACTGTTTCTAAATACACAATAAATGCAAAGCATCAGAGAATACCTATCTCCTTCTTTGAAGATTATTTATAAAAGTTACTAAATGCCCAGAAACACAGCTCAACTGGTAGGGCTGGGGACTCTCATGCCTGAGGCTCTAGTTCTGAAACCTGGTGCCATATGTACTGGAGTGGTGCTCTGACTTCTCACTCTTGATGTGAAATTCTAGTATGGAATAAATAAAAAATACATATTTTTAAAAAGTACTAATATAGACCAATGGAACAGAAATGAGAGCCCAGATATAAAGCTATGCGCGCGCACACACACACACACACACACACACACACACACACACACACATATTTTTAAGTGCTAATAAACTTTCCTCTCATCAGGGACCTACCTGGTCATAAAGCTCATCAGCCATCGTGGGCTTAGGAGCTGTTGTCCACTTGGCACCACGGTGGAAATAGTCTTTGATAATTGATCGATATGCTCGGTACTCAAAGAAGCGTGCTCGCCAAGCCATGGGAGCCTCGATAATCTCACTTCCCACAACTATCAGTATGTCTCGAGGCATCGCACCATATAAACCTATCAGAACAAAACCAAAAATGTACAACAGCTTCAGTAACGCTTATTTCAAGATAGGAAATAAGTTGGAGGTATGATCTGTATTATGTAATAATTGTATATGGGTATGTACAAATAGAAAAAACTATAAAACGATACATGGATGGTTAAGTCAAACAAGAAAAGAAAAGGAGGAGGAGGAGGAGGAGATTAAAGGTCTTTGTTCAAGAGATCTTGAACCACCAAGTTTTCACTTTTTGTAAACTCCTCTGCAACACAAACAGAGTTCTTCAGGGACTGTCAATATCATAAGATAAAAATTGGGCCAAGGCTACCTTCTAGAACAATAAATTAGAATACTCCTCAGGCATGAGAACTATCTTGTATCAATGTCAGTTTATAATGAAATAGGAGTATTTCTGTTCCTTAACTTCTGTTCTTGGAAAAAAAAAAAAAACCAAATGTCTACTGTTCTTATATAAGAAAATGTTCATAAAATTTTGACAAACTTTCAGAGACTCCAGATAGTGGAATTTAGACTGTATACACCCTAATACTATCAAATTGTTCCTAAGTAATCTTTGGAGTTTTGAAAGTTACTAAAACAAAAAGAATTAGAAATCATCAGAGCTTTCTCCTTATACACTACTAATAAATTAAAAATTATGGCTCTAGCAGTATAGGGTATCTGACAAGACTTACCCGTAGACTCAAAATCAGGAGTAATATACTTCTTTGACCAGTCAATGGGATCAGGCCTCCTCACTGTCACTCCCTCCATTTTTAAAATATTGCACATTTCTTCAATTTCAGCTACCGCCTTTTTCAAATGATCTTTGGGAAAATAATGGCCTCCATTCTTCTGGTAAAATGCCCAGTACTTTTCATATGTGTTGGCCTAGAAACAGAGGGAAGTAAATAAATTACTTATGAGAAATACATTTATCAATAGGTTCACAGGCAGTCACAGTGACCTGTATAACTTAGAAATAAATTCCATTAATGAGTTGAAGTCTTTTGCGCTCTCCTCTTGGGATCTCATAACCTACCCACTCACACTATGCCTGCCATCAGATGGGCTTAATATTCTCTTGTGCTTCTGTTGTTTGTTGTTCACAGATAAAGCAGGTCATATATCTTCCTGTCAGTCTCAATGTATGTGTGTGTGTGTGTGTGAGAGAGAGAGAGAGAGAGACTGACTCCATACATCACAGAATTCTATCTAGAAAATAGTAAAGAAATATTTTGTGGGAAAATAGGTTATGGCTCCCTTAAAGATTAGGGACATGTGCTTTGTTTTTCTTAGAAACTCAGTCCATTTTCTTTTTCAATAGAATCAGCATTGGCAAAATTATGAGTCTGCCACTGGTGGCTCCTCCCATCCCTGTCAATGTGTCTCATCCAATCTTTTTGGGTGGTCATATTGTTTCAGGTCCTTTTGTCATAGAAGTGATCTGAAAAGTGAATTCACAGGTTTTTTTGGCAGTTGAAAAAAAAAAAAAAACCCTTACCCTTTAGGAAGTTTCTAAGGATCATATATATTTTTATAATAATTCTGTCTTTGAAACAACATTGGTTTTTTTCAAGACTATGAATGTCTTTGGACAATATACAATCTCACACTTCTTCAAAATGTTACTACACAACACTCATTATCAAAGTACCAGTATTTCTCCACCAGTGTCTACTGGGCCCACCCCCAGACCTCTTGGTAGCCTCAGTTCTGCAGTACAAGTCCAAAGACTTGTCTTCACATTAATGTACTTGTTTCCCTTGCTCTATTTATTTACTCCATGTGAGTGAAATTATTGAGTATTTTCCTTTTACCTAAGTTCCTTTAGTATTTCTTGTAGGTTTGACTTCGTGGTTGTGAATTTCTTTTTCTTTTTAAATTATCTTTATTTATTGGATATAGACAGCCAGAAATCAAAAGGGAAGGGAATATAGAAAGGGAGAAAGGAGGAGACACCTGCAGCCCTGCTTCATCACTTGCAAAGCTTTCCCCCCACAGGTGGGGACCAGGGGCTTGAACCCAGGTCCTTGTGCATTGTAACATATATGCTCAGTGGTTGTGAATTTCCTTTAAAAATATTTGTATTTAATATTGGAAAGAGACAGAGAGAAGTTGAGGGGATGGGGAGATTGTGAGGGAGAGAGACACCTACAGACCTGCTTCACCACTTGTGAAGCTTCCCTCCTGCAGGTGGGGACCAGGGCCTTGAACTTGCATCCTTGTGCACTCTAATGTGTGCACTTAACCAGGTGCACCACCGCCTAGCCCCCATGGATTTCTTTAACTGCTGTTTATCTGAAAAGCTCTTTATCACTTCTTTAAACTTCATTGATAACTTATCTGGATGGGGTATTCTTAGGTAAATATCTTTTCCATTCAAAAACTTAGAAAAAGAATATGCCCTGTCTTTGCTGGCATTTTGAGTTTCTGTTGAGAAAATAGTTGGTAGTTTCATGGGAAGTCCATGATAGGTGACACTGCTTTTCTTTTGCTATCTTTAATATTCTTCCTTCACCTTTGATCTTTGCTATTTTAATTATTATGTGCCTTGGTAAGCTTAGGTTTGGATTTGTTTAGAGGTCTTAAGAGTTTCCTGCATCTGAGGGTTTATCACCTTCTTCAGTTTGGAAAAAATTTCAGCTACTATTTCTCCAAATAAGAATTCATACCCAGGGCTGGGTGGTGGTGCACTGGTTAAGTGCACATAGCATGAAGCACAAGGACCGGCATAAGGATGCTGGTTTGAGCCCCCAGCTCCCCACCTGCAGGGGGGTCACTTTGAAAGTGACCATACAGGTCTGCTGGAGTCTATTTTTCTCTCCCCCTTTCTATCTTCCCCTCTTCTCCCAACTTCTCCCTGTCCTATCCAACAACAATAATAACAGCAACAACAACAATGGGGGAAAAAAAAGTCTGTCAGAAGCAGTGGATTCGTAGTACAGGCATTGAGCTCGAGCGATAACTCTGAAAGCAGAAAAAAAAAAAAAAAGAATTCATTCTCTTCTCTGTTCTCCTTCCAGTACCCCAGTGATACCGTTGTTTTCCCTCTTGATGTTGTCCCATAACTCTCATAACTCTCCGTTTGTTTTTTAATAATTTTTCTCTACCTTCTCTACCTGTTCATCACTTAGTCTTTGGTTTCTTTCTACTAGTGCTCCCACTGACTGTATTTTTTAAAAACTCAATTACTATATATATTTTAAATATTTATTTATTTCCTTTTTGTTGCCCTTGTTGTTTTATTGTTGTAGTTATTATTGTTGTTGTTATTGATGTAGTCATTGTTGGATAGGACAGAGAGAAATGGAGAGAGAAGAGGGAGAGAGAGGGGGGGAGAGAAAGACAGACCTGCAGACCTGCTTCACCGCCTGTGAAGCGGTGGGGAGCCGGGGGCTCGAACCAGGATCCTTAACGCCGGTTCTTGTGATTTGCACCACTTGTGCTTTGTACCACTTGTGCTTAACCCGCTGCGCTACTGCCCAACTCCCCAATTACTATATATTTTTAAGTATTAATGAGAGAGGGAGAAACAGAGAGGAGAGAGACCTGTAGCATTGTTTTATTTCTTGTGGGACAAGAGGCCTGAATCCAGATCCTTATGCATATAACATGTGTGCTCTGTGGGGTGAGCTACTACCTAGTCCCTCAGCTACTGTATATATATTTTTTATTGTTGTGGTTATTGATGTCGTCGTTGTTGGATAGGACAGAGAGAAATAGAGGAGGGGAAGACAGAGAGGGGGAGAGAAAGACAGACACCTGCAGACCTGCTTCACCGCTTGTGAAGCGACTCCCCTGCAGGTAGGGAGCCAGGGGCTTGAACCCGGATTGTTATGCCGGTCCTTGCACTTTGCGCCACGTGCGCTTAGCCCGCCTCGCTACCGCCCGACTCCCTCAGCTACTGTATTTTAAAAAAATGTATTATTGAGAGAAAAGAGAAAGAGAACCAGAGTGCCAACCCGGCAATACAATGCTGGAGAAATCAACCCTGGGACCTCATATTTTAGAGTCCAGAGCCCTGCCTACCGCTACATTGGGAAATGTAGGCAATGCATAAGGATATAATTTACCAGAAAAATGAAGAATTCCAGTCAGAAGACCCCAATGCTAAACAAACAAAAAAAAAAAAAAAACAAGAACAAAAAGAAAGTATTGACACTTCATCAAAAGATTGAAAAAGCAATGTAGTATATATTTGTTTTTAAAACATTTAAATAAGGCATTTAAAAATGCTTATTTCTCTCATTGACAGTACCAACAGTCAAATAAGGTTTCCATTACAAATCTGATAATTCCAGATAGTGGTCAGTGCTATGAGAAAAGTGGACAATAAATGACATAGAGTGCAACTGCTGTCTAGTTTAGCAATGTCAAAGATTATGTCTTTCCTAGATTTTTCTGTTTCTACTTCCATTTTCACTTCGATGGGATGACATATATCTTTTAACACAGAGAGGCAAACCTGCTTCTTGTTAATTCAATAGCTAGGTTCACAGCAGTTAGGTTAGCTCTGTTGGATGAGAACTAAGCAAATGGAAAACAGGTCTTCAGTAAATACACAGGATGTAAACTAAAGGGGTTGGTAAACTAAAGTCTAGGTGCCAAATCTTGCCACTTATTTTTGTAAATAAAGTTTTATGAGAACACAGATATGCTCAGGCTTTTATTTGCTCTCTATGGCTGCTTCTGATGGAGTTGAGCATTGAATCATTGCCAGAGAAACTTGTGGTCTGCAAAACCTGGAAAAAAATGTATTATCTGGCCCTTACCAGGAAAAAGGTTGCTGGTTCCCTCTCAAGATTATTAGTTGTTTTACTCTTAAAGTTCTGTATAGGCAAACAACAGTCTTAATATCTGGCTTATGAAAAATGTTAGCAGGCAGCTCAGCTAGTAGAGTACAGGGCTTGTAATATCTACGGCTCCTGGTTCAATCATTAGCACCACATGTACTAAAGTGGTACTTGGTCTCCCTCTCTCTCTCTCTCTCTCATATGAAGTTATGCACAGGAAAATGCACTGGTTTGGGATATGTTAGATTCCTTTAAAAATGTTATTGGCATTAATATTTGAATACTTTTCTAAGATCAATCCACTCTAAAAAACCACCAAGGAAGTCCTGCATCAAAGAAGATAATAATGACTCTATATTCCTCTCAGACACATCCTGGTACTACTCATCCATTCACTTTCTTCTTCTCATGCCAGGCACATCTCTTACAGTTCACTAAGAGACAAGAAGCCTTTGACAAGTTAACACTGGGGTACAGCAGATGCACAGTCATGCTGACTTGCCAGTGGAATTCCCAAGGATCCTTTGCTTCTATTGGTGCAAAGAAAAGCTTGCTTTGATCAACAGAAAGTAAACTTTCCTGAGAGCAAAAAGTTGTTTGAACAAATGTGAATTTCCTTGCAGAACTCATAAGTCTGGCTAAGGTTGGACAAAGTTCAAAAGATCAGGACTCACTGCACTTTCCAAGAGATAATTGGAACTTATTTACATTTACTCTATAACACTGTTTAATGAGTTAGCAGTAATTTACCAAGTGTTTGTAAGATAAAAAGCAATATAGCCAGTGTTTATCATGATATTTTTAGTAATCTGTTGCAGATATGTGGCTGCATTCCTAGAAACTGTATTTCTTTCTGTTTATATTTTGTTAACTTACTCTTTTAATGAAAGAAAGATACAAAGAGAAAGAGGTAGAGACCAGAGCACTGATCAGTTCTGGCTTATGGTGGTGCTGGGGATTGAACCAGGGACCTCAGAACCTCAGGTATGAAAGTCTTTTTGAATTAATAATTATGCTGCATCCCTATATTTCTTTAGGAGTCTAAAATCTTTCAGGAGAACTGCCAAATGAATTTTAAATTGCATCTTTGGAGGGCTAGGATGTCTCCACAGAAACTTCATGTTTATTTAGCTGCAAACTTATATTACCTTAACCTTGAGCAACTTTGCATTTTATACAAAGAAAGTATTTTTAAAAGACAAAAGTGCATATTTGATGAAAGTATTCACTATGTTTTATAGAATAAAAGCAATACACTAAAAGCCTTGTGTTTCCAAACAACTCTGTTACTTAATTATTTTTTTCTACTTTCATAAGAACATGGGTATTTAAAAAGGGAGAGGCATTACTTGTTGCCAGGAAGGTTTCCTGGGAAGTACCATCAGGGCTGGGTGGCAGTGAAAGCGGTGTGAGAAGATGCGGTAGGAGCAAAGGCATGATTATTGGAGGAGAGCAAGTAGTCTATATGGTCATCTTCTAAAATCGGCTGAAACCCAGGGTGGTATATTGCAGGGGAGAGGGACCCAGATAGCCTGTCATGTTAAAATATTGGTGCATCTTTAAGATGAGCCAGTTATTGAAATGGGAAGTCCTGGAAAGGCTAACAGGAGTCAGATTGTGCAATATCTTGAATACCAGGAGGGCTCTGTCCTAAGTAACACAGGGCGTCACAAATAGAGTAGTCGTAGGAGCAGGATGCATGACAAGATCAAACTTTGGCTTGAAAAGAATCATTCTGATAGAAGAAGCTGGGAGGTGGGTTGGAGAGAACGATTGGAGGAGTCCAGCTAGGAGTTAACTGCAGGAGTCCAGGCAGGAGATGCCATTTACTATGGAGCCAGCGATCAGACCCAGGATCTCGTTCATGCAAGACGTGGTCTCTATGGCTGAGTCTACCTCTCCAGCCTCAGGCTGCAGATGAGATCCTTCCTTTAGGCAACAGCAGAGGGATGAACAAAAAGATGCGGAGGATGTGACTCACAGAGAAATGGAAGATGATCCTTTTGTGTTGTTGTGAACACACAGGAAATGTCAGAAACTGACTGGAAGGGATGAAGAAGGGTCCAGTTTAGCAGAGTGCCTGGCAGTTGAACACAAACCATGC
Organism: Erinaceus europaeus; assembly: GCF_950295315.1. NCBI lineage: Eukaryota > Metazoa > Chordata > Mammalia > Eulipotyphla > Erinaceidae > Erinaceus > Erinaceus europaeus. The sequence continues at coordinate 13,718,078 of NC_080177.1, forward strand.
CAAGTTTGAGGTCCCAGAGAAGTATCTAATGAGATTATTGTGTAGTCCTATATATTCTAGATAAATATGTTGATCTGAACAGTTCAGGAAAAGACATCTGGACCAGAGCAGAGGTGAGAGCAGAAGCTGGGAGAATGGCTGAGAGAAGAGGGCCAAGAGTGAAATTCTATTCAACCAAACACCACCAACAGTGAAAGAAGCAGACTTTAGGGTTAGTGAAAGAATGAACATCCCTATACAGATCCAAGAAGGATAACAGGGGACCTAGTGGGGGGTTGTGCTGTTATATGGAAAACTGGGAAATGTTATGCATGTACAAACTATTGTATTTACTGTAGAATGTAAAACACTAATTTCACAATAAAGAAATTAAAAAAAAAAAGAATGAACATACCAGGAGAACCTTCTGATTCCACAGGAAGGCACTGTCATTTGTGGAAAAAACAAAAACAGAAAACCTCAGAGTTGCCAAGTAAGGCAACTTAAAATGAACAGCTAGCTGTGTCTGGAAGGCACAGAGTAAGTTAAAGTGAAAGCAGATTGTGTGAACCCTGCCTTACCTTCACCTCCACAGTGAATGGGGGGACACAGGCATTTTCCGCTCTGCCCACTATCACTTCCTCCAGTGGGTCCCACTCATTGTAAGAGGAGACTGGACAGTCCTTGGGCAGAGGGTCAGTGGCCTTGTCGTCAGCTGCACAGGAGTTCTGGGAGGAGGCCGCAGCTGCCTGGGTGCTCTGGAAAGTTCGCTGCACCCAGCCTGTGTAGGTTCTTCCAAGCTTCCAAAAGCAACGAAAAAAGATTATTGTGTAGTCCTATATATTCTAGATAGGGTTTTTTTTTTTGGGGGGGGGAGAGGAGTAGAGATGGGTTGAAAATCCAAGTTAACTGAGGCATTTCAAACCTTTGGGAGAGTGTACAGGTAGGTAGGTCATGGACTATGGAAGAGTTTTATCTTCTTGTTTTAATTCTACGCCACCCGTTTTGTCTATTTATGCTAATTGGCGCTGCTCTTTAAAACACCCCAAACTTTACTTCCCCAATTTGTGTCTCAGAATGGGTTTCTGCAATCAGGCTGGGTTACCCAGCTACTTGTCTCTCTACCAGAGCATTAACCTTGGTACAGGTTTACATAGACAGAAAGATTCAAGAACTTAAAAAAGAAAAGAAAAAAAAAAAAGGCTTTCGAAATGGCAGAGTTTACAGAAATCTAGAGTAGGGAGAGTTCCTCACCCACTGGGCAGGCCTCCGATCCCACCCCACCCCCCAGTCTCTACCCTTCTCGATTTTAAGTCTTTGGAAGGAAGCAGCATGGAAGCCAGGCTGGGAACCCCTGCCAGAGGGTGACAGCTGTTCAGAGCTGGCCCGGGGAGCCAAGCAGCGATGCTATTCTGGTTCAGGGAGCTCCGAGGGTCCTGCAGGCCAGCGGAGAGTGAGGGGACCCAGCAGAAACTCCGGGCTGACTGTACTGGGTCCAACGACTCAGGGGAGCCTGGACTCCGTGTCACACTCGGACATGGCCCGGCTGCTTGCCCTCCGTGGTTTCCTGTGCCCCCCACCTCCTCGCCTCTCCATGCACCCACACTCGTCTTCCCCAAAGCCAGGGCACTGCACCCCAGCAGCACCACTCCTTTACGAAGTGGACCTCGTCGTCTTCTTCCCTCCCGCTGGGCCCGAAGCTCAGCAGAAAGCTCCCGGGGCCCTCCGGGTGGGGCTCCCCCCAATCACCCCGGGACTCTGCGCGGGACACACGGCCGCCGATCCGGGCTCTGGCCTCTGAGCCTCCCGGGGGCCCGCGAGGGCGCTGTCACGCAGTTCTTGCTGGACCAGCGAGGAAGGGCGGCGGTGGTCGCACGCACCTGAGACCCGATGTAGTGCACCGCCTCGGCGCCGCGGCTCCCGCCGCGCAAGCACCGCACCCGCAGCATCGCTCCCAGCCAGCCGCCGCACCAGCCCCAGCGAGTCCCCCGCGCCTGCACAGCGAGCCTCGGAGCCTCGAGAGCGCGCCCGGAGGAGCAAGGGGCGCGAGCAAGCCCCCGCCTTTTATAGCCTCGCTCCGCCCCCCCCCCCGCCGCCCCCCGCGCACCCATTGGCTGCCCCGAACAGGTGGCAGGACCCGCGCCTGCAGCTCCGAATTAGGAGTGACAGTGGGCGCCAGGTCAGGGCCCCCGAGATACCCTTTTTTAGTTCGTCAGGCGCGCTGGCTGCTGCTGCGCATTGCTCAGCCCGCACGGGTGGCTGGAGAGGGCCTCCTGGTAACCAGGGAGAAGGATCCGACTGGTGACAAGTAAAAGTATTAGTGTCCACATATACATATATACATACATATATATGTGCATAAATAGATGTATACATAATATACATTTAAATAAATAATTCCCATTTGCAGTTAAGTATACAAAGCCTGAGTCAAAATGAGGGAGGACTACAAGTAGTTTCTCCATTGCATTTTGTGTATCTAAATGTGTTTTAAATTTTTTATTACTGATTTAATGATTGACAAGATTGTAGGTCAAGAGGGGTACAATTGCGTACAATTGCATACAGTTCCCCCCACCAGAGTTCCATATCTCATCCTCTCCATTGGAAGGTTCCCTATTCTTTATCCCTCTGGGAATATGGACCAAAGATCTTTATAGGGTGCAGAAGGTGGGAGGTCTGGCTTCTGTAATTGCTTCTCCACTGAACAAGGACGTTAACAGATTGATCCACACTCCCAGTCTGTTATTGTCTTTCCCTAGTGGGATAGGGCTGTGGAAAGGTGGGGTTCCAGGACACTATGGTGAGGTCATCTGCCCAGGAAAGTCAAGATGGTGGCATGGTAGCTTCTGCAATCTGGCGGCTGTGTGTGTGTTTTAATTTTACCAGGATACATTTGTTAGAAGAGTAGTTCCCTAATAATTCAGAGCCTGAATTACTACAGATTTGTGCAAAACTAGCGTTTTGTGTAAAATTTGGTGTCGTGTAGTGGAAAAATTCAGTTTAAGTTCCTAGCAGGGAAGGGGCAGAGAAATATGACTATTTCAGTTCTGTACTTAATAAAATATGTAACTTTTTAATGAGCTCTTTCAAATTCTTGTGTCTTCGACTAGTTTTCTACAGTCCACTGAATGAAAGACCCTGACAAGCTAAAGAGGGAACTAAGAGAACTGCATCTTAGTCTCGACCCTGCTGTAGACTGTTACGTGTCTACTTGCACTCTTCTTATTCTCAATGGGTGGACAATTTTGCATTTATTGACTGTAGCACACAATCATTCTGTGCTACAAGAACAGTACATACAGATCTTGATGTAGTACCAAAGACTGGATAGTGGTACCTGGCAAATTCTTGGTCTTTTGTTGCTACTTTTTTTTTTCTGAAGAGATGGAATAGGCTGCATGAGCTCTTGCCTTTTTCTCTCTGACAGTCGACTAAATCAACAAGACTTTGTGTCAGTACTACTAAGGTCATCTCCTTGTATTTAATAATTATACACACTCAAGTCTAATAGTAATGTACAGTAAGTCCTCAATGCTGCCAGAGGGTCTTGGGAAACTGCAGCTTTAGGGTAAAATGACACTTTACTAAAGTAGGTCTGCCCAATATTAGTTTCACTGAATGTTGGTTCATATTACTTTTTTTTTTTTAAATCATCAGTGTTATAAGAAAGCAATGTTGAATTAAATGGCATAGTTTCAGAACCTACTACACTCTTGCAGGGGAATCTAGAGGTGTAACAGGATAGTGTGGGGTTAAAGGACAAGAAATAAGAAATACATTCAGAGCATGGCAAACCATTCAACTTTCCAACTTCTTTCTCATCACTGTTGTTTTGGGGATATATATCTCCTAAGATTAAACTTTTAAAAATAATTTATTGGGGGATTAATGTTTTACATTTGACACTAAATACAATACTTTGTAAATGCACAACATTTCTCATTTTTCCACACAGTACAACCCCCACTAGGTCCTCTGCCATCCTGTTTCAGGACCTGAACTCTCCTCACCTCCCACCCCAGAGTCTTTTACTTTGGTGCAATATACCAACTCCAGTCCAAGTTCTGCTTAGTGTTTTCTCCTCTGATCTTGTTTTTCAACTTCTGCCTGTGAGTGAGATCATCCTATATTCATCCTTCTGTTCCTGTCTTATTTCACTTAACATGATTTCTTCAAGCTCCATCCAAGATGGGCTGAAAATGATGAAATCACCATTTTTACTCTGAAAATGACCAATTGTTCTAGTTTATCTATCTCTTCATTTAGCTCCCTCAGTTCTTTATTTATTTTTCTGCCTGGATGATCTGTCAAGTTGAGAAAGTGGGGTGTTGCTGTTAATATATTGCTGTAGCTCTTTCAGAAGATGTTTGATATATTTAGATGGCCTCTCCTTGGGTTCATGGATGTTGATAATCATTAAGTCCTCTTGATTGATCCTCTGAGCACTAAGTAATGTCCAGCCATATCTTTTTAAATGTTATTTATTTTAAGGTCTATCGTGTCAGATATGAGCATAGCTGTTCCTGCCCCCCCTTTTTGTGGCCCATTGGCTTGTATGGTAGTTTTCCATACTTTCACTTTGAGTCTGTGTTTGTCTTGTTGAGTTATGTGGGATTCTGGTGACCTGATGGGTTCCCAAAGTAGTCCCAGTCTTGTCTTGTTGCAGTCTCAGGTGCTCTTTGATATTCCTTGTTCTTTAGAGAAGTTTCTCAACTGAGTAGAGCTGGAGATCTGGGCAGAGTTGTGGTCTCTGGATGCCCTGGTAATTTGGTGGGTTCCCAGAGTCGTTCTAGTACTGTCTGGTTGCAGTCCCAGGTGGTCTCCTTTGATATTCCTAGTTGACTGGGGAGAGGAGAGAGAAAATAAAAAATTTAAAATGACATCATTGTGTCAGGAAGGTGAACAACAAAAGAACCTATTATAACAAGAAATTATTATCTCACTATTATGGTTGATAATCAGAATCTATATATAGGAAGTTAGTGTTTCTATACTCTGTGAAATGGATAAAACACACACTCATATATAGGTATATGACTTGCAGAAGTCACCCATTCTATAAGCTGTTTCTACCCTTAAGGGAAAGGATGGCTGTCAAATCAGAATGTAGTATAACACAAGTTCAAACAAGTTGACTAGTGTGTATTATCTGGGCTGGAATGTAACAGAGGAAGGATGCCATTTTTAGAAATATTATTTGGATTGCATTAATAAAAATATCTCTGGGGTTCGGGCAGTAGTTCACCGGGTTAAGCGCACATAGTGTAAAGCACTAGGATTCGCTCACGCATCCTGGTTAGAGTCCCTGGCTCCCCAACTACAGGCGAAGCAGGTCTTCACAAGCTTCACAAGTGGTGAAGCAGGTCTGCAGGTGTCTCTCTCTCTCTCTCCCTTCCTCTCTCAGTTTCTCTCTGTCCTATCCAACAACACCACTATCAGCAACAACAACAATGAAAAAAATGGCTTCCAGGAGCTGTGGATTTATAGTGCAGGTACAGAACCCCAGCGATAAGCCTGGAGGCAAAAAAAAAAAGGTAAACCATAACTAAATCACTAAAAATAATAATATTAAAAAATATAATATCTCTGGCAGGATACACAGACATTTACAATATAAACTGTCTCTAAGATGGGAACCTGGCAAAAGGGAGGGTTTTTTTTTTTTTTTAATTTATTTATAAAAAGGAAACATTGACAAAACCATAGGATAAGAGGGGTACAGCTTCGCACAATTCCCATCACCAGACCTCCGTATACCAACCCCTCCACTGATAGCTTTCCTACTCTTTAAACCTCTGGGGGTATGGACCCAAGATCACTGTGGGATGCAGAAGGTTGAAGGTCTGACTTCTGTAATTGCTTCCCTGATGAACATGGGTGTTGACAGGTCGATCCACACTCCCAGTCTGCCTCTCTCTTTCCTTAGTGGGGAAGGGCTCTGGGGAAGCGGAGCTGCAAGGCACATTGGTAGGATTGTCTGTCCAGGGAAGTCTGGTCACATCCTGCTAGCATTTGGAACCTGGTGGCTGAAAAGAGAGTTAATACACAAAGCCAAACAAATTGTTGAACAATCATGGACCTAAAGGCTGGGATAGTGCAGATGAAGTGTTGGGGGAGGGGGTCCTCCATTTTGTAGATAGCTAGTAGGCGTATTTTAGTTACATTTCAAAGGGTCTATAGCTATACTAGTATTTTTTTTTTTTTTTTTTTTTTTGCCTGAGCCTGAAATCTGATATGCAGGTGAGTACTAATTATTGTCTGGGGAGGTGATGTCATGGCTGGGAAAGGACCAGAAAGCTGGATCAGAGAAGAGAGTAGCTCCCTAATATGGGAAAGGGGTATAAATATTGTTGACTGTTAACCCCATCGATTTGATCTGATCTGGGGCCCATATTCAGTGTAGAAACCTATGTGACCTCTGCATCCCTGTAGATCTGAGCTCACATTCTGTGGTCATGAGTAGGAACATTCCATGCTGCCCCAGTATTGATCTCTCTTCCTCAGGTGTAGCATAGAGTATGTTGTCCATCTTCCCTTCAGAGGATGGAACATTCTCTACCATTGTTGATCCAGGTTGAGGGCAAGGTCCTATGGGGGCTCACAAAGAGGTCTATTTTGTTGTTCCTGATAGAGATGACTGGAAACAATGGAGAGAGGGATTTATTTGAGGTCTATCAAGTCTGTTTGGGAGACTCAGGACTCCTCAATTAGGGACCCAGCTGGTGGAATGGCCTGATAGTGACTAAAGAGTCATCATTAAAGTATGCCAGTCTCTTGCCCTTATTCAGCTTTGCAGTCCTTGCTTTGCTAAGGTTAGCTTTGGAGTGACTGAGAGAACTGTAATAGGAAGTAGGTGAGGAGGTTATCTAAGTCTAAGTGGACAGACACTATTTCATTATGAACTTGATACTGACTCACTAAAGACTATTGTGTATTTTTGCTTTCAGATGTATATTTTGCCCTAGTTTATGGATACATGTGAACATATGATCTATCTTACAGGACCTGACCTATATCTAGGTTTTGGGACTTTGTTAGGAAGTGAACCTCCTGGAATGGAATTAGAGAATACCATGAAAGGAAAGGTCTCACCCAAGTGATGAGGGTTAAGGGTTGGCATTCCATGCCTGATGTCTCTGTACACAGTCTGAGGTGAAGCATGCTGAGATGGTACCTGTTGCATTGATTAGGTTGGAATCAGTGGATGCAATATCATTTGGCCTGACTTGAGAGAATCATGCAGGGAAGTGAGCCCCACCCCAGAGGTTCCAGGATTGGGAGAAATATAGGCTCCACAGAGGAAGTGGGATATTCCTGTTGTCTTAGGGTTTAAGAAGACAATAGATAGTTATTGCAATAATCGTATTGTTTGGCAATTGGGTTAACTTTGAAAAAGGGAGGTTTTTAAGCTGTATGCCCTAGTTACTTTTGGGTTTTGACATGTAAATGGATTACCTAACAACTTTTCCAATTCCATTACAATTAAACCAAGTTTATAAGCATTTTCAAGCATATCCAAAAGATTCAATTAAGTTTGTTCCTAGTATAAGACACAACAAAATAGAATAGTTTACATGTACAATAGTAACTAAATTGGTTCTCCTGGAGCCAGAAATATGACCATGTCCAACAAAATTGCAGTTTTTTTTTATTCCAAGATTTCCTTAGTGATAGCTTTTACTTTAGAGCACATTAGTATAGTTTTATTTTTTATAACAACAACATGACGATGGAGTTTAAAGGTCAGTCACAGCTTAAACCTCAAGGCTGGCATAACTTGAGAGGAAATAGGGTAGCCAAATTCCTACCCATGGGATAGAACAGAATAGTACCTCAATGTGAAGAAATTCAATGTTTAATTAGATATCTCATAAACATATAAGACTTATAAGGCTGGTTGAGCTTACATAGTGTGCAGGGACCTTGGTTCCAGCTCCTGGTCTCCACCTGCAGGGCGATGAAATGCTGCAGGTATCTCTCCCTTTCTATTTCTTTTGCAATTTCTCTCAGTCTGTATCCTAAATAAATAAAAAGGACTTAAAAAAGAGTTATGAGACAGTTACATACAAAATAACCAAGCCTCCAAATACATGAACCTACCTCTTACCCAGCTGCCCACCCACAGGCATCCTCCCACCGTTGGAGACCAGAAAGATCAGTTACTGGAATGAGAACTTTCAACATGTGCCCTTATTCAGCTTTTGTAGTCCTTACTTTGACAAGGTTAGCTTTGGTGTGATTGAGGGAAGTGTAATAGGAAGGAGGTGAGGAGGGTCTATCAATATTCTAGCTTATCCTTCAGAGTCTGACAAGTTTGGTAAGTGTAACTCAGACCTTGCTCTTGAAATATGTTCCTTTTCTCAGTGTTCTCTTTTTTCCTGCTTGCCTTGTCAATTCTGGGTCAATGAACACCATGGAATTGACTTAGAAATATACACTGCTTCCCAGCACACACCAGTAAGACACTGCCTTGGAATTGCCTGCTTATCTGTTGTTGAACTGGTGACTCCCAAAGGGCTGGGCATTGTTTTAGCCACTGCTGTAATCTTAGCACAACTCTTGACCCAACACAGGCCCTCAGTCAACACCAGTTCAGTGAATAAAGTTTCATTTGGAAAGCCCACACTACAATACCTTACCCCCTTCTTTGATACCTGTGTTGTAGTCTTTGAACACAATATCTTCTATTCTCTTGAAACCATCTTATGTAACTTCAGCTATCTCCTTTATTTATTTATCTATTAGATAAAGACAGAGGAAGTTTAGATGGGATGGGAGAGGTTGATAGGGAGAGAGAGAGATACCTACAGCCCTTCTTCACCACTCATGAAGCTTCCCCAGTGCAGATGGGGACCAGGGGCTTAAACCTGGGTCCTTGTGCACTGTAATGTGTGCACTTAACCAGGTGTCACTGCCTGCCCCCTCTGCCCCCAGCTATCCCCATAATTTATATGCTTTCTAAGCATATAAAGCACCACTTACCTGATCTTCATTTCCAACTACCAACTGGAATTGGGACTATTACCAGTTTTCTGTTACATCTTGGACAAGTCACTCCATCTTATTGAGTCTGAGACTTCTCATCTGAAAATAACAGCACTGGTCACAAGAAAACCTTGAAAGTCCATTGAGCCCTAAGGATGCTTCTACTCTGGTATTTTGTGAGCCTCTCAAGCCCAGCCCTGGTAACAGCGGAACTCACACTCGTCCTTCCTCTTAACTCTTGTCAGTTTTGCAGCCCTTCTAATTTCTTTTATTTTCTTTTTCTTTTCTCTTTTCTTCTCTTTTTCCTTTTCTTTTCTCATCTCTTCTTTTCACCTCCAGGGTTATCATTGCACACTCCGAATCCACTGCTCCTGGAGGCCATTTTTCCTTTTTTTTTTTTTTCCCATTGAAATAGAGAGAGGAGGAGGAGAAAGTAGAAATAGAGAGAGAAGGAAAGACACTTGCAGACCTGCTTCATCACTTGTGAGGTGATCTCCCTGTGGGTGAGGAGCTGGGGACTCGAACTGGGATTCTTGCACAGGTCCTTGCACTTAGAACTATGTGCGCTTAACCCGGTGTGCTACCGCCTGGCTCTGGTCATCCCTTTCTAGTTAAGTATACCTCAAACGCTCCAGACTTCATTGCCTACTTCTTCTAATCTAGCCTTCCATATTCAGTGAGGTGCAAAACCTTATGAAGGCAACCTTCACACTCTCCCCTTCCAGACGTTTAGGATTTTTTTAATAGTTGTCAAACATCTTTTCTCCAAAAAGATGGATTCTTTTACCAGACAACAACAATGGTGAAGTAGTAGATTCAACAACATTAAACTCCAGCTTTCTTCAAGTAATTAAAATACTCTCTGTGACTAGTGGCTCAATGGGTAGAGGGAACTGTGGCTGAGACTCCTGGTTTGGTCTTTGATGCTGCATATACCAGAGCAGGTGCTCTGGTCTCTCTCAACCTCTCTCTCTCTAGACAAGCAAATAAATACATTACTTTAAAAATATTTTCAGCTCAAGTCAGTACTGAAACTGCTATGAGTTTAGGATAGTGAGAAAGGGGCCAACAGGAGAGGATAGCTCACCTGGAAGGGTGTCTGGTCTGCCCGACATGCAACCCAGCACCCACATCACTGGGGGAAGCTTTTTGCTGTGGTATCTTTCTCTCCCTCCCTCTGTCTCTGTGTCTCTTTCTGTCTGAAAGAGTCAACCCAGAACAATGAAGTCATGGCAATGACAGAAAAAAAAAAAAAAAGCAAAACCAACCAACTAACAGCAGCAGCAGCAACAACGAAAGCATGGAGGGGGCCTGGTGGTGGCTCACTTAGTAGATGACACACATTATCATGCAGAAGGATTCAGGTTCAAGCCCTCCAGTCCCCACCTGAAGGGGCAAGGAGAGCCTCATCAGTGGTGGAACAGTGCTACAGGTGTCTCTCCTGTCTCCCTACCTCTTCCTCTCTGTCACCCTCTATCTGGAAAACAAAAAAGGAGATAGAGAAAGGAAAAGAAATTGAAGAAGAAACATCTAGACTCAGCTCCAAGCAGTTGTCTTTATTCCTTCACTTCAGTCTTCAGATACCCTACCGGAGTTTAAAGCAGTAAACATTGTTCTCTTTTTTTTTTAGGTTGTAAGTACACTTACTTTAAAAGGTCTTAAACATCCATTAATGTCTGGATATAAGTGTACGTAAGGCAATGATTTTTAATGGAAAAACAATAGTGTCCATTTCCATCTCCCTCTGCTATATAATAACTTTAATGGAGGATAATTGATGTGGCATAAAGCTCGTATTTCAAAGAGTACAAGTCTGTGATTTTTTTTGTGTATTCAGAGAATCATGCATCTATCCAGTATGTTTCCTTAAAAAATTATTTGTTAATACAAGACAAAGAGGAGGAAGCTGAGGGGAGAGCAGGGCAAGAACCAGGGCATCATTCTGACACACGGGATGTTAGGAATTGAACTCAAGATCTCATGCTTCTAAGTCCAGCACTCTACTCACTGCACCATCTCCTGGGCCATCCAGTATATTTCCATCAACCCCCATAGAAATCCTATACTCCAGGGAGTCGGGCTGTAGCGCAGCGGGTTAAGCGCAGGTGGCGCAAAACACAAGGACTGGCATAAGGATCCCGGTTCGAACCCCGGCTCCCCACCTGCAGGGGAGTCGCTTCACAGGCGGTGAAGCAGGTCTGCAGGTGTCTATCTTTCTCTCCTCCTCTCTGTCTTCCCCTCCTCTCTCCATTTCTCTCTGTCCTATCCAACAACGACAACAACAATAAGCCAACAAGGGAATAAATAAATAAAATAAATATTTAAAAAAAAAGAAATCCTATACTCCTACCTCTTCCTTTCAATCCATGACAAACACTAACCTACTTTTCATGTATTGATTCTCCTAGGCATTTCATATAAGTGGAGACATACATATGTGGCGTTTTGTGTCTGATTCTTTCATTTCACATAAGATTTATTTATTTATTTATTTTCCCTTTTGTTGCCCTTGTTTTTTATTGTTGTAGTTATTGTTGTTGTTACTGATGTCATTGTTGGCTAGGACAGAGAGAAATGGAGAGAGGAGGGGAAGACAGAGAGGGGAGAGAAAGACAGACCTGCAGACCTGCTTCACTGCTTGTGAATCGACCCCTGCAGGTGGGGAGCCGGGGGCTCCAACTGGGATCCTTACTCTGGTCCTTGCGCTTTGTGCCACATGTGCTTAACCTGCTGCACTACCACCCGACTCCCTCTCATTATACTTTTAATGTGCATTTCCCTAATGATGAATGATGTTGATCATCTTTTTATGGGCTTATTGGTCATTTGTACATCTTTGGTTCACCCCAGTCTTAGATCAGGTAAAAATTAAATGCCTTTATTTAAAGGCACATTTATAGGCACTAACATAGTTCTTTCAAGTAAGGCAAAACTGATACTAGTCTAAAACTACAAAGGAGGAATGCTTCTTTCCATCAACATAAGACACTTGGAGTTAAAATTCCCTTACATGTTAAGTAAATTACAAAAGATAACCATATAGTTAATTTTTTATTATTTTTCCTTTATTGGGGGATTAATGTTTTACATTTGACAGTGAATACAATAGTTTGTACATGCATAACATTTCTCAGTTTTCCACATAACAATACAACCCCTACTAGGTCCTCTGTCATCCTTTTCCAGGAACTGTACGCTTCCCCCACCCACCCCAGAGTCTTTGACTTTGGTGCAATACACCAACTTCAGTTCAGGTTCTACTTGTGTTTTCTCTTCTGATCTTGTTTTTCAACTTCTGCCTGTGCATATAGTTAATTAACTGAAAATTTATCTTCTCTCTTAGAGGAGGTAAATAAATGGTAAATATAGCTCACTCAGATATTTTAAAAAATGGTCCTGTAAAAGACGTTATCACCAATCTTCCTGTTATTTGGAGGAGCCTTGAAGCTTGCTTAGAAGTTAGTAGATAATGTAACAATTTCATTGTTTTGAAAAAGGAATCATCATTTTAGTATAAATGAAACTGTATCAAGAAACTAAGTTTACATAAAAAATCAAGTGTGCGTGTGCTGTTATCAGACAGACTTGCTCCCTAATAATGCTCAATTAATATTCGTTGCCTTTAATTTGAAAATCACTGCCATTCTACTTGACAGTAACAGCTCTACTATTGACACCTACTGGGTGCTTACTGTGCACTCCGTAAATGTCACGTTATTTCATTTGCTTCTTCATAAGGAGGCACTGTCTGTTTTTTTTTTTTTTTTTTTGTCTCCAGGGTTTTGGCTGGGGCTTGGTGCCTGCCTGTACCATGAATCCACTCCTCTTGGAGACTATTTTTTCCCCTTTTGTTGCCCTTGTTTTATCATTGTTGTTATTATTATTGTTTTTATTGTTGCTGTCATTGTTGTTGGAAAGGACAGAGAGAAATGGAGAAAGGAGGGGAAGACAGAGAGGGGGAGAGAAAGATAAGACACCTGCAGACCTGCTTTACCGCTTGTGAAGCGACTCCCCTGCAGGTGGGGAGCCAGGGGCTCGAACCGGGATCCTTACTCCAGTCCTTGTGTTTTGCGCCACGTGCCATGTGCGCTTAACCTGCTGCAGTACCGCCCCCCCTGTTGTTATCTTTTTTTGTTGATGGTTTTATTTTTCTTTTTGAGAAGGTGTTCTTTTTAATAACCTGGTTTGTTTGAAGAAGCTGTGCCTTAGAGAAATTAGATAAATCAAATGGCTGTCAGGAGGCTGACAGAGCCAAATCCAAACCAAGGCTTGTAAGACTCCAAAGTGCATGATCTTCACTTCTTACCTCTTTGTTTTCATACAAATTCCCAGGAAATAGCTATAGCAGAACACAGAGTATAACTGTAGTTCACCTGCTTCTATGCTAGGTACTCTTCTGTAAGCCTCTGTTCTATCACATGCTCCCACTTGCCCTTCAGGATATCTCTGCCTTCTGGGAGCTATTTATCAGATAATTACCTTAGGCCAACACTGCACCTATAAAGATTGTGTGGTAATGAGCCTCTGACTAATTGAACTTATGTAGGTGAGTTGAACGTGAAGGCTGAAGATAAAGACCAGGACATATTGTGAGGTCTCTAGACAAGGACAGGAATGGCTTGGGCACTTTGTTGAGATCTCTTCTCTCTAGAGGAGGCATTTCAACAGAGTCATGGCTGCTGCCTCTGTACTTTAGTCAAAGAAGGTAGAAGGAAAGGGTACTTCAGAGGGATTGGTCCCATTGGGAGACTTCTGAAAATACGATTATACATTCAATCCTACTACAGTCCAATCTTCCTCAAGACTAACATTCAGCACTTCCATGAACCCAACAGCCACCAGTACTGACACTGCTGGCCAGAAGTTGACTACATCAAGTCAGCACCCAAGAGTGGAAGGCATATTGGTCAATTCCAGAAATGGTGCAGAAGTTAATGAATCACCAGAAGGGAGAAGGAAAGGGGTTTGTGTTTATAACGGTCAATTGTGTTTATGCCGTTATTGGCATTGCCAGCATTGTGTTTATAATGTCAATGCCACAGAGATTCCTTTGTCCAGGAATAATTCCTGCTTTTGTGGGAAATAACCTATGGATGTCAGTGGTGGGACGGAAGCTGTCACTGGATAGCCTCTCATCTCATTCTTTCAGCTCAAATTCTTCTTCCAGTATCTATATATGTGTATGTGTGTGTGTGTGTGTGTGTGTGTGTGTGTGTGTGTGTGTATACATTGTCTTTCAAGATATCCCCCCACCACCATTTTCATTTGTGAAATGATCCTCAAAAATGAAATAAATAACATGGTAAATTATCAACAGTCTAGAGAATGGCAAAGGAAATTACAACACATTCAGCCCTTGGCAAAATACTTGGGTTTTAAGTGGTCATAATTTAATTATAATATTTCTTAAATGAACAACTAAATTTACAATGTAGAAAGACTAAATTTTGGGCAGGGGAGATATCATAGTGGTTATGCAAAGAGACTTTTATGCCTGAGGCTCCCGAGTCCCGGGTTCAATCTCCCGCACCATCATAAGCCAGCGCTGAGCAGCGCTCTGGTAAAAATAATTATTTACTTTTATTTTTTACTTTTTTACAACAGCACTGCTCAGTTCTGGAACTTTGGAGCCTCGGGTGTGAGAGTCTCTTTGTGTAACCGTTATGCTATCTATCCCCACCCTGGTGAAAAATAAATTAAAAATAAAAAGACTAAATTTCATCCTAGGCTAAAACATAAAACCACTAAGTCAAAATTTTACAGTTTTAATAACCCAATGCAGTATTTATACCATGATACTAAGAGAAAAAGGACAGAACAAGAAAACCATGTTGAATTATATATGCACATAAAATCCTGGAAAGAGGGGCTGGGTGGTGGCACACTGGTTAAGTACACACATTAATATGTGGAAGGACCAGATTCGAGCTATACTCCCTGCCACAAGTAGTGAAGCAAGTCTACAGATGTCTTTATCTCTCTGTCCCCTCTCAGTTTCTATCTTTCCTATCTAATAAAAATAGGAAAAAAATGCCTCCAGGAGCAGTGGATTTATAGTGCTGGCACTGAGCTCCAGCAATAACCCTGGTGGCAAAAATGAAAAAGAAAATCCTGGAAAGAAATTTATCAAAAATTTAATGGTGACTATTTGAAATCTAATAGATATCTATTTATTTGCCTGTCTGCTTTCCTGTAGTATGTGAGGTGTTTTTTTTCCCTATGCGCTATTATTGCATTTATATCAGAGAAAAAGTGATAAATACCATTCTTTCCAAAATAAACAAAACCCCAAAACCCCTCTCTCTTATTATCACAGGTGATGTTTCACTTGCAATCCAGCCCCAAGAAAACTGGAAATAACCCTGGGAGAAAACCCACCTGCCAGCCACCTTGCTCATGTCTACACAGGTGGTGATTTGGTGGGATGGGGCCATTAGTGGAGGAAGGCACTTCAGTCCGTCTGCTGTACACTTTGCCCGAATCTATGCTTGCTACCCCCCGTCCTCCCAATATATCTCACTTGTTGCTAATGAACGATTTTACAGCATTAGTCTTCCCAGGAAAAGCCTTTACTAGTGGGACCTTGGGAAATGGAGAAGTAATCGCTCCCATTTTTTCTGTACCCCCACAGAATTCTTATTTGATTTGGGCAACAGGCCAGGAAAAAAGTATTCATCCAAAAATCACTGAAGTGGTGAAATTTCTCCCGCACTCACAGTCTTCCCACTAAGGAAAGGTCTGTTTAAATGTAACACTTCAGAATTTGTAAGCTTGGGCTTCAAGTAGGAACCTATAAGCAAAACTGTATGCAAAGACCAAGGCTTAAAGTGCTTGATCACAAATAGTCAGATGTGAGATGGAATAGGAATGAGCTGAGAGGCATGAATATTTTATGAAGGCCAGGTTTAGAAATGACAGAGTGTGATAGTAACACATGGCCTTTTCTAGAAAGCTGTGTTATTCACATGGCAGCAATGAAGTCACCCCAGGGGACAGATTTCATGCATATCCACACTCCTAAGAGAGGGTAGCTGCAACACGAGATGCTTGTGCTTTGCTGGCCCAGTTCTGTAGAAACCAAATTTCTGACTCAGTAGCCAATTGCATAATAATTATTTATTATTAGAAGCCTGGTTCTTGGGCCAGAGAGGTGGATCAGCTAGTAGATAGAATACGTGCTTTGTGAGTGTTAGGCCCTAGGTTCATTCCTAGGCAAAATATATGATGGAGCAATGCTGTGGCATATCTCTCTCTCTCTCTCTCTCTTTCTCTCTCTCTCTCTCTCTCTCTCTCTCTCTTTCATAAGAATGCAACTGGGCCAGGGAGATGACTCAATGACTTTGTGGTAGATCTCTGAAAAGGACTGACTCCTCACTGTCTGACTAGATCAAATAACATTTTATGGTCTTTCTTTCTTAGGCCCAAAGCCTTCTCTCACCTCTACAGGCAAAGTGATGCAATTCATCCCTATGTAACTTGTTAGTATTTCTTTTTACAGCATTTATCACATGGCTGTAATAGCTTGTTTACAGATCTGTCACCAGATTCAGGCTTCCAGAGGGCAAGGGCTATAGCACTTGGACCTAGCACAGTATTTACTGCTTAATCAACGTTTAATTAATCGTTGAGTCAATTATAGCTTTTGTTGGATTAATCTCATTAATCTCAGATTAATTTCCCCCCTTTAGTTGATACCACACTCTAAAAAATTGTTTAAATTATTTGGAAGAGACATATATATAGAATTTTAGGACTGGAATGGACATCCATTTTATTTTATTTTTATTAGTGATTTAATAGATTATAAAGTAACAGGGGTATAATTTCACATTGTTCCCACCACCAGAGTTCTGTGTCCCCATCCCCTCCACTGGAAACTGCAGTAGTTCTCCCAAAGTCGCAGATATGGGCTGACTTTATATCTATCTATACACATTTATTAATGAGAAAGAAGGTGAGAGAGAAAAGAACCAGACATCACTCTGGTACATGTGCTGCCAGGGATTGAACTCAGGACCTCATGCTTGAGAGTCCAGCGCCTTAGCCTCTGCACCACCTTCTGGACCACTATATATTTTTTGCCCCTTTTTCTCTACAGTCCTACTTTCACTTCCTTTCTAAGTCACACCTACATCTAGTTTTACTTTCAAGGGATATTAATTTGTGGATAAACTAACCAAAGCTCAGAAAGATCCAAATTCATCCAACACTCATTGCTGAGCCAACTCTGCACTGCAGTCCTTTTTTCAAGAAGTAAATAAGCTTTACAGAAGTGGACTTTGACTTCACACTCCAGGATTCAAGTAAACCTTTAACCTCCAGGTGTATTAATGACCTCAGGAAGGGATCAAGTGTGAAGATTACAGGCAGGTATTTATCTACTCTGCCCTCTACACTTGAAATATTTTTTTCTTATTTATGTTTATTTTTATTAGTTATTTAATATTGATTTACATAATTATGCAGTAACATGGAGTATAATTCCACACGGTTCCCACCACCAGAGTTCTGTGTCCCAATTCTTTCCATCGGTGAGTCAACCCTTACAGATATAGGTTGACTATTACTTCTATAACTGTATTTATATATTTTTGCCTATTTTCTGTTTTTTATTGTTGTAGCTATTGTTGTTGTTGTCATTGTTAGATAGGACAGAGAGAAATGGAGAGAGGAGGGGAAGACAGAGAGGAGGATAGAAAGATAGACACCTGCAGACCTGCTTCACTGCTTGTGAAGCAAACCCCCTGCAGGTGGGGAGCCGGGGCTGGAACCGGGATCCTTATGCCGGTCCTTGTGATTTGCACCATGTGTGCTTAACCCACTGCGCTACTGCCCGACTCCCATTTTTGCCTATTTTCTATGGTCCTGCCTACTCTTCCTTTCTACACCTATTGCTATTACTGAATGTCCTTTTTTCCCTCTTCTCTCTCTGGATCTTGATGGAATTGGGAGTTCAGAGGCCTCTGGTAATCTTCCCCTAATGTATCTCCCCCTCTCTTGGGGTATGGGCCAGAATTCCTTATGGGGTGCAGAAAGTGGGAGTTCTGGCTTCTGTAATTACTACTCCATAGGACATGGGCATTGGCAGATTGATCCATACCCGCAGCCAGTTTCTATCTTTCCCTACTGGGGTAGGGCTCTGGAGAGGTGAGGTTCCTGGACATATTGGTGAGACTGTCTGCCCAGGAAAGTCAGGATGGAATCTTAGTAGAGTCTGCAACTTGGTGGCTGAAAAGTGATAAGATACAAAACAAGACAAAACAAAATTAAAACAATTAATAAACAGGAACCAAAAAGTAGGAATAGAGCAGATAAGGATTGGGATCTTAGGGTGGAGAGAAGCTAGGAAGTCTTATTTTAGGTATGTTCCTTGGTACCCATGACTCTAGTAATTTTTGCTTGAGCTTGATAGTTAACATGTACATTACCTAAAAATATTGTCTGAGAAGATGGTGTCAGAGTTGAGAATAGGGATAGAAAGCTAGATTAGAGCAGAGAGTTGTCCCAAATTTGAAGAAAGTGTATAAGTACAATTAACTGTTTACTCCATCGATCTGACCTAGGGCCCATGTCTATTCACATTTAGCACAGGAGCCTGTGTAACCTTTGAGTCCCTGTCAATCTGAACTCATAGTTCATGGTCACAGCTGGGAACATTCTAGGCTGCATTTATTTCAGGACTAGTCTTCCTTGAGTGGCAGGGCAGGATGATGCAGGCTCCCTTCAGAGTGTGGGACAATCCCTACCATTGCTACTTTATAATGAGGGCAAGGTCCTGGAGAAGCCCACAAGAGGACTTATATGATGTTCCTGATGAATGTGACCAGTGATGGTGTAGAAAGGGATATAGTGTTAGGATATGAATTTAAGAGACAATACCTCTCTAAGTAATACCACCTCGGGAGAGAGAGTTCTTGTCATTAAACTTTACAGATGACTTCAACTGTCCTTTTAATTACCAATAGTTTTTTTTCTAAGATTTTATTTTTTTAAGATATAAAGAGAGAGATTAGGTTAGACTATTAAAATAATCAAAAGCTACTTGTTTTTCCAACTAAAATATTCACCTTGCCAAAAGGAGGGGATTTCTTGGTGCTTAACTTGTGACTTCAGGATATTGAACAAAGGAACCGTAAAGCAACCGGAAGGACAGAAATCACTAAAGTTAGGGCAGAAATAAATAACATTGAAAATAAGAAAACCATACAAAAGATCAACGAAAGTAAATGTTGGTTCTTCGAAAGAGTGAACAAAATCGACAAACCTTCAACTAGACTCACAAAACAAAAAAGAGGAGAAGACCCAAATAAATCAGATCACAAATGAAAGAGGAGATATCACAACAGACATCGCAGAAATTCAACATATCATGCGAGACTTCTATGAACAACTCTATGCCACTAAGCTAGAGAACCTGGAAAAAACGGCTGATTTCCTAGATACCTATGAACTTCCAAAATTAAATAAAGAGGAACTATATAACATGAACAGGCCCATCACAGCTAATGAAATTGAAAGTTATCAAAAACCTTCCCAAAAATGAAAGTACTGGACCAGATGGTTTTACAAATGAATTCTACAAAACCTTCAAAGAAGAACTAATACCTCTACTTTTAAAAGTCTTCCAGAAGATTAAAGACACTGGAATACTCCCTGCCAGCTTCTATGAAGCCAATATCACTCTGATTCCAAAAGCAGACAGGGACACAACCAAAAAAGAAAACTACAGACCAATATCTCTGATGAACATAGATGCTAAAATATTGAACAAAATTCTAGCCAACTGGATACAGCAGACTATTAAAAAGATTGTTTATCATCACCAAGTGGGGTTTATCCTAGGGATGCAAGGTTGGTTTAATATACGTAAATCAATCAACGTGATCCACCACATCAATAAAAGCAAGACCAAAAACCACAAGGTCATATCAATAGATGCAGAGAAAGCCTTTGAAAAAATACAACATCCCTTTATGATCAAAACACTACAAAAACTGTGAATAGATGGAAAATTCCTCAAGATAGTGGAGTCTATATTATAGCAAACCTACAGCCAACATCATACTCAATGGTGAAAACCTAGAAGCATTTCCCCTCAGATCAGGTACTAGACGGAGCTGCCCACTATCACCATTACTATTCAACATAGTGTTGGAATAGTCAACATAGTGTTGGAAGTTCTTGCTATAGCAATCAGGCAGGAGCCAGGAATTAAAGGCATACAGATTGGAAGAGAAGAAGTCAGACTCTCCCTATTTGCAGACAACATGATAGTATACATAGAAAAATCTAAGGAATCCAGCAAGAAGCTTTTGGAAATCATCAGGCAATACTGTAAGGTGTCAGGCTACAAAATTAACATTCAAAAGTCAGTGGCATTCCTCTATGCAAACACTAAGAAGAAATTGAAACCCAAAAATCAATCCCTCTTACTACAGCAACAAAAACAATAAAATATCTAGGAATAAACCTAACCAAAGAAGTGAAAGACTTGTATACTGAAAACTATGAGTCACTCCTCAAGGAAATTGAAAAAGACACAAAGAAGTGGAAAGATATTCCATGTTCATGGGTTGGAAGAATTAACATCATCAAAATGAATATACTACCCAGAGCCATATACAAATTTAATGCTATCCCCATCAAGATCCAAACCACATTTTTAGAATAGGACAAATGCTACAAATGTTTATCTGGAACCAGAAATGATCTAGAATTGCCAAAACAATCTTAAGAAGAATACAACTGGAGGCATCCCAAGCCCAGATCTCAAATTGTATTATAGGGCCATTGTAATAAAAACTTCTTGGTACTGGAATATTAATAGACACACTGACCAGTGGAATAGAATTGAGAGCCCAGAAGTAAGCCTGCACACCTATGGACATCCAGTCTTTTTTCAAAGGTGACCAGACTATTAAGTGGGGGAAAGCAGAGTCTCTTCAACAAATGGTGTTGGAGAAAATGGGTATAAACATGCAGAAGAATGTAACTGAACCACTATATTTCATGAAACACAAAAGTAAATTCCAAGTGGATCAAGAACTTGGATGTTAGACCAGAAACTATCAGATACTTAGAGGAAAATACTGGCAAAACTCTTTTCTGCATAAATTTTAAAGACATCTTCAATGAAACTAATCCAATTAGAAAGAAGACTAAAGCAAGTATAGACCTATGGGACTACATCAAATTAAAATGCTTCTGCACAGCAAAACAAACAAATAAACAACAACAACACTACCCAAACCAGGAGATTTCTCACAAAATGGGAGATCTTTACATGCCATATATCAGACAAGAGTTTAATAACCAAAATATATAAAGAGCTGGCCAAACTCAACAAGACAACAAATAACCCCATCCAAAAATGGGGGGAGGACATGGATAGAATATTCACCACAGAAGAGACCCAAAAGGCTGAGAAACACATGAAAAAATGCTCCAAGTCTTTGATTGTCAGAGAAATGCAAATAAAGACAACAATGAGATACCATTTCACTCCTGTGAGAATGTCATACATCAGAAAAGGAACAGCAGCAAATGCTAGAGAGGTTGTTGGGGTCAAAGGAACCCTCCTACACTGCTGGTGGGAATGTAAATTGGTCCAACCTCTGTGGAGAACAGTCTGGAGAACTCTCAGAAGGCTAGAAATGGACCTACTCTATGATCCTGCAATTCCTCTCCTGGAGATATATTCTAAGGAACCCAACACACCCATCCAAAAATATCTGTGTACACATATGTTCTTAGCAGCACAATTTGTAATAGCCAAAACCTGGAAGCAACCCAGGTGTCCAACAACAGATGAGTGGCTGAGCATTGTGTCTATATACACAATGGAATTCTACTCAGCTATTAAAAACAGTGACTCCACTGTTTTCAGCCGATCTTGGATGGAGCTTGAAGAAATCATGTTAAGTGAAAGAAGTCAGAAACAGAAGGATGAATATGAGATGATCTCACTCTCAGGCAGAAGTTGAAAAACAAGATCAGGGGAGTTGGGCGGTAGCACAGAGGCTTAAGCGCAGGTGGCGCTAAACGTATGGACCAACTAAGGATCCTGGTTCAAGCCCCCAGCTCCCCACCTGCAGGGGAGTCACTTTGCAGGTGGTGAAGCAGGTCTGCAGGTGTCTATCTTTCTTTCCTTCTCTGTCTTCCCCTCCTCTCTCCATTTCTCTCTGTCCTATCCAACAACAACAACATGAATAACAACAGCAACTATAATAATAATAAAAATCAAGGGCAACAAAAAGGAAAATAAATATAAAAATTAAAAAAAAAAACAAGATCAGAAGAGAAAACAAGTAGAATCTGAACTGGAATTGGCATATTGCACTAAAGTAAAAAACACTGGGCTGTGTTGTGGGGGAGAGTACAGGTCCAAAAAGAATGACAGAGGACCTAGTAGGGGTTGTATTGTTATGTTATGAATGTACAAACTATTGTATTTTCTGTAGAATATAAAACATTAATTCCCCAGTAAAGAAATAAAAAAAAAAAGGAAGAAAGACCGAACCTGGGTTCCATGTATGGCAAAGCAGGCCCCCTCAGGCCTCAGGTGAATTGTTCTGTCAGCCCAGGTTATATAAAGGACTCCCCCACCCCCAGATTAAATTTTTTTAATGTAAAATATTCATAATTTTACCTGGCATTTTTTAATGTAGCTATTACTTTTTTTTTTTTTATCCAGAGCACTGGCTCAGTTCTGGTGTATGTTGGTGTGGAGATTGAGCCTGGCAATTTGAAGTCTCAAGCATGAGAGTCTCTTTGCGTAACCACTATGCTATCTACCCCTGAGCTATTACTGGGTAGTGGAGTCTTACATACCATTAGAGCTGTCTATTTTTCATAATAAGCTTCCATAAATTATCTCACAGTATACTTTAAGGTAAGCAATAATTATGATAATGATAGTTTATCACTTAATATTCACAATATTGACTCAGCAGGAAGAGTACGAGAATTGAGTGCCTCAGGCCTGGGGATCAACCCATAATACTCCACATGCCAGACTGGATCATTGCTATGGTCTTTCTCCTACACCTTTTCATAAAATGAATAAACAAATTTAAAAAAAATCAAAATCAGGAAGGTTAAATGGATTTTCCAAGATCACACAGCAAATTATCTGTGGGAAACAGGTAAAACAAGTGGTTAAAGATGACTAAGGAGGTTGGGGTTAGGTGGTGGCACACCTGGTTAAGTATGTACATTACTGGGTTTAAGTCCTAGGGGCATGGGGCTGGGGAGGTTTCACAAGTGGTGAAGCACTACTACAGGTTTCTCTTTCTTTCTCTGCTTTCCCTCCCTTCTCAATTTCTATCTCTATTCAAACTTTTAAAAAGTTAACAATTTTGGGAGTTGGGCTGTAGCGCAGCGGGTTAATCGCAGGTGGCGCAAAGCACAAGGACTGGCATAAGGATCCCGGTTCGAACCCCGGCTCTCCACCTGCTCCCCACCTGCAGGGGAGTCGCTTCACAGGCGGTGAAGCAGGTCTGCAGGTGTCTATCTTTCTCTCCTCCTCTCTGTCTTCCCCTCCTCTCTCCATTTCTCTCTGTCCTATCCAACAACGACAACAACAATAATAACTACGACAGTAAAACAACAAGGGCAACAAAAGGGAATAAATAAATAAAATAAATATTAAAAAAAAGTTAACAATTTTATTTTAATGAGATAGATGTATAGTCACACACACACACACACACACACACACACACACACGAGTGGGGGAGAGAGAAAGCAGAACACTACTTGGCTCTGGTTTATGGTGATGCCAGGGATTAAGCCTGAGACCTCAGAGAATAATCGTAGTTGGGGCTAGATGGTGTGCACGTGGTTCAGTGCTCATGTTTCCATGCACAAGGACCCTATTTCGAGCCCTGGCTCCCCAGCTGCAGGGGGATGCTTCATGAGTGGTGACACAAGTCTTCAGGTATCTTTCTTTCTCTCTCCCTCTCTATCTCCTCATCCCCTCTCAATTTCTCTTTGTCCTATCCAATTAAAAAATAGATGGAAACCACCTGTGGGTGCCCTGGGGGAAAATAGAAGGAAGAAAAATTACAAAAAAAAAAAGAAAGAAAGAAAGAAAGAAAGAAAGAAATGGCGGAGGCAGAGCTACGAGCAGCAGATCGCTTTCTCTCCTCTCCTATCCTCTCCCGGATCAACTAGGAATACCAAAGGAGACCACCCGGACCGAAACAAGACAGGACTAGAATGACCACAGGAACCCAGTAAATCACCCGTGAGTACAAACACACATGGCTGGTGACAGAGAGGAGAGAGGGGCCTAAGGAGAGATTAAGTGACTGCTCACAGTTCAACAGTTTGTCAGTGGAGACACCACCTCCAGTCTGCTCCACCAACAAGGGGACAGCTGAAGGGAGGAAAGGACTCCCCAGAGACTCACCAAGTGCAACTCTGAGTCTCCATTGCTACTACCCTCAGAATCTGGAGCAGCAACAGGGAGGGACACCAGGGCACAGAGATCTAACCAGGAAACTCAGGAGAAGACCTATACCTCTGTGGCATAGCTGAGGGGCTGTGAAAGTCTCTTTGCATAACCACTGGATTATCTCTGCCACACCCTGCTTTATTTCTTGGTCAGGAGTCAGTGATTAAACAAAGAAGCCTATTGATAGTTTAAAAGCCCTCAGGCTCCCATAGCCTACAGGGGAAAAAAAAAAAAGGCTTTTACACCACTGAACTCCAACTCAGGGATTGAAAAAACTGTTAACTTATATAAAATGGTTAAAACAACAAGAAAAAATATTGGAGACTCGAACCAGGACAAGAGTCCAGCTAAAAGTCCTCCAGAGGGTGAAGCACAAAACAACGAGTTCAACATCCAAACATTAGCCAAGGAAATAATAACAGGAGTGAGTAAAGAATTTGAAAAAATTGTAATCAGAAATGCAGGAACAACAAATGAGAATATGGAAGAAAATTCTAATAATCTCATGGTTATTAGAGAGCTGAAAGCTGAAATCGCTGAGCTAAGAAGGCAACTAGCTGAACAAGCTAAAACAGTATCAGAGCAGGGCAACAAAATAGATGAACTCCAGAAAGCAGTAGAGGGCAGAGAGAATAGAATCAATGAGGCTGAAGACAGAATTAGCAAGATTGAGGATGAATTAGAGACAACTAAAAAAGAAGTAAGAGATCTCAAAAAGAGATTAAGAGATGCTGAAAACAACAACAGAGTCCTATGGGATGACTTCAAAAGAAACAATATACGCATTATTGGCTTACCAGAGGAAGAAAGAGAAGGGGAGGAAGAAAGCATTCTCCAGGCCATAATAGCTGAAAATTTCTCTAGTCTAGACAACACCAAAGACATAAAGATTCAAGAAGCCCAGAGGGTCCCAAACAGAATTAACCCAGACCTAAAGACACCAAGACATGTCATACTTAGATTGGAAAGGAATAAGGATAAAGAAAGGATCCTCAAGGCTGCAAGAGAAAAACAAAGAGTCACCTACAAAGGAAAACCCATAAGATTAGCAGCAGACTTCTCCATACAAACACTACAGGCCAGAAGAGAATGGCAAGATATCCATCGAGTGCTCAATGAGAAAGGCTTTCAGCCAAGAATACTATATCCTGCTAGATTGTCATTCAGACTAGATGGAAGCATCAAAACCTTCTCAGACAAGCAACAGTTGAAGAAAGCAACCATCACCAAGCCTGCCTTGAAAGAAGTTCTGAAAGGTTTCCTATAAACAACCAGACCACCACAAATAGAACATATATCAAAACACTCTAAAACTCTACAAGAATGGCGTTAAAATATCTTCAATCTTTGATATCAATAAATGTGAATGGCCTGAATTCACCTATTAAAAGACAGAGTAGGAAGATGGATCAGAAAACACAACCCAACAATATGTTGTCTACAGGAAACTCACCTAACGTAACAAGACAAACACAGACTTAAAGTGAAAGGATGGAAAACTATCATTCAAGCCAATGGCCCACAAAAAAGGGCAGGAACAGCTATTCTCATATCTGACATGATAGACTTTAAAATACATAAGATTAAAAAAGATAGGAATGGACACTACTTAATGTTCAGAGGATCAGTCAATCAAGAGGACTTAACAATTATTAATATCTATGCACCCAATGAGAAGCCATCTAAATACATCAAACTTCTACTGAAAGAGCTACAGCAATATATTAACAGTAACACAATCATAGTAGGGGACTTCAACACCCCACTATCTCAACTTGACAGATCATCCAGGAAGAAAATCAGTAAAGACATAAGGGAGCTAAATGAAGAGATAGATAACCTAGAACTATTGGACATTTTCAGAGTCATTCAGAGCAAGTTGTGGTATATATACACAATGGAATACTACTCAGCTGTAAAAAATGGTGACTTCACCGTTTTCAGCCGATCTTGGATGGACCTTGAAAAAATCATGTTGAGTGAAATAAGTCAGAAACAGAAGGATGAATATGGGATGATCTCACTCTCAGGCCGAAGTTGAAAAACAAGATTAGAAAAGAAAACACAAGTCGAACCTGAAATGGAATTGGAGTATTACACCAAAGCAAAAGACTCTGGGGTGGGTGGGGTGAATACAGGTCCATGAAAAATGATGAATGAAATAGTGGGGGTTGTATTGTTAAATGGGAATCTGGGGAATGTTATGCATGTAAAAAAAAAAAAAAAGAAGAAGTAGAAACGCAAAGCAGAAATTGACTGAGTTTGGAGTATGGCACCAAAGTAAGAAAGCAGAGGTACACTAGAGTTTGCAGTGAGTACCTCCCTAATACTTCCTCTCCACTTTTCCAAGCTTTGGGTCCATGATTGCTCAACAATTTGTTTGGCTTTGTATGTTAACTCTCTTTTCAGTCACCAGGTTCCAGGTATCATCAGGATGCCGGCCAGACTTCCCTGGATTGAAGACACCACCAATGTGTCCTGGAGCTCAGCTTCCCCAGAGACCCATCCTACTAGGGAAAGAGAGAGGCAGACTGGGAGTATGGACCGACCAGTCAACGCCCATGTTCAGCGAGGAAGCAATTACAGAAGCCAGACCTTCTACCTTCTGCAACCCACAATGACCCTGGGTCCATGCTCCCAGAGGGATAGAGAATGGGAAAGCTATTGAGGGAGGGGGTGGGATATGGAGATTGGGCGGTGGGAATTGTGTGGAGTTGTACCCCTCCTACCCTATGGTTTTGTTAATTAATCCTTTCTTAAATAAATAAATAAATAAATAAATAAATAATTAAAAAAAAAAAAAAAAAGAAAGAAATGGCTGCCTGGGGTTCATAATGCCAGCGCCAAGCCCTAGCAATAACCTTGGTGACAAAAGACGGGCGGGGGGGGGGGAGCTGCCCAAAGAGAGCTTTGAAAAATGTTGAAGCATTCATGGATACTCCCACATATTTTGGATGTAGGAGGGAAACAGTGACCTTCATTTCAGTGAACAAATGGAGTATTCAGTAGCAAAGATAATGTGAATAATGTGAGCTTTCTAAAGACAGTTTTCTATCTGTTTGAAAGGATTCAGAATATGTGTCTTCCTTAATTTTTATCTTCAGTTTTGTTACTTGGGAACCTAGTAAATCAATTTCTGCTGGAGTTAGTTCTCCATTTTGAGGTCATAAAGTCATAAGATCTCCCTCTTCTTTCTCTTCTC
Source organism: Erinaceus europaeus (assembly GCF_950295315.1). Taxonomy (NCBI): domain Eukaryota; kingdom Metazoa; phylum Chordata; class Mammalia; order Eulipotyphla; family Erinaceidae; genus Erinaceus; species Erinaceus europaeus. Next base: position 13,745,704 of record NC_080177.1, read on the forward strand.
TTGTACTCTCAGAGCAAGATCTTACCAACGGGATATAATAATGTAGCAAAGGTATTTCTCTCTCCTCTGCCTGGCCTTGGTGCTTTGGAAAACAGATATTGAAGATTCCTTTCCATTCTTAGATGGGTGTAGCAAAACACTAGAGGGAATTCTGACAAAGCAGATACCTGTGAATCCCTACGAATAAATCATTTTCAGCTGGTATCTCCCCTAATCCTGTATGCTGAACTTCTTTGTGGTTTAGTTTCTAATATTGGACTTTATGCAACATTGGGTCCACTTTTAGACAAATTTGAGTGTTTGAAGTTCAATAGGGTTCATAAAGACAGAATCCTGGCTGCGTTATATGTAGGCAATGTGAGAAGGAACTAGCGGGATGGAATCTAGTTAGACGGCTGTTGCAGTCACTCAATACAAATGAGGATTCCTATTAGTACTGGGCCAAGAAAGGGGCAGATGCATGTTCAGAGATGTCAGCTGTACATGGGCTTCCAACTGCATGTTAAACTTAGCCACAAGACACAGCATTTGAACATTAGCAATGATTGTGACAACAATCCTAAATTTTATCTCTTACAATGACTGATTTAACTGAAGTGTTAGAATTATCAAAAGAGGAAGAGGTGAAGTATAGAAGTTCCCGGTGGGGTGGCTTCAGTCAGGAGAGGGGCATCCTTCTCGAAGGTTATCCTTGTGGTCTCCCTGAGTCTGCCCTGAATAGTGGCTGACTATCTGGAGAGAACGCTGTCTGCACCACATAGTAGGGCTCACCGGACCCTGATCCATAATTTAATCAAATTCAACCCACCAGATATTTATTGAGCATAACTACATTCTAGCAGCTGGGGAGGTAGCTCACTGGTAGAGTATGAAATTTACGTGTGGAAAATCTTGAGTTCAATCCCCAGAACTATACATGCCAGAGTAATATTCTTGTGTTCTCTCTCTTCTCTCTCTCATAAATAAACAGACTGTTGTAAAATATGTACTCAAGTACACTAACAGAACCCTGTAAAGTATATCATAGAAATATTTTGTTAGTTTCTCTCCTTAAACAACATACTGTGTGCTTGAATAAAAAAAAATGCCTGTGTATGTGTAATACAATTAGAAAAATGAGATAGAATACAAGTGCAAAAAATGCGGTAAAGACAAAATAGTTCTTTTTAATTTCTTTTTAAAAAGATTTTATTTTTCCATTCTTTTGTTACCATTAACTCTAAGAATGGCCCTCCTCAATGATAATCCCTCACATGGTGGGAATCACATTGGATTCCTCCTTTGTTGGACTCTATTGCATAAATTTAACAGTTTCTCATTCCATTGTCTACCCTGTAATTTTTTTTTTAATCTTTAGCCAATGTTCTGCATCACTGTTAATTGTATGCTGTCTATAATCTTTCTTATGAAGCACCAAAATAAATTTATTTGAAATGACAAAAAAAGATTTTATTTATTAATGAGAAAGATAGGAGAAAGAACCAGCTATCGCTCTGGTAAATATGCTGCTAGGGATCGAACTCAGGGACCTCATGCTTGAGAATCCAGTGCTTTATCCACTGCACCACCTACCAGACCACTGTTTTAAATTTCTTCTTCTTCCTATTCTCCTTTTCCTCCTCCTTCATATTTTACTTATTTTTTATTGGGTAAAAACAGAGAGAAATTGAGAGAGGAGGGGAGATAGAGAGGGAAAGAGACACGCAGCTCTACTTCACCACTTGTGAAGCTTCCCTCCTGCAGGTGGGGACCAGGGGCTTGAACCTGGGTCCTTGCACACTGTAATGTGAGAGCTTAACCAGATACACCACCGCCCAGCCCTCCCTTTGTGATTTCTTAGAGAAGCATGCTTTACTCTTAGGGTATTGACACAAGCTTTTATCTCTGGCTGGTACTAGTCCCCCTCATACTCCCAGTTTTTCTGTCTGGTTCCTACTCATCCTTTTAGTTTCAGTTTAAATGTCACTTTCTCAGAGTCCTTTCCAGCTTTCTTATGTAAAGTGGTTCCTTTCTGTTTATTTTCCTCCATAGCAGAAATTCCTGATGGCTCTAGTCATCCATCCTCTGACTCTGAATCTTGTAGAAGATTAGTTGAGAATGACTGAGGATGGAATTTTATTTTATTTTTACCAGAGCATTGCTTATTTCTGGCTTATGGTAGTACAGGGGATTGAACTTGGGACCTCAGAGCCTCAGGTATGAAAATATTTTTTGCATAACCATGACACTATCTCACCAGCCCTCTAAAAATGGAAAACTTTAACTATGTTAAAAAAAAAAAACTTGGTCCAGGAGGTGGCACAGTGGTTCTCTCTCCTATCTTTTACATGAATAAATAAATAATTAAAAAAAAACTTTTAACGATGTCCTATGTTAGGGAGTTTTCACTAGATAATTTAAAATAAGAAATTCTGTTTGGCAGGTTAGGTACTTATAGAAATAAATTACTTTATATCTGCATGAACATGCTGGGATTTTCCAAATCAAACCTTTTCCAATTGTTAACTGAGTATATACTTATCTATTCCAACAAAGCATTAAGAATGCTGATAGTTCAAAGAAAGGGAAAGCACAGGGCAAATCTTTAATTAGCTGTGGTCTGTTGCAGCAGATCCAAGAATTCTCAAGGGGGAGACTAACAGTAAGTAAATAGGTGGGAACTCAGTGCCCACTGGAGGGGTTGGCCGAGTTGGAGGGTATAATGTGCTGACACCTATCATGGGAAGATGTGGAACTGAACACCTGTGACAACAACAGCCTTGTAAGTCAACATTTCTCCCATAAAGTGATCTAAGGAGAGACTGTTTATAGTTCATAACAGACAGATTGTAAACCTGAATGTAGTCACTGGAATCAAGGGAAACTATTTGTTAAACACATTGTCTCAGGAAAATCTCACAGACTGTTTTGTCTAGCAAGGTTACTTGAAAAAAAAAAATCAAAGCCAGACTTATTTATAGGCTATAGCAAGATAGATCTGTCTTGTTTGGATTTTTGATCCATTAAACAATGGATCCAGGGAGTGTCTCATTTTGGGTTCAATATAGCAGTTACATGTTAATTTCAAAAGTGAATTTTGGGAGTCGGGCGGTAGCACAGTGGGTTAAGCGCACCTGGCGCCAAGTACAAGGACTGCCTTTAAGGATCCTCCCGGTTGGAGCTCCCGGCTCCCCACCTACAGGAGGGTCACTTCACAAGAAGTGAAGCAGGTCTGTAGGTGTCTATCTTTCTCTCCCCATCTCTGTCTTCCCCTCCTCTTTCCATTTCTCTCTGTCGTATCCAACAACGACGACATCTATAACAACAATAATAACTACGGCAATAAAAAACAAGGGCAACAAAAGGGGAAATAAATATTTAAAAAAACTATAAAAATAACAAAAGTGAATTCTACATAACTAGACATGTAGAATTCATGTGGACTTATGTGAAAATAAGTGACTATACATAAATAGTAGACAGTTACAACTGGTGTGAATCTTGGTGAGGGCGTGGGGGAGGGGCCATCTACTAGAAGACACAGCAGTTAAGAACACTTGAGGGGGTCAGGCGGTAGCGCAGTGGGTTAAGCGCACATGGTGTGAAGTGCAAGGACTGGCTGAGAGATCCTGGTTCGAGCCCCCGGCTCCCCACCTACAGGAGGGTCGCTTCACAACAAGTGAAACAGGTCTGTAGGTGTCTATCTTTCTCTCCCCCTCTCTGTCCTCCCCTCCTCTCTCCATGTCTCTGTCCGTTCCAACAACGACATCAGTAACAATAATAATAAGCACAACAACGATAAAACAAAAAGGGGGAAAAAAAAGTCTTTAGGAGCAGTGGGTTCGTGGTGCAGGCACCCAGCCTCAGCAATAACCCTGGAGGCAAAAAAAAACCACTTCAAATTACAGTGCTGTAGCCTTTAGGTTGAATTGGTTTTTGACTCCCTCTAGTGGTTCAATCTTTCGTTGCTTTAATTGGTACTCATCCTTTAGTAGCATTTAACAAGTTATATTCTGAAAATAACAAAAAGCAAAAGAACCACTCCTATTAGAATGACTTGACATATGGAGAAGACTCCTATCACTGAATGGTGTAAATGTAAATATTAAGATGGCTGAATAAAATACCTACACTTATCAAAAAAAAAGGTTGAAATACTAGAGTTGCTAATGGTCTGATCTAAGAGGATTTCATTGACTAACTGGAAAGGTCCTTTATCGTTCTGCTAAGAGTGTACGGATATGAGCTGAAGGTTTAGGAATAGGGTTCTTGATTGCTTTTGTTTGCAACACAAGGTGAGTGATAGATGTTGAAATGACTATTTCCGGGGGGGGGGGGGTCAGGCGGAAGCGCCACGGGTTAAGCGCACATGGCTCAATGCACCAGGACCAGCCTGAGAATCCAGGTTCGAGCCCTCGACTCCCCACCTGCAGGGGTGTCTCTTCACAGGCGGTGATATAGGTCTGCAGGTATGTCTTTCTCTCCCCCTCTGTCTCCTCTCCTCTCTCGATTTCTCTCTGGCCTATCCAACAACAGCAATAACAATAATAATGACAGCAACAAGGGTAACAAGGACAACAAAAATGGGGAAAATGGCTTCCAGGAGCAGTCTATTTGGAGTGCAGGCACCGAGCCCCAGCAATAACCCTGGAGGCAAGAAAAAAAAAAAAAAGAAAAGAATATTTCCTGGGCATATGAGTCCCACAAAGTCAGAGTTCTATTTGACCTTTTGACCTTATATAGTCACTTCAGACCAACACAAATCAACATGTAGATTCCAGCACATAATAAAATCCCTAACATACAGCTTCTACATATACTCTATGAGAAAACTCTTAAGACTTTACTTTTATCTTTATTACCTCCCTATGTTGGCTTTGGTTATGCCCTTGACTATGTCATGTATATAATATATATATACATACAAATATATATACTAGCCAGAGCATTGCTCAGCGCTGGTTTATGGTGGTGTGAGGAATTGAACCTGGGACTTCGGAGCCTCAGGCATGGGAGTCTCTTTGTATAACCATTATGCTATCTACCCCAACCATCTGTCTATCTATCTATCTGTCTATCTATCTATCCTTACACATGATTTTGAATTCTCCCCCCCTTTTGTTGCTCTTGTCGTTGTAAACTTCGTTGTTGGATAGGACAAAGAGCAATGGAGAGAGGAGGGGAAGACAGAGAGGGGGAGAGAAAGATACCTGCAGACCTGCTTCACCTCCCGTGAAGCGACTCTCCTGCAGGTGGGGAGCCGGGGCCTCGAACCGGGATCCTTGCCGGTCCTTGCGCTTTGTGCCACCCACTGCGCTACTGCCCGACGCCCACCGGCATTAATTTTAATATCTCAGCTCTACTCATACTTTCTATTGAAAGGACATTGCTATAGTTTGCAATTGATTATTTGTAAGGAGGGGAAAAAAAAAAAGAAAACTCAACTAGCCAAATGCTCTCTTTGTAACTTCAGTTTTTGTAATCTCATAAATTTGGATTGTAGAAAAGGTGGGGAAAAGAGACAGATGTAATCAGGATAAAACCAAGGCATAGCTTTCCTTTCATAGGATTCTCCAATTCCATTCTAGGTGGTTCATTTCCTAACAAAGTCCCAAAACCTAGATATACACCAGGTCCCATGAGATAGGGCAGATGTTCACACGTATCCATACATTAGGACAAAATATATACCAGAAAGCAAAAATGCTCAACAGTCTGCAGTGAGTCAGTATATGCAGCAAGCAAGTAGAAAGACCTAAAAAGACACCATAAAGTTCATAATGAAATAGTGTCTACTTAGACTTAGATACCTTCCTCACCTACTTCCTATTACACTTCCCTCAGTCACACACACAAAAAAAGCATATTTTCATTTGATTACTGTAGGCCTTTTTGATGAACAGAATTTATGGGGATAAAAATTATATTCCAGTGTACAGAAGAAAGAGTAAAATACTCTGTGGTAAGTGGCAGAAAAGGTAAAAATAAAAAAGGGGGGGAGAGAAAGAATAGCAGAGAGCAATCTTAGCTAAAGCAAGTTGGCATCAGGAATGATTCCCAGAGTGCTCCAAGCAGGCAATAAGCACCAATCACAAGAAGAGAAGAAATTATGATCAAGTTGGTGTCAGTGAACAAAGGAGCAAAAAAGGAATCTGAACAGAATGTACTGGTGTGTGCAGATGTGCCACGCGGCCTGTTTCTCCTACTCTCCACTGTGTGGGGCTTAATTGGTTCTCCCCCTCCTGCTCTGCTGCTGCTGGTCTATACCAAGTCAGCGCCCGGATCTTCCAAACCTGCAGTGGGTCAATATATGCAGCAAGCAAGTAGAAAGACCTAAAAAGACACCATAAAGTTCATAATGAAATAGTGTCTACTTAGACTTTTAAGATACATACCCTCCTCACCTACTTCCTATTACACTTCCCTCAGTCACACACACACACACACACACACACACACACACGCATATTTTCATTTGATTACTGTAGGCCTTTTTGATGAACAGAATTTATGGGGATAAAAATTATATTCCAGTGTAGGAATATAATTCCTACACTGTGTAGGTTGGCACCCAGAGCATCGAAGGTGCCAGGGCTGCGTTGTCAAGTTTCTTCAGGTGCCCTAAGAGAGTGATATCAGAACACTCAAAATGCTGTGCCCATGCGGACAGTCGAGGTTTCTTCACAAAGCAGCAATGTCTCTGTCTAGGCTGATAGTCCAACAGCGCAGCGGAGATACTGGTGCCCCTTAACTAGGGGAAAGGATGCTGCCCGAAGCAAAACAGATGTTTCATTAGTTACGTTGGTTTATTCTGCCTCCCAGGCACCTGTAAGTAAGACCCAGCCCCTAAAGTTTTGGATGGAGCCACTGATTTCGTCAAACGTGACACTACGGCGAAGTAGACCCCACAGCCCTAAAGCCTTGTCCAACTGCGGGCGGGCACTTCCGGCTTCCGCTCCAGGCTAGTAACTAAGCGTCGCTGTTGTGCATGCGCCTCACCTACTTCCGGTGCAGCGACCTTTTCGGCCCGGGTGGAGTTTTTACTTCCTCCGTGCCTGTCTCACTTCCCTCGGTCTAGGTTTCGCTGTGTACGATGGCTCCGGATTCGGGTCCCTTCCCCGAAGGGCCGCTCTTAAAACTGCTGCCTTTAGAGGCCAAGGACCTGGGCACCCAGCGCTGTCGCCTGGGCCCGGCCGCCCTCCGCGCTCTGGGCGCGCACTTGGGCTCGGCCGTGAGGATCTCGCTGCCTGACGGCGGCTCCTGCCTCTGCACCGCCTGGCCGCGGCGCGACGGGGCGGACGGCTTTGTGCAGCTGGACGCGCTGTGCTGCAGCCCCGGGGCGGCCGTGAGGGCGCCGGGCCTCCGGGGGACGCTCCGCCTGAACCAGCTCCGCCTGGTGCCCTGCCCGCCCCTCCGGCGCCTCACCGTGTGGCCGGTGTTGCGGGAGCCGGACAGCGCGCCGGGGACCCCCAGCCCCGCCGCGGTGCTGGAGGCGGCTCAGGAGCTGCTGAGGAACCGGCCGGTGTCCCGCGGCCTCGTGGTGGCGGCCCCGCCCGGGGCCCCCGGCCCGGTGGCGGCGCTGCACGTCATCGGCGGGGCGCCCGACCCGGAGCCGGCCGGCCTGGTCACCCCGCGCACCAGCATCAGCCTGGGCCGCGAGCCCCCGGCGGAAGCGGAGCCCCGGCCCCCGGTGCCCCTGGGGGGCCTCTCGGAAGCGGCCGACTCGCTGCGGGAGCTGCTGCGCCTGCCGCTGCTGTACCCGCGCGCCCTGGCGGCGCTGGGGCTGGCGGTGCCCCGCGGGGTGCTCCTGTCGGGCCCCCCCGGCGTGGGCAAGACGCAGCTGGTGCGCGCCGTGGCGGGGGAGGCGGGCGCCGAGCTGCTGGCGGTGAGCGCGCCGGCGCTGCAGGGCTCGCGGCCCGGCGAGACGGAGGAGAACGTGCGGCGCGTCTTCCAGCGCGCCCGGGAGCTGGCCCGCCGCGGCCCGGCCCTCCTCTTCCTGGACGAGCTGGACGCCCTGTGTCCCAGGCGGGGCGGCGCGCACCGCGCCCCCGAGAGCCGCGCGGTGGCCCAGGTGCTGACGCTGCTGGACGGCGTCGACGGCGACCGCGACGTGGTGGTGGTGGCGGCCACCAACCGGCCCGACGCGCTGGACCCGGCTCTGCGCAGGCCCGGCAGGCTGGACCGAGAGGTAAACAAACTGAGTGCTTGGCGCAGGCTCCAGCAATTCTCGATTTTTTTTTTTTTTTTTTTTTTTTGCTAATGGGGTTGGGTGCGTTAATGCTTTACAGTAAATAGTTGTTGGTACCTGTGCAGAATTTCTCAGTTTTCTGCAAAACACTGACACCCCCAGCCTAGGTCCGTCCTCCTCTACCATCTTGCAGCAGGACCTGAAACAACCCCCCTCCTTCCCCAGAGTATTTTGCTTTGATGCAGTACACCAAACCCAGTCCAAGTTCGGCTTTCTGTTTCCCCTTTCTGTTCTTATTCTCAGTTTCTGGGAGTGAGATCATCCCATATTCATCCTTCTCCGTCTGGCTTTATCTCACATAACATGATTCCTTTAAGCTCCGTCCAAGATGAGGTGAAAAAGGTGACTTCATTCCTGGTAGCCGTGTAGAGTAATACTAACTTTTAAGGGAATCAAGCGTGTTGCAAGTGTATTCAACGTTTATGGTTTGGGAATGAAAAATTAACGTAGGATAACCTCAATAGTTATTGAAGAAGGAGAAGATGATTGAGGAGAACTAAGTAAAAAAAAAAAAGGCATCAAATCTTCTGGATTTATTCATTATCAGTAATCATTCATTATCAGGAATACTCCTTACCCGGGAGGTATTCCTTGAGAGGCCAGGAAGGTTAAGTACTGAAAGCTATCCTAACTTACATGCTTTGTCTCTAAACTGATTTATTATTATTAAGTAGTGAGAGTAGTGGCTAAGTGCTGTTTGAACTTTGTGACACAATAGCCACACACTTATTTTAGTACCTGAGTGGATTTCTTTTTTGAACACTTTTTTGTAGTAACTGTTTCCTGAAGAAGCCTTAAGAACTTCTAGACTTGCTGGATTACTGATGGACCCCAGCTTCCTAGAACTTGGTAGTTTATCAAAAACTAACTCCAAATTCACCAGGTGACGTGTAATTTTCACCGTGCAGCTGTCTAGCTAGTGTTGATACTTACGGAAACTAAGGGTTTTCACCAGTTCAGAATTTTTTTTTTTTTACCTCCAGGGTTATCGCTGGGACTCGGTGCCAGCACTGCGAATCCACTGCTCCCAGGAGGCTATTTCCCCCCCATATTTGTTGCCCTTGTTGCTCTTGTTGTTGTTATCATTGCCATTGTTGTTATTGATGCCATTGTTATTGGATAGGACAGAGAGGAATGGAGAGAGGAGGGGAAGACAGAGAGGGGGAGAGAAAGACACCTGCAGACCTGCTTCACCGCCCGTGAAGCGACCCCTGTGCAGGTGGGGAGCTGGGGGCTCGAACTGGGTTCCTTAGACCAGTGCTTGCGCTTTGCCGCCACCTGTGCTTAACCCGCTGCGCTACCACCCGAACCCCAAATTCAGAATCTTAAGGTTTCTTGAATACATAGTACATACTTTTCAGAGTGAAAACATCTTTAACCCTTTTTTTTGTTTGTTTTGCATATAGGTGGTCATTGGGACACCCACACTTAAACAAAGAAAGGCAATTCTGCAAGTGATCACTGCAAAGATGCCTATCTGCAGTCAAGTGGATTTGGACCTCCTCGCAGACATGACAGTTGGCTACGTGGGCGCTGACCTGAGCGCACTCTGCCGGGAGGCTGCCATGCATGCCCTGCTTCACAGTGAGAAGGTGGGAAGGATTGCTTCCTGGCCACCTATGCTTATTAATGGAACAAATGAATTTTGGTTTAAAAAAGGGTGGAGGTGGGATGGGGCTAGTGAAAAGCTCACCCGCAAAGGCTCGTTTTTTGCCTTCCCTTTGACCCAGGTTTGAGCCTGGGGGATTCAGGGCTGTGGTCTCTTAATGAAAAAAAGGTAGTTAATGTGATTTTTCTTGGAAATTTTATTATCTTCAACAGCTATTATTACATTTTTTGTATACCATTGTATATGTATGTGACAGAAAGTGGGAACAGAGAGCTGTTTTCCAAATCTAGCCGGGCATTTCTCCACATCGCCTTCATAATCCCTGGCCCTGAAGCATGGCCTCAGAATAATCACATCTTTCCCTTTTGACTTTTGTTTTATTTTGAAGCAACTTCAAACTTAGAAATAGTGCAGAAAACAAAGCAGTTTAATGAGTTTGTGTATCTTTCTGCCAGGCTTCCCAATTACACAACATTTACATACTCATTTATAGAAATACATGTAGAGTGTGACAGCTCTAAATATGTATTTTTTTGAAGCATTTGAGAATACAATGCAGTAATAATGCCCCTTTAGCCTTGAAAACATGTGTCTTATTTCCTAAATGCACGGACTTTAGCCATAGTAAGTTTTCCAGACGAGGAAATTAACACTGGCACAGTTCTTTGCCACTCTATATATCTTAATACAGTTTCATTAGTGTCACTAATTTCCTTTATAACAAAACTTTTTTTCAGGAGGAGGGAAGAATTCTGTCCAAGATTACACGTTATATTTTGTTATCATGATTACTCAGTCTTAATCTAGAATCATTCTTCAGTCTTTTCATGACTAACTTATAGAGAATGCAAGCCAGTTAGTCTGTAGACTATTCCTTAGTTTGGTTTTGAGTGATATTTCCTCATGACTTGTTTCAAATTTTGCATTTTGGCAAATATCACAGAAATGCTGTGTTTCTGTTATTACTAAGTATCTTTTGAGCGAAATAACCTTATCTAATCTAGGAAAAGATTGGCCACTTGGAATTTTATTTAGATATTTCTTTGACATTCTGACCTTTTAATTCATGACTTTCTTAAAATACATTTTCCTTAATTTGATTCTGTTCTAGTTATTAGCATAAGATAGGGGTGAAGGTGGGGGGAGGGAACCAGAGCATTACTCTGGCACATGAGGTGCTGGGATCAGACTTGGGGCCTCATGCTTCCGTGTTCAGTGCCGTACTTGCTATGTTACCTCCTGGACCCAAATACTTCCTTTTTTTGTAATATTTAGGATATTAGCTTAAAGATCCACATGTTTACAACATTATAAATCAGTAATCTAATTTTTACATTTACCAAGTAAATCTAAGTCCCTCTGAGACAAAGTTTTAACTCACAGTTGTAACGTTAAAGTTGTCCTTTGATTTGTGATTTAAAAAATTAATTTTGAGCTGTTTAACCTATATAAAGATAATTTATCCTAAATCTGAAATATTTTAAAAAATTATATTAAAGTCCTTCCTCATTTCCTTTTTCCTTATTCTTACACCAGAGATGGAGAAGGAATGACAGACACTCATAAGTCTTCATCTTCTAGATCTAGACTCACAACTGCTTAAAGACTGAATGACAAACCCCATGTATGTTGGTATGAGAACATATATGCCTTTTGAGGGGGAGGATGAGAATACTAAGGGATGGCAAAGGAGATTTATATTTAGGATTCCTTCTGCTTTGAAGTTCCAGGTTTGACCTTGAGCATGTTGGCTTAGGTGGACCAGTCAGCTACCATCATCCCAGGGTGGAGGCCACCGCCACTTCAGGAGGGGCATGCCCAAGTGTAGTTACCACAGGTGATGACTGAGTTCATAAACAACCAGGGGAGTGGAAGGAAGACAGGCAAAAAAGGAAGAAGGGACAGAGGCATCTGGGAAGGTACTGGCTCTATGTTTTTCTTATTTTCCCCAACAGGCAGCTGAGAGCTCGCCACTTACTACCTCTGTCTGTGTGCCAGGCAGGCAAGGAATGCAAGAAAGTTTGTTGGATTTTTGTGATGTGTCCCATTAAAGGAATCACAGTATAGTTTACTATGTATACACAAGATGGGAAAGAATTTTATCTGCCTGGAAGGGTTATGAAACAGTGAAATAATAGAGGCAAGTGATCTTGAACTCTAAATGGAATTTTCAAATGTTAGTGTTATCTAAAAGTGTATTAGTATTCAGATAGTTACCATCAGATTCTGCCAGCAAGTAAAATAAACTGTTACTGAGAACTATTTAATAGTGGCTTTTTTGGGGTGAGAAGTTAAACAAGATTAAAAATGAAGTAAAAATTGTCTGAAATCTTACTTCTGAAGTTATAATTAAAATGAGCATTTTAAAAGAAAACTTTAGAATATTTTTTGCTGTGTACACTTACTTATCTTATGTAAGTAGAATAAAGTTAAAAATGGAAACTTTTGGACAGCTAAATAAAATGTCCAGAATTTGATTTAAGAGGTCAAGTAATACAAATGTTACAAATACTAGGAAAATTTAAGTAACAACAGAAAAGTCTCCTTCATTACAATGTCAAGGAAATTGTAAGAAGGATTCCCTAAAATATAGTCTTAGATTGAAAATGGCCTTTTTAAATATAATGTAAATTTCATGGCCAAAAAATAAATGATTTACCAACTTGGCTATTTGGGCATGGGGAGAAAAACAAAACAAAACATAGACATAGTATCCAAGGGAAATGTACTTAACTGATTTCCCTCCCCCCCAAAGCCCAATTTCCTTGTTGCTATAAATACTGTGAGAACTCTTACAAATCGTTAAGGTGAATAATCCAAGAGTTTGGAGTAGAAAAATAGCTTGGATAGTGTGCCACTTTGCCATGTATGCAACTCCAGTTCTCCAATTAGAGCCTGGTTGCCACCACATTGAAGGAAGCTTAGGTGCTGTGGGCTCTTTCTCTTTCATTCCCTCTCTGTCTCTATCTAAAAATAATTAAGAAAAATAAAGAAATGATTCAAAACTTACAAAGAAGTTGCAAAATAGAGAACTGCTAAACTGTCCAAATTCACTAATTTTTACCATTTTGCCAAACTAGCTTTATAATTCTTTCCCTGTCTGCATTTACGTATAAGCACATATTATTTATCTGCTGAACCACTTTTAAATGAGTTGCATGTATATTAGCCCATCATCCTGAATTTTTTTTTTAAAGATTTTATTTTTTTGTTAATGAGAAAGATAGGAGCAGAGAAAGAACCAGACATCACTTTGGTACATGTGCTGCCAGGAATTGAACTCAGGACCTCATGCTTGAGAGTTCAGTGCTTTATCTGCTGTGCCAACTCCCACTCACTATCCTTAATTTTTTAATGTTTTTCCTAAGCACAAGGATATTCCTAGATACAACAACAGTATGGTTTATACATAATCATTATACAGAATAAATCAAAAGTGACACAACATATTATTCTATCTACAGTTCATATTCTGGTTTTGGTAGTTGTCTTGGTTGTTTGAGCATTCCTTCACTCCAGTTCAGGATCTAGTCCAGTGTAACATACTATATTTAACTTTTACTTTGTTTAATCCTGAATACTTTTGTAGGTTTGTGTGTGTGAGAGAGACACATTTGCCATTGGTGTTTTTAAGGAAACAGGTCAGTGGTATATAGAATGTTTCAATTTGTGTCTTTATAATGTTTCTTTAGATATAAAGAAACATTATGCATGTCTTTGAGGATACTGCACATGTAATAATGTATCCTACTTAGGGTTTCATATGTGATGGCACAAGGTGTTCACTTTCCTTCACTGATAAAGTACCTAGTTGGTGACTGGTGTGATTAACCAATCAGGATTCTGTCCAGTTTCTCCACTGTGCAGCTGGTATTTATTCCCCTTGTTATGAATAAGATATTTGTGATGCCCACACCCACCCCCCCGTCTTTTTTTCCACCAGGATTATTGCTGGGACTTGTGTTTATATTTTATTGTTCCCAGTGGCTATTTCTTTCTTTTTTCTTTTTTAATTTTTATTTATAAAAAGGAAACATTGACAAAAAACATAGGATCAGAGTGGTACAACTCCACATAATTCCCACTACCAGAACTCTGTATCCCATCCCCTCCGTGATAGCTTTCCTATTCTTTATCCCTCCGGGAGCATGGACCAAGGGACGTTATGGGGTGCAGAAGGTGGAAGGTCTGGCTTCTGTAATTGCTTCCCAGTAGCTATTTCTTCTTTTTGATGGAGAGGGAGAGAAGGAGAGGGAGAGCAGGAGAGATACTTACAGTTTCTGGGGGCTGGAGGTTTGAACCTGGGCCCTTGTGCATGGTAACACATGTGCTCCCCCAGGTGAGCCACCAACCTGCCCTAGAGACTCTTCGAAATGGTTCAAATACTTTGCCACCCCAGCTTCCCCCCCCCCACCCCAGGTGAGCATCCATGAATGATTTTGTAAGCTGCGATGCTTGCCCCAAACAGCTTTGGTGGGGGCAGGCTCCAACCTGGGTTGCACACATGGCAAAGCAGTGTACTACCCAAGTGAGCTATTTCTCTAGTCCAGTGCACATAGGCCTAAGTACAGTAATTCTATTTTAAGAAAGTCATTATAGAAAATACTAGAACTTGTGCATAAAAACATTGTTACAACTTGAAAACAAAAGACTAGAAGCGCCCTAGTGCTTAACTGGAGGGTAGTTAAATTATGACACATTCATACGCTAGTGTACTATTCAGTTGTACATGTAATGTACATCATGGTGCCTATAGCTAGCACTGCTGTGTGGTATAAATGAAAGTAGGTTCTAGGCGTTCTCATCACAAAGGAATAATACCCCCCCCCCGCCCTTGTGTCTGTCTGTTAATACAAAGGTGATGTTGGGGTTGGGAAGATAGCATAATGGTTATGTAAATAGACTTGCATGCTTGAGGTACCAAAGGACCCAAATTCAGTCCCCAGCACAATCACCATAAGCCAAAGCTGAGCAGTGTTACGGTTAAAAAAGTAAGATAAGGGGTGGGGCAGTGGTGTACTTGGTTGAGTGCACATGCTGCAATGTGCAAGGACTTGGGTTCGAGTCACTGGTCCCCAACTGCTGGGGAAATGCTTTGCAAATGGTGAAGCAGTGTTGCAGATGTCTCTCTGTCTCTTTTCCTCTCAGTCTCCCTCTTCTGCTTTAATTTCTATGTTTCTGTCCAAATAAAATATTTTTAAAAGTAAAATAAAGATGAATGATAACTAAATTTATTGTGTTTATCATTTCACAATCTATATCAGTCATATAATTGTGCTTCTCACTTGAAACTTAGAAAGTCAGATATATCTCAGCTAGGAAAAATGAGTACTAGGAGAATGTGTGAAAACTATTGACCTTTGTTGGGCTGATGGTCTTTTGTACCATGTGTATAAATGTGTTTGTAATGATAAAACAGATTTACAAATTCAAAAGAGGACTGATGATAGTAGCTGTTGCCACAAAAAGGCTCATCGAATTTTTGGTTTGGTATTTCTTTTTGGGTGTTTCTTCAGAACCAGGACAATCCAGTGATTGATCAAACAGACTTCCTTGAAGCTTTTAAAAAGATTCAGCCCTCTTCATTTCGAAGTGCCATTGGACTGATGGACATCAAGCCTCTTGACTGGGACCAGATAGGGGGCCTTGAAGATGTAAAACTAAAGTTAAAGCAGGTGAGACCGGAAATCTGCTTAAGTCACTAGGACTTTACAGTTTGTTTTATATTATTTTACCTTACCTCAGCCCTGGTGTATGGAGGTGCTGGGGATTGAACCTGAGACCTTAGAGTCAGGCATGGTCATTTTGCATAATCATTATGCTGTCTCCCCAGCCAAGGACATTATAGTTTAAATGTAATGCATTCATGATGGGGGGATGGGAAACCCAGTAATTCAAAAACTGCTATACCCAGCATAGCTATTTCTTTGGGTCATCACATCAACTTAGCTGCCTGACCACTGGACCTCTAAAGACCACATTTGGCATTTCCAAAACCCACCAAGTCAGCTCCAGCTTCACCCCTGAATTCCCAATAGCAGTGAGTACAACCTACTGTTTCATCCTCTTAAGTAAGAGATCTGTCTTCTAAAATGTATAACGATTCCTCTCATGCATGCATGTAAATAACTACCCCTCTGGATTTAGAACATGTTATTTGCGTAAAATGCAATTAGGGATTATGTTTCAAATCCATTTTTTTCCACACCATCACTGTCTGGGACATAGTCATCTTTCTGATTTTTTCATGTCTGCAAACAATAAAAGATTTTAAACCAATATTCCCAGGCCTCTAGGCAAGTTACTTAACTTTTTAGACTTGAATTTCTGCATCTGTACAATTACAGTGATATTCCAGAGACTTGAGGGAGTGCTCAGGCAGAGAAGGAAAAAAATAGCGTTCCCCCTTGAAATGAGAATGAATGAGGGTGTTGGGAGATGGATTACATAAGATTTTGAAAACAGTGTAAGTAAAGAGTTTAGATTTGGTTCTTATTCTATTCCTGGTGGGGCATTATTGAAGGATTTTAAGCTGAAAGTGATGTGACCTGTTGTGGGCTGTAAGATTCCCGACTGCTTTAAGGTGAACGGATTGCATTCCTGACTTACAATAGGTACCTGAGAATTATTGAATAAACAAACACATGACAAAGAGTGAATTATTTGATCTTACCATATGTTGTAACAGTGCTCTTTCTGAGTGCCTTCTCTTTTTCTGTACTTACAGAGTATTGAGTGGCCCCTGAAATACCCTCAGGAATTTGTTAGGATGGGCCTGACACAGCCAAAGGGCCTTCTCCTGTACGGCCCCCCTGGGTGTGCTAAGACCACCCTGGTGAGGGCCTTGGCCACAAGCTGTCACTGCTCTTTTGTATCAGTGAGTGGAGCTGACCTCTTTTCACCTTTTGTTGGAGATTCGGAAAAAGTCTTGTCTCAGGTTTGTTTTCTTTTCTCCCATAAGTTCAGTTTACTTTTAAGTTTTCACATCACATCTTAAGGATAGACCTGTTTTTGAAAATAATACTTTCCCGTCCAAATTGTCTTTTGTTTTCTGATACTTAATTGTTTATAGAACATTTAGTATTATGAAGTATAAGGAAGAAATTCTTCATGATCTGCCTACTGTGAACATTTTGGTGAATATCCCTGGATGTTATATGTTTGTTTCCTTTTTGAACAAAACTAAGGGCAGGTTATACCTTTATTGTGCTTGTTTTTATCATCGGTTTCATTTTAGTTTCAGATGAGAGAGAGCCATAGCTCTGTCCAGTATGGACGACCCTGAGGCTTACCCTGAGCAGCTCAGGCATGCATGTCCCGTGCTCCACTAGTTGGCTAACTCCCCAACTGCAACTGAAATTTCTTCATTAACTTAACATTTTCACTTTTAAAATTTCATAGCAGGGGTTGGGAAAGGTAGCATAGTAAGTAGAGCTTGTTTTGTATGTGGATGCCAATTTTTTTGACCCATTGCCAAGAATGCTCTTATCGCTCTCATTAAATAAATCAATGGTGGGGGCAAGCACTCAGCAATGGAGAGCAGGGCTTACATGATTAAGACGTAAAGTTTGAGCCATGGAGGGACATAGACCTGACGGATCCTCAGGTCCTCTTTTTTTTTTCTTTTCCTTCCTAGAGCATTGATTAGCTCTGGTTTATTGTGGTGTGGGGGATTGCGGATTAAGAATCTTTTTTTTAAATTTTTTTACTTTCCCTTTTGTTTGCCCTTGTTTTTTACTGTTTTTGTAGTTATTGTTGTTATTGATGTCATCGTTGTTAGATAGGACAGAGAGAAATGGAGAGAGGAGGGAAAGACAGAGGGGGAAGAGAAAGACACCTGCAGACCTGCTTCACCACCTATGAAGTGACTCCCCTGCAGGTGGGGAGCTGGGGGCTCGAGACATGTAGCTTATTTTATTTTATTTTAATATTGTTGGATAGAGACAGAGACAAATTGAGAGGGGAGGGGGATGTAGAGAGGGAGAGAGACAGACACCTGTAGCTCTGCTTCACCACTTGTGAAGCTTTCCCCCTGCAGGTGGGAAAAAACCTGGGTCCTTGCGCACTGCAATGTGAGCACTTAACTAGGTGCGCCACCACCTGGCCCCCTGGGATTGAGAACCTATTTGCATAACCATTATGCTATCTCCTCTACCCTTCTTATTAAAATCTTTTTTTGCCCCTTTCTCTTTCTCTTTTTAAATAATCTGAAAAATAAATCAATTTCAAAATGTAAAAATAAGTCAGATTTCATAATGTTAAATGTTCTTTGAAGATGTATTTAACCCATACATAGTAGTCTGTCATTCTTTGTTTTCTTTGTTCATTTCCTGAATGTAATGCAGAAAACAAATTAACATGAATAATGCACAGTGTATAGCTTTTTAAAATTTGTATTTTCCTAACAAGGTGTTTCAGCAAGCAAGAGCACATACTCCAGCAATTGTGTTTTTGGATGAAATTGATTCAATCTTGGGATCTCGGTCAGTTGGCAAAACAGAATGTGATGTTCACGAGCGTGTTCTTTCTGTTCTCCTGAACGAATTAGATGGCGTTGGACTTAGGAGCACAGAGAGAAGAGGAAATAAATCAGAACAACAGGGTAAATACCCAGGAGATGGGGGAAAAACAAATGAAGGGGGGATTTACTAGCCAGAATACACAAAGACCCAGGCCAACATTATTTGTTTTATATGTGATCGGGAGAGAGAATCCAGAGTGCCATTCTGGTGAATACAGCACCAGGCATTGAACTGGGAGCTTTAGGCTTGCAGATCCTAAACTTTACCATGCTGGCTTTTTCAGATAAAGACAGAGATGGAAAGATACCAGAGCAGAAACACTTTGGCCAGCATGGTGGGGACTGTGTTTAAACCTGGGTTGCATACATGGCAAAACAGACACACTGTCCTGGGTCTTGGGTGTGATGTTGTGTACACTCTACCCAATGAGCCATCACTTGGCCCTAGTTTTATTATTTATTTTAATGAAAGGGAGAGAAGAACACTGTTCACCTCTGGTTTATGGTGATCCTGGGGATTGAACCTGAGACCACCCTAGTGTCTGACATGAATGTCTGCTGAGCAACCATTGTGCTGTCTCACTGGTTCTTAGTTTTATTTCTAAATTCTGAAGAACCAGTGTCATCCTTGTAAATTTTTTTAATGTGAAACAAGAGAAAAAAACATTATCTAATTTCCAAATATCTTTGTAGTTGAAAATGTTTAGTTTTCTTGAGGGATGGGTTTCCTTGTTCATAATAAAATTAAAATGACCGTTAGAAGGAAGTCCACTTCCTTTCTGAGTCTCTTCTCTTTGGTATACCTAAGCTTTGAAACAGATAATTAAAATATATATATATTTATTTACTTTGGGTAGATACAGAAATCAAGAAGGAAGGCAAAGAAAGAGAGAGGTCTGCAACACTGCTTCTCTGCTGCTTGGTGGGGATCCAGGGCTTGAACCAGGACCCTTGTGCTTAACCAGGTGCACCATCACTGGCCCTGTATAAGATAATTTTCTTTTGGGGGCTGGGCGGTAGCACAGCGGGTTAAGCACAAGTGGCACAAAGCGCAGGGACCGGCGTAAGGATCCTGGTTCGGGCCCCCGGCTCCCCACCTGCAGGGGTTCACTTCATGAGCCGTGAAGCAGGTCTGCAGGTGTCTATCTTTCTCTCCCCCTCTCTGTCTTCTCCTCTCTCCATTTCTCTCTGTCCTACCCAACGACGAATGACATCAATAATAACAATAATAACTACAACAACAAGGACAACAAAAGGGGGAAAAATGGCCTCTAGGAGCAGTGGATTCATGGTGCAGGCACTGAGCCCCAGCAATAACCCTGGAGGCAAAAAAAAAAAAAGATAATTTTCTTTTATTCTTGTTTGTTCTTATTTGCTTCCCACTTATAAATTTGCTCCGCAGAAGCTCCTTAAGAATATATGACACAGTTTAGAGAGTCCCATAAGGTTTCCTAATTAAATCTTCTGAGTGCAGAAAGTCCTTCTGTAGTATCTGACAGGCGTTCATGTATTGTTTGCAAAATAAATTAGATACAGAGAGCTCATTACTTATATCATGTCACTGGTGGACTACTTGGACTATTCAGTTCAACTGTGTTTAATGGTGGGTGTGTGGAGGGCTCTTCCCTGGCTGCTTTTAGATAATAGTACTTTTTTTTTCCTATTATTTATTGGATATAGATAGCCAGACATCGACAGGGAAGGGGGTGATAGGGAGGGAGACACCTGCAGCCCTGCTTTGCCACTCACAAAGCTTTCCCTCTGTAGGTGGGGACGGGGGCTTGAACCCGTGTCCTTGTACATTGTAACGTGTTCTCAACCAGGTGCACCACCACCTGGCCCCAACAGTCCTCTTTGAAGTTTTAGGTAAATGAAAGTTTTGCTGTCATTTTCTGCCTCTGGAAAGAAAGCTGTTTCCTGCATTGGTGCAGGACTGTGCTGCTTCTCACAGGGATTGCTGATCCTCAGGAGTGGCTGCTCCCTCCACTGTGTGCACCCAGCACCAATTTGCTGTGGGTACTTTGATATCAAAAAGTGGTCAAATAAGCATTCTGGGCCTAATAATTTGCTTACAGTTAATAGGTCTTCTGGTTTATAGTCTGTTTTTTAATGTTAACAGTCACATTGTATTTTCCGTCAGACTTTCAGGAAGTTTTGAACCGCAGTGTTATGATTGTTGCGGCAACAAATAGACCTGACGTGTTAGATGATGCCTTGCTAAGACCTGGAAGAATAGATAAGATTATCTATATCCCACCTCCAGATGAGAAGGTAATTCTTTAGCACATTTCCTATAGTTCCGCTTATCCACACTTTTCAGCTTTTGTATCTTTAGAAACGTATGGCTAACCTCAAGGACAGGGAAAAATAGAAATTTTCAGATCTGCTTCGCTGCTCAGGAAGTGTGTGTCCCCCACCCCCACATTCCTGCATGTCGGGAGCAGGGGCTTGAACCCAGGTCCTTCTGCATGGTAATGTATGCACTCAACCGGGTGCACCACTGCCCTGCCCCACAAGAGACTCCTTTATCAACATGCCAGTGTCTGTGCTAAGGAGCCCTGCAGAGCTGAATCCTAAACTGGATGTAGTGTATGTGGTTTGCTTTACTGGCCCTGTTTTCAGAGAAACACAAGCCTCTAATTATATTAAAGAGGTTTTGACAGTCATCTGTGTCAGCATCCTT
Organism: Erinaceus europaeus; assembly: GCF_950295315.1. Classification (NCBI taxonomy): domain Eukaryota; kingdom Metazoa; phylum Chordata; class Mammalia; order Eulipotyphla; family Erinaceidae; genus Erinaceus; species Erinaceus europaeus. The sequence continues at coordinate 13,766,744 of NC_080177.1, forward strand.
ATTTTACAATGGAGGATTCAGAGATTATATGATATACCCATACTCAAAGAATCAGTAAATCGTTTACCCTTAACATTCAGACCAACCAACAGTGATAAAAGACACAGAAAAGGAATCTTTGGAATATATCGAGTTTTGAAGAAATGTAAAGTAGGGCTGGGAAGAGAGATAGTACGTATGCAAAAAGGTTTGCATGCCTGAGACTCCAACAGAATCCCAGATTCAAATCCCTGTACCACTATAAACCAGAGATGAGTAGTGCTCCAGTTCAAAAAAGAAAAAAAAAAAAGGCATGGAAAAATAGTTTTATTATATTTTCTCAACATGGTAGTTTGATAGTTCATGTGTTTTCTTTTAAATCCAGTCTGATAGCACTGTTAGTGCCCAAAAGGAGGTTCATGTGTCTTTTAAAGAGCTGTGTCTTTGGAAAACATACATACATACACTTTTTTTTTTTTTCCCCAAACCCAAGCATTGTTCATCTCTGGCTTGTGATGTCGGCCAGGGATTGAACCTAGGACTTGTGAGCCTCAGGCATGGGAGTCTTCTGCATAACCATTGTGCTATCTCCCTGGCTCTACGATTGGCAATTAAAAAACTTTTTTTTTTTAAAGATTTTATTTATTTGTGAGAAAGACAGGAGTAGAAAGAACCAGACAGACATCACTCTGGCGCATGTGCTTCTGGGGATCGAACTCAGGACCTCATGCTTGAGAGTCCAAAGCTTTATCACTGCACCACCTCCCGGGCCACTTTTTAAAAAAATTTTTTATTATCTTTATTTTTTTATTGGATAGAGAAAGTCAGAAATCGTGAGGGAAATAGAGAGGGTGAGAGACAGAGAGACACCTGCAGTACTGCTTCACCACTTGTGAAGCTTTTCCCCTGCAGGTGGGGATTGAGGGCTCGAACCCAGGTTCTTGCATATTGTAACATGTGTGCCCAACAAGGTGTGCTACTACTTGGCCCCTTAAAGTTTTTAAACTTGTCATGTGAGCACTTGCTGAATTAATGTTTCTTACCCCTTCCAAAGAAGTAATAACCTTTAATTTTTAATTTTTTTTTTCAAATAACCTACTTGTACATTCTCTGTAGCGTGGTAGGAACTCTAACTGGAAATGCTTCATTGGGTTGTCGGAAGTGTTATGACGTATGTTATGACGTATGGTTCTCAAAGCGAACATGCTGCTTGGATTTTACGGCAGCCCAATAATACAGCTTTGTGTCAAATGTAAGTGCTAAAAAAGTTATAAACATACTGTTTATTTTGTTCCAGGGCAGGCTTTCGATTTTGAAAGTGTGCACCAAAAACATGCCGTTAGAGTCTGATGTTTCCTTGGCAGACCTGGCAGCAGAAACGTGTTTCTTTTCTGGAGCTGATCTTACAAACCTCTGCAAAGAAGTAAGTCGACTGGTGGAGAGACCTGTGGCTCATGACTTTTCTTTGTTTATTCAGCTCTTATTCATGCGTTGGCATTTACTCTGAGACTCTGTGTGGCAGATGCCATTCACGGTGAAATAGAAATGGACAGGTGGAACCTTTCCTCTTGCCAGAGCTTGAAGCTTATAGGGCTGTGCAGAGACAATTCATGGTATTCACTAAGCAATTGGAAATAACACGTTTCCAGCTGTCAGCAAAGCTTATGGTCCTGTGGGCACATCTAGCACCAAGTCAGACTTGGGAGTATTAGGAAGGCTTTCCATGAGAGGTTGACCCTGTGTAAACTGAAATTGGGAAGATTGGGAGGGAGTTAACCAGGCTAAGGGAGGGAAAAGCAGTGGTTGAGGTGGAGGGAATACAGTGTACAGGGAGAATAAAACACATGGACGGATTGTTCAGCTGTTAGAACATAAAACTTTCGTTCTTTTTTTTCTTCTTTTTATAATGTATTTATCTTAGAACCAGAGTATCACTCTGGCACATGCGATACTAGGGATTGAACTCATGCTTGAAAGTTCAGTACTCTATCCACTGTGCCATCCATCAGCAGGGCCACTAGAGCATGAACCATTCATGCCAGGACTCTAGAGGCCACAGGTCCAATCCCTGGCACCACCAGAAGCCAGAAATGAGCTGTGTTCTAATAATAAATAGCAAATAAATTGAAAAAAAAATGTGCAGATGGAGTAAGAGAAGGCATAACATTGAAGAGGTGACCAAGACCAGATTTACCCTGGTAAGCCACTTGAAGGCATTTAGTTTTATTGAGGCAAAGGAAGTTAATTGTGGTTTTTCTTTTTAAATGATTTTTCATTAAATTGAAAATCTAAGAAAAATAGCTCCTAAGGATACAGCTTGCTGTATCCTCTTGTTATATTAATTATCAAACCGTATATCATTCTCGGTACTGGACATACTTCTAGAAGGAACACTTGGGGCAAGAAAAAGAGTACTAATAACACCCTACAAGCTTCTACTGGCTTTTTACAATCTGCTGAATCATCCTCAAAGGAAATCCCTTTTCTCACTTCTAGCAGTGGCCGTGTATATCTTTTCCTATTTCCTTTTTAAATGTATGATTCTGTTTGTGAAATTGACTCCTAGTTTTATCTGTAGCTGCAGTTCGGTTATTTTCATCATTTTGTAATAGTCTAGTGAATGTTTGGGTTGCTGCCCTTTTGCTATTATAAATTATATGAAATCTTGCCTGATGTCATATCTGTAAGTTTTTGTATATACTTACAAAGATAATTGTTTGGTCATAGAATACATGTTTTGTGGTCCAAGAGGTGGCGCAGTGGATAAAGCACTGGGTTCTTAAGCATGAGGTCCCGAGTTCAGTCCCTGGCAAGAACCAGAGTGATGTCTGGTTCTTTCTCTCCTCCTATCTTTCTCATTAATAAATAAACAAAATCTTTTTTTAAAAAAAGAATACATGTTTTATCTGTTCTGTTCCTTTATGATCAGTGCTGTGTCTGCTAAAAAATTCTACTCTAAGGTCAGGAAGATAGTATTTCATCTTAAAAATACATATATGTGCTTCTGGTTTATGTATTATTCTGCACCTTTTCTTTTTTCCCACTTAGGGCAAGAGTGTAATCGAGAAGAAAAGATAAGAGATTTTAATTTTATTTAATATGTTTCTTAAATTTCTATTTGTGATTAATGGTAGTTTATAAGGCTATAAGATTGCATGCACTTAATATTTTTAATGTCATGAATTTTAGGATTCTGTGAAATGACACTGAGATTCTTACATTTAGATTTTAAAGTTTCACCATATATTTTTAAAGTTAATTATTTTTCTCTTTATTCTCTTAGGCTGCCTTGCTGGCTCTCCAGGAAGATGGACTGGATACAGCCACAGTGAAACAAGAACATTTTCTAAAATCACTTAAGACTGTGAAACCATCCTTAAGTCACAAGGATTTGACTTTATATGAAAACTTATTTCAGAAACAAGACTTTGCTGACTTGGAGGATATTTAAAAATGACATTCCTGCTCATGGATTGGAACTTGGACTTGCTTTGTAGCTTACATTTTTATACTTTGGGAGTTTGTATATATTTTATTTCCTGTAAATTAAAAAGAAAAGCCATGTTTTATAAATGAAGAATTCACGTTGTTTCTAAAAGATATATTTAAAATCCCTTAGCAGGAGGAAAGTAGTTGTATGGGTGTTTATATCACAGTGATTTCGAAATGGTGGTTGTTTTTTGGTGATCTTTTTTAAACCTTATTTTGAAATAATTTCATAGTTTAAAAAAAAATGCAAGAATAGTACAACTCTGTATTCTTAACCCAGATTCACCAGTTTTTACCATTTTGCCGTATTATAGAGTGTTTTTCTGGATAGATCTTATCTAATGCCCCTTTTACTTCAATAATACTTTAGTGTGTATTTCTTTCAAGTAAGGTTATTATTTTATTTTGTATCACCATAGTTATCAAACTCAGGAAATTTAACATTGATTCAGTTCAGTGAGTTTCATGAATTGTTGCAGTGGCATTTTTTTTTTCCTATTACAGGATCCAGTGTAAGAGATTGTATTCCGATGACATCACCAGTGGAGCACTACACCTGTGTTGTCGTGGTCTGAGATGACAGCAGGCAGCCTGCGATGTTCGCACATACTTGGTGATGGGGATATTAATTATGATAGCTTGTGCAGTATTGGTCAGTCTCTCCACTGTATAGCTACCGTTTTCCTTTTGTAATTATTAGTAATTTTCAAGGCAATAGAGGATATGTATGTGTCTATTTTATTCTATTGCAAAGGTAATTTGAATGCTAGACAATACAGATAAACATGGAGAAAACATTGGGGCAAATTCTTTTTTCTTTTTTCCCTTTTTTTTAGAGATTGATTTCATAAGAGCAACTAGAACAGTGCTGGGGATCAAACCTGAGGCCTCACACACCCAAGTCCACTGAGGAACCTCCTGGGCCCTGACATTTGGATAAATTTAACCTTCCACTCCTTTATGTGTGCTTAAGTTTAAAAACAAAAAAGGCTTGGCACTGTGTCACATTTGTGTTTTTGCTTTTTTTTTTTTTTTTTCATCTAATAGACTCCGGTAGACTTCTCACTGAGCCTTCTTCATTTGTGGGGAGCCACAGCAGGTGCTGTAGTGTAAGTGAACGAGACAAAAAGGGCAAATGGCAGGCCAGCTGGGAGCACAGACCTCAGATAAACCACACAGTAAATTAAACCTTCAACGACCCTGGGTCCATGCTCCCAGAGGGATAGAGAATGGGAAAGCTACCATGGGAGGGGGTGGGTTATGGGGATTGGGTGGTGGGAATTGTGTGGAGTTGTACCCCTCCTACCTTATGCTTTTGTTCACTAATCCTTTCTTAAATAAAAAAATTAAAAAAAAAATACAAGATGTGCTTCAAAAGACGCATCGGGTACACTGAACACGTCACATTGTGCAAAGACTCTTGTTTCAAGCCCTCAGTCCCCACCTACAGGAGGGATACTTCACAAGCAAAGCCACAGTGTTTCTCTTTCTCTCTCCCTCTTTCTTCCCCTCTTCCCTATCAGTTTCTCTAATAGATTAAAAAAAATTAAATTAAAAAATTTATTCTGAACATTTATTTAAAGATGTCACACAAGATTAGAGAACCAGAACATCATCCTAATACATAAGGATGGTGGGGATTGAATTTGGGAACCCCATGCTCCCAGGTCCAGTGCCCTACTCACTGTGCCCATTCCTGAACATTTTCAAACATGCATAGAACAGTGGAACCCCCTCAAACTTAGGCTGAATACTCTTGATAATTTTCTAAATTTGCTTCTTTCAGGATAAAGACAGAAATTGAGAGAGGAGGAAGAGAGACACCTACAGCACTGCTCCCTTCAACACTCATGAAGCTTCCCCCTGCAGGTGGAGACTGGGGGCTTGAACCTGGGTCCTTGTGCACCATAATGTGTGATCCACCAGATGCATCACCCTCATTTTTATATGAATTTTTAGAGAGAGGCAGAGAGGAAGGGGAAGATAGGAAGAGAAAGAGAGACCTACGGCATTGTTTCACCACTTGTGAGACTTAACTGTGTGCAGGTGGGGACCAGGGGCTTGAACCCAGGTCCTTGGAAATGATACTGTGTGAACTTAATCAGGTGTACCACCACACGACTTCATCTCACTTGTTTTTTAACCAAAGTATTTTAAAGCAAATTCCAGCTATCAATTTTTAAATTAAATAGCTCCATATAAAAATTCTTAAGGGGCGAGAATTTTATTTTAATGTGTGTGTTTATGAGAGAGAGAGAAGAATCAGAATGTCCCTCTGGTGTAAATGATCCTGAACATGGAGCTCTGGACCTCACACATGGAAGTCCTGCCCTCTGCCACATTACCTACCTTGTCAGGCAAGTGGTTTTTGGTCTTTGTTTTTGACAGAATGCCATTTCTCTACATAACGCTTAGTAATACTCTCTTAATGTTTATTCTCTGATAACCATTAAATACATCTTCAGAATACCTTTTTTCTGTTGTTTTGTCTACTTCTAGACTCAACCCTTTGGCAAGTTTTCTCAGATACTTTCATAGAAACTAGTCACCTGTATTTAAGATTGAATTCTGCCTAAAGTTGAAAGTTATTGATAAGCACTAAATTATAAGAACCTTGAATTAAGGAATTTCTTTTGTATTAATATTTTTAAAATTTTTATTTTTAAATTTTTATTTATTATTGGATAGAGGCAGAGAAATTGAGAGGGGGAAGAGAGACACCTACAATCCTGTTTCACCACTTGTGAAGCTTCCCCCCTGCAGGTGGGGACTGCGGGCTTGAACTCGGGTCCTTGTGCACTGTAGCGTGTGCACTTAACCAGGTGCACCATCACTTGCCCCCCCCCCCTTTTAATGTTGATTTATTGGGTAGAGACAGCCAAAAATTGAGAGGGAAGGGGAGACAGAAATGCCTACAGCACTGCATCGCCACTCAAAGCTTTCTCCCTGTAGGTGGGGGGTGGGGGGTGGAGAGCCTCAAACCTGGGTCCTTGCACATTGTAGCATGTGCGTACAACCAGATGTGCCACCACCCGGCCCTGAAATGAGAGTCTTCTCAGTACATGGTGATGGGTGGTCTGGGTGATGGCACAGAGGGGAGTGAAACAGGACCGGCAAGGGATTCGTGAGCATGAGCCCTTCCACACGGCCCAAGACTCAGCTCTATGCTGGGAGCCATGAAACAGGGAGGGTGATACCATTTTGCTAGCCTTACCCCCACCCCAACTGCTTTTCTTTTTAAATATTTATTTTCTTTTGTTGTCCTTGTTTTATTGTTGTAGTTATTGTTATGATTACTGATATCGTCATTGTTGGGTAGGACAGAGAAATGGAGAGAGGAGGGGAAGACGGGGAGAGAAAGACGAACACCTGCAGACCTGCTTCACCGCCTGTGAAGCGAGCCCCTGAAGGTGGGGAGCTGGGGGCTCGAACTGGGATCCTTATGCCGGTACTTGTGCTTTGTGCCACCTGCGCTTAACCCGCTGTGCTACCGCCCGACTCCCGCAAGTGTTTTTCTTAAGCACTTTCTCCACACTTGGCTGGATTAATTTTGGCATAATTTGGCGTGGACGGCACACAGTCGGTTGTCTTCAAAAAGCCAACCAGATAGCCCTCATTTGCCTTCTGCCAAGCACCAATAGCTGCACCATGGAATCAGTGATCTGTGTTTGAAGTCCTGAGCAATTCGTGGTATCAGTCATTGGAAGAGAAGTTTGTGCTCTGATCCTTCAACTTCGGTTCAGTGCCCTTGCTCCAGGTGTGGCTTCCTCACTCTTCCAGTAGAGGGCGCAGTCTTTTTTTTAGATTTTTCATAATTATTTTTGCTTTGTAATTTTTGAAAACCATCCACTTACTAGTTTGCACTGTACAGAGATGGTTGTCTATTCCTGTGGCATTTAGATAGTTTCATTGTATTCCCAATTGCTTACATCAAGAGGAAACATTTCTGACTGGATTAGGGCTACTAGTGTTGTATATCACTTAAGCTGCTAACAGAAAGAGATCTAGCTCAACCCCAGCAACCTTGAAGCAGATACTAAATTAAAATTTGTGCAAAAATTAAGGTTATAATGTTCACTTAACTCTTACATTGGTGGTAGTCAATGCCAGGAACTTACAGGTGAGCAAAAACATGTCCTACCTCTTGGCTAGACAGAAATCCAATATGGCATTTTCATCTAAGACTGAAATACCCTTGAAGGAAACCACCTTTGGGAGAAGTGTTTATTATAGGAAATCTTTTTTTTTTTTTTTTCTTTCTCAGAGCACTGTTCAACTCTGGCTTATGGTGGTGATAGGTATTGAACCTGGGTCTTAGCTGCCTCAGGCATGAGAGTCTTTGCATAACCATTATGCTATCTACCCCACCCTTGGAAGAAGTGTTTAATGAGCTTATTTTACTAGAATTCCTCCTGTGGAAAATAGATTAATTCATTGACTTTACTTGGAGCAATCTGAAGAGTTATCTGTACAGCTAAGATAACTCAATAAAATATCAGTATTTTCATAGTTTCCCTAAAGAACTTTTAAAATATCAAAATCCCATGTCTTCTTTAGCCTGCTTCTCCTGATCCCACCCAGGTTTCATTAAAGGTTCACTTTGGGGCTGGGTGGTGTTGCGCCTGGTTGAACGCACTGTTACAACACACAAGGACACGGTTTGTGTCTCTGGTCCCCACCGGCAGTGGGGGGAAGCTTTGTGAGTACTGAAGCAATGTTGCAGGTGTCTCTCTCGCTATCACTCCCTTCCCTCTCGATTTCTGGCTGTTTCTATCCAATAAATAAAGATAATGGGAAAAAATTTTAAAGGTTCACTTCATATCATTATTTCCATCTTCAGAGATTTTTCTCTCGCACGTCATCAGCCCTTCCCTAGCATGTGTCTCGGTGTCATAGGAGGCTCCTCTTTCTGCATTCCTTTCCCACCTGACTCAGGTAGTCCCAGAGTGTTTTCTGCCCTCTTTGCACTCAAGATGAGAACTACCCAACACTGATTTTCTTTTTGAACTACCTTCCAGAGAGATGGGTTTCAGAAGATTGTTGATGATCCTGGAATAGTTTTTCTCATTTGGATTCTTCACTAAATGCTCAAATGACCTCCGTGAAATGCACATTCTCCGAGGGTGCTTGATGGACCCTGAGTAAAGTGATAAAGATTTTTACAAACTTACCTGATGGACCCCACTACAAACTGCCAATCTTCACAGCCATGCAGTTGTCATAGGAGCAACCACAGCGGCTGGCTCTTCACTGTCCAGATCTTCCTCCGGTGGCTTCTAGAAGCCACCTCTTGTTTTTAATTTCTGCTTTGATCCTGGATTCCCGTGCTGGAAGGGCAGCACATAGACTTTCTCTAGAGGCCTTTTCCAGTAGCATCTTTACCTCCTCTAGATCCTGCTGTTGCTCCTGGGTGGATGCCACTGAGGGTGTAGTCTTTGAAACACTTTCTGTTTCTTTCACTCATTTATTTATTGATTTATTTTATTATTGCCACCAGGGTAATTGCTGGGGCTCGGTGCCGCTCCTGGCTGTCATTGTTTCTCTTTTCTTTCTACTTTATTAGATAGGACAGAGCGATTTAGAAAGGAGGGGCAGATAGGGAGAGTGAAAGACAAGACACCTGCAAGCCTGCTTCACCGCTTCTGAAGGGCCGGCCTCTCCCCTGCAGGTGGAGAGCAGGGGTTTGAACCTGGATCCTTCCACTTGGTAATGTGTGCGCTCAATCAGGTGCTACCTTCTAGTCCCCAGGAAGCACTTTTGTACCTAATTCTTTCTTGGGTTGATTTGTGGAAGTCTGTTTTGTGAGACCCCCCTTACCTATCCATGGCCCACACCCCCAGTCCCCTTGAGCTAGGTTGAGCTGTTCTAGGTAGAGCCATGGCAATGACTGTAATCATGATAGTTAACATCTTACAGCTGCCTGAATACCCTGTAGGCCAAGCTGTTAGCAGAGCATGTTCAAAGCCTGCCCTTGGAGTCATCTCAGAGCTAGATTTCTCCTCAGAAACTTTTCCTGCTGATTCTTTTTGCTTCAGTTCCTGATTCATATACACACACTATGGAGGTGGGGTGTTAATGGTTTACAATACCGTTGTTGACACGTAGGTATAAACTCTCCCTATAACAGGTGTCCTCAAGACACTCCCTCTCCAGACAGGTCATTCCACCATCATATACTAGGAGGCCAGAACCCCTCCACCCCATCCTTCTCCCTCCTCCAAAGTCCTTTGCTTTGCTTCAGTATACCACACCCAATCCAAAGCTCACTTTGTTTTCCCTTACTGTTTATTCTTCTTAAATTCTGCCTATGAGTGACATTATCCCATATTCATCCTTCTCTTCTTGGCTGATGTCAACATGGTTCTTTCCGTTTCCACCCGAGATGAAGCAAAGGAGATGACATCATTATTATTAATAACTAAGTAGGATTCCAGTGTGTGTATATGTCACAACTTCCTTAGCCACTCATTTGTCACTGGGCATCTGGATTGCTTCAAAGTTTGGGCTTGTACAAATTGTTCAAGCTGCTATGAACATAGATGTCCACAGGTCCCTTCTAATAGGTGTCTTTCTTTCCCTTGACTGAATCCCCAGGAGAGGAATTGTCAGATCATAGAGTTAGTCTATTTTCAGCTTCCTGATGAGACTCCAGACTGTTTCCACATGGGTTAGACCAATATACATTCCTACCAGCAATGTAGGAGAGAGTCCCCTTCTCCAACAGTTGGTATTTCTGTCTTTTCTAATGTATGATATCCTCACAGGTGTAAAGTGGTATCTCACTGTTGTTTTTGTTTGAATTTCCCTGATCATCAGTGACTGAGAAAAAAAAAAAAAGAAAGAAAGAAAGAAAAGAAAAAACCATGGACACCATGGGAGATAGTCTGAAAGGGGAACTTAACCATTCAATGTAACTCTTTATTTTGGAACTCCCCCCCCTTTTGTTGCCCTTGTTTTTCACTGTTGTGGTAGTTATTATTGTTATCAATGTCGTCATTGTTGAATAGGACAGAGAGAAATGGAGAGAGGAGGGGAAGACAGAGAAGGGGAGAGAAAGACAGACACCTGCAGACCTGCTTAACCACCTGTGAAGCGACTCCCCTGCAGGTGGGGAGCCTGGGGCTGGAACCGGTATCCTTACCCTTCGTGCCAGGTGTGCTTAACCCTCTGCCTTACTGCCCGACTCCCTATTTTGTAACTTTGAATGTGAAGAGGTCTGTTCTAATTTACCTGCCTGTTACCTCTGACTCTGCAGCACCCCCCTGTTAAAAATATATATAATTTATATTATATATAAAAATATATAATTTATACATATATAAAATATATAACATACATATATAATACACACATATATAATCTACTTATTGTATAGAGACAGAAACTGAGAGGGAATGAGGAGGTGAGGAGGTAAGGAGGAAGGGAGGGAGGGAGGGAGAGACCTGCAGCCCTTGAACCTGGGTCCTTGGGCACTGTAATGTGGGCGCTTAACCAGGTGCACCACCACCACCGCCTGGCCCTTCGGCGGCACCCTTTCCTGAGGTCCCTTTTTTAGAGAAGCTGGCTTTTCCCCAGACTTGATTATCCCCCTGTCCTCAGCCTGGGCCCCTTACGCATCAAGGCGACTTGGGACTCACCTGGGGCCTCCGGTCGGTAAGCACCTCGGTAAACAGCAGAGGGCGCCCGTGAGCCGAGAGCCAAGCCGGACCGGTGAGTTCCGCTCATACTCAGCACCGGGTCCGCGTGACCTTCTCCGTCCCGCCCAGCCCGAGCGGTTGCGGTCGCTATAAAAAGCCCGAGGCTGGGCAGCTCGCGGTCCCGGGCGTTAACCTCGGCCAAGCGCGCAGTTCCGTCGCGAGGTGAGCGGCAGGTGGCCCAGCGGCTGCTGGAAGCTTATTTTTTGGGGGCGGGACAGGCTGGTCTGATGCCCACCAGGTAGATTTCTAGCAGCTCAAAATTTGCTCAACAGCTTGGACGCCCTCTTCCCCCTTTGTATTCTAGATTTGGCAGTCTATATAGAAGTCACCATGAACTTATTCCAGCTCCTGATGAAAAAGAAGGAGGTAAGTTTTCAAGGTGACTGAAAACTCTGGACTAAAATTATAGTTCATTTAAATTTTATTTTAATTAATTTATTTTACCAGAGCACTGTTCAGTTTTGGCTTATGGTGATGGAGGATTGAACCCGGGTTTTTGGAGCCTCAAGCACGAAAGTATTTTTAAATAACCATTATGCTGTCTCCCCACCCCATCGTTTTTATTTTTAAAGATGAAAAAAGATGGAACACAGATAGAGGTATATACACAGAGATGGTTAGGAAGAATTAGCTGGAAGGCTGTGTTTCTTTTTCTGTATGGTGGGTAATTCCTTTTTTTTCTTTCTTTTTTTTCACATCTGGATTCAGCATAATGAATATTATTAGATAATAAAGAAAAGCTTTTAGAAGGAACAAGAAATGAAACAAGATGGGGCAGATTTTGCAGCTGGTGGTCTGTGACGGTCTGTTTGGCTTTGAGATGTGACCCTCAGCTTTCTCTCTCTCAGCTGATTCCCCTGGTGCTGATCATGACCACCGCTGCAGGGGGAGCCTCCTCCTTCGCTGTGTATTCCCTGTCAAAGTCCGATGTGATGTAAGTAAACACCTTCTAGAAAAGGACTTTCTCAGTGGTAGATGGACCTTCAGTTTGTAACATGCTCGGTGTCATTTTTCTTGTCTCTCCCCTCCTATAAGATTTTTTTCCTCCCATTCATGAGATAATTATTAAAATAACATATTAGGGAAAAATCAATAATATATATATATCATTACTGAAAACTGTATACCGTTAGACAAAAAGATTTTACTTTGGAAAACAGATTTCTAATTTATGATAAGTTTTACTTTCAGAAACAAAACCACAAAACAACACAATCTAATTCAACTTAAATGCTGGCATGCTGAGCAAGGAATGTTCTAATTCTTTGTAGAAGCTCCTTGTTGACACTGTCAGGTACCAAGGCTCTGCCTTTTGGTGTGATTTCAGCCACCAAGTCATCAATAGTAGCGTGTTCTAGTCCTTTTTCTATAATTACCTTTTTACAGTGTGCCTTCAGTTGGTCCTTCCAGCCACATTCAATTAATTTAGTTCTCCGCAACTCTTTAAGGTGTTCTCTGTCTCCAGTTTCTGTCAACTTTTGATTAATTGCTGATCTCATCTCTGCATCTTTGTTCATCTTGCTAACCACACTCTTCGGCTGCCCCCAGACTGCGTAAGATCTTTCAATTGTGAACTTGTGGCCAGAACTGATGATTTCTATCATCCATATGAGATCACAGATGAGTTCTAGCCTCCCAGTCGCAGAAGACTGTTCAGTTAGGACAGCAGTAAAAAAAAGTTTGTGCTTTGTGCTGACATCTGAGCCATCCATCAACCCTCCTCCACATCTGCAGCAAAGTAAAGCTCATGACCGGGTGGTGGTACACCTGGTTGAGTGTACATGGTACCATGTGCAAGGACCCAGGTCCCTATCTGCAAGGGGAAAGTTTTGCAAGTGGTGAAGCAGGGCTGCAGGTGTCTCCTTCTCTATCTCCCTCTTCTCTCTTGATTTCTGGCTGTCTCTGTCAAATAAAAAACTAAAAAATAAAGTTGGATTTTAATTTTTTTAGATTTTGAAGTATAAGAAGTTCTTTTAAAGATTTTTAAACATCTTTATTTATTCATGAATAGTGATAGGCAGAGAGAGAGAGAGAACCAGACATCACTCTGGTATGTGTGCTGCTGGAAACTGAACTCAGTACTTCATGTTGGAGAATTTAATACCTTACCCACTGCATCACCTCCTGGACCCCTTTTGTTATTTACTATTTACTATTTATTTACTTTTATCAAAGCACTGCTCAACTCTGGTTTATAGTGGTTCAGGGGACTCTGGGACATTGGAGCCCCAAGCATGAGAGTCTCTGCATAATCATTATGTTATCTCCCCCACTCAAGTTCTCAAGTTTGGGGGTTGATATCATCAATTTTAAGTCATCCTTGGAGTGAAATTTGAAAATTTCTTCTTGTCAGAAGGTCTGTTCCAATATGTTTGAGTTTACAGACTCACCTGTCTACCTACAATGAACCTAATTTCACCTCCAGCAATGAAAGTGAAATACCATGCAACCCAGAATATGAGGCTGAGACCCACTCAAACTGATCCTGACCTGGTCAGTGCTAGAAAGGGCCATAAACTCGGCTCCGATTAAGGGGTCTAGGAACCTGGAGTTCACCCCCTACACAGAGTCCAGGCCCAAGTCCCTTCTGCCCATCTCTGAAACCAGGGCAGGGATGTGTTTGCTTGCTCCTCTCCCGACGCATCACCTCTGTTGCCCCTCAGCATAGGGGAATATCCTCCAGTCTAGTTCAATAAGGGGAAGACAGATATGTCCCATCCTCCCTGTGCAGAGATCTTGATCCTTAAAGTTTAAATCAAACCCTGAAACTCTCACCAATTTCAATCAACTAACAGAGGAAGGCAAAAAGATGCAAATAGTTTGTCCCCCAAAAGTCTATAGCTGTAATACTGGAGTTGGGTTAACATTTAAAAACTATTTTATTTTTTTCTTTATTTTTGAACAGATAGAGAAGTTGAGATGGGGTAGAGGGAGAGAGAGGGAGAAAGAGAGAGAGAGAGACAGAGACCTGTTGCACTGCTTCTGTTTGTGATGCTCCCTCCCTGAAGGCGGGGCCTGGGGGCTTGAAGCTGGCTCCTTGTAATATGTGCGCTCAACCAGGTGCACCACCATCCAGCCCCTAGACTTGGATTAAATTTACTTCAATGCCTATCATAACTATTTCATTTTATTTGTAGCATTGATCGAAAAAACAATCCAGAACCATGGGAAAACGTGGATCTGAATGTACCTCAGAAGGTATTGTGAACTTCAAAAGTGATTTTTACGTAGCCTCAGTCTTAGTACCCTGTCAGCAAACTAAACGCTTTTCACTTGTATGTTGTCATTCAGTTCAGTGCGAGTGTTCGAGTTTTTGAGAATCTGTTGATAGTTCTTGTTTTTACAAGTAGTTTTTTTTTTTTTTTTTTTTTTAGACAATTTGGTCTGAGAGTCTCAGAATCTAAAATACGTACATTTGAGCTCTACTTCAGTGTTAGAGATAAAAGTTAAGAAAAAATACAGAGAGATCTTTAGCACAGTGCTCAGCCATTACTAAGATCTCAAATGTCAACCTTTGTTATTACTGTAATGCATTATCACATTGGATCCACTTTTTATCTAAAGCTAATATTAGGTCTATTGTGTTAAATAACAGGAACACCTGAAGACAGGAGTGGTGTTCTCTTTAAGAAAAATTAGCTAAGGATCCAGGGTCAAGTCCCTGGTTCACGCCTACAGGGGGAAAAACTTCACAAGTGGTGAAGCAGTGCTGCAGGTGTCTCTCTCCCTCTCACAACCCCAATTTCTCTGTCTCTATCCAATAAATAAATGAAATCTTTTTAAAAAGAAAAATTAGCTAATGCCCGTTCATTCTTTTATTATTGTTGGATAGAGACAGACAGAAATCAATAGGGAAGGAGAGAGAGATGGAGAAAGACACCTGCAGCACTACTTGACTGCTTGTGAAGCTTCTCCCCTGCAGATGGGGACCAGGGACTTGAACCTGGTTCTTTGTGATTTACCAGGTGTGCCACTACCTGGTCCTCCACTCATTCTTTTAAGACAGTTGCAAAGCTTATTTCACATTTTAAATATTTTGTACATAAACATTGAGTATATTGTAATGAACTCTACTTAGGTCTGCCAGAAAAACTAGCTTCCTTCCTTCCTTCCTTCCTTCCTTCATTCTTTCCATCTTTCCTTCCTTCCTTCCTCTCACTCCCCTTTCTTCCTTTCTCTTCCTCTTTATTTCTTTCTAATAAGACTTTCATATAACACAGTTTGACCTACTGAGGACACTTAGGAGCTGCTCCCTACATCTGCTAGGTCCTGGGGTGATAGAGAAATGTGAGAATAAATAAGAATCTCTGGGTATGAGTTCTCTGGAAAGCCAGGGTTGTCCACAGTTCTGCCCCATTTCCCTTATTGCCTAACTTGGATGATGCTTACTTTGGATGGATAATTACAACTAGAAGATTGTACCAAACCCCATGGAAGGAGCATTATAGGTCCATGTACAAGGAATCAATGCACTTAACGATATATTTATTAATGATAATCCTGGAGGGGGGAGAGATAGGGAGCTGCAGAGCATGACTGGCACATAGGATGCTGGGGGTAGAACGTTGGACTTTGTGCTTGAGAATCCATCATTTTATCCACTCCCAGGCCACCAGACACTTTCTAAATCTATTAAGTGAAGGTTGGGCAAATAAACACAACCTGTTTCTCTTTCTCTGTAACATTTAGGAATCCAGTGGCTTTTTCTTCTGTTCTCTCTCTCCCTTTTAATTTCTCTCTCTTCACCTCCTCCTTCCTGATTTAAAAAAAATTATTATTTTTTTTTTGCCAGAGCACTGCTCAGCTCTGGCATATGGTAGTGCAAGGAATTGAACCTAGGTCCTTGGAACCTCAGACATGAGAGTCTCTGTGCATAACCATTATGCACTCTACCCTCACCCCTTCTTCTTTTTTCTTCATTGTCTATTTTCCAGGTCTTACCTGCTCCAAGTTAGCTTTTTTTTTTTTTTTCCAGGTAGAAAGATAGAAAAATATCATTGCAACAAGTCTTCTTCTAGTGTGGAGGGGCCTAGGCTAGAACATGGGCTGTGCACATAACAAAGCAAGTTCACTTGTCCCCAGTGGCTTTTTAGAGAACAGAATGCTAGAAACCCGATCATATTGTTTCTGTGTGCTTTTTAGAGACAGGATCACGTGATTCTTTAACTGCCAATGATATGCTCATGTTTTTATTAAGTGGAAGTGTGGACAAGTCCCAAAAGGGGATGTGAGGATGAAGGAAGACGTCTAACAAGCAATTGTCTTTCCTTTTCTAAGCTCATAACAATTAACCAACAGTGGAAGCCTATTGAGGAATTGCAGAAAGTTCGAAGAGCAACCAAATGAGCAGACTGCACCTCTCTCTCCCAAAGAGTCCTCCACGAATCGAGTGGGAACACTTCTGCACAGCTAGATTATAAGTGTGGGTGCGCAGAAGTGCTTCTGCTGCATTTTTAGGCCGTGCCTGCATTTCAGACTCTGGAGAAGAAATGAAAGGTAGTGTAGCAATCACCTCCAAGCAGCAACATAGCTTAAAACAATATGTACCTGTATTTATTTTCTTGTAAATTTGAGCTTTGCATATTAAAATTTTTATAGTGCTTGCATATTTTCCTTAAAAATGTCTAACTGTAAATTAGGTTGTTGTCTACAATAAAAAACTTGAGTTTTTTTTTTTTTTTAAAGATTTGAAACATAATAAATGGAAGTAAACATTTGTGTGTGTGTGTGTATGTGTGTGTGAGATGGTGAGGGCCAGTGACATCAAAAACAGAAAAAGCTTTCTCTCTTTTTTTTAAAGAGACGTTAACATATTTGCCTTAATTTTTATTCTTTTTTTAAACTAGAGCACTGCTCAACTCTGACCTGGAGCTTCAGACACAGAAGCCTTTTGTACAATTACTATGCTTTCTCCCCAGCCCTCACTCACCTTTTAAATAATACCCAATGCAAATAACTATGGAGACTTTCCCTCCGAGTTTGTTCATTCCCCAGGAGTTTATTGAACACTCAGTGTTAGCTTGGCCGGTTAGTGCGAGCGAGACAAAGCAGTGAACATAGTTTGGAAGGAAGTGAAGTCGGTACAGTGGGGAAAGTGAAGTGGCGGCGGAGAGTGAGTATTCGTCTAGGAGGAAGTGCCGGAGTTCTGGGGGTGAACAGAAACCCGGGATGTACCTGCTCTGCACCCACAGGTTCCAAGGCTGACAGTGGGGCTCCTGGCAGGGAGGAGGGGAGCTTTGCCAGCACCCTGCAGGAGTCTGGGACCACTGTCACTCTGGTCACCTGAGACTTGGAGGCTGGGGCACAGTTAGACCTGTCCCTGGGCTCCCCATTAACAGCACTTGAAAACAGGACCAGATATTGAGGTGTTGAAGTCACGATGGATTTTATTTCCATTTCTTCTTTTCTTTCTTCCTTCCTTCCTTTTTTCCCTTCCTTTCTTTTTCTTTCTTTTTTCCCCTTCTTTCTTCCTTTCTTTCCTTCTTTCTTTGTTTTTTCTTTCTTCCTTCCTTCCTCCCTCCCTCGCTTCCTTTCTTTTTGTCTCCAGGGTTATCGCTGGGACTCAGTGCCCGCACTGCTCCTGGAAGCCATTTCCCCCATTTTGTTGCTTTTGTTGTTATTATCATTGCTTTTGTTGTTGGACAGAACAGAGAGAAATTGAGAGATGAGGGGAAGACAGGGGAAGAGAAAGACAGACACAGCTGTAGAACTGCTTCACCACTTGTGAGGCAACCCCCCTGCAGATGGGAAGCCAGCTGCTCGAACCAGAATTCTTACACTGGTCCTTGGGCTTTGCACCAGGTGAGCTTAACCGGCTGTGCTACTGCCTGGCCCCCGCCCCCTTTCTTTTTTTTCAAATTTTATTTGACAGGACAGAGAGAAATTGAAAAGGGAGGGGGAGATAAAAAGATATTGAGAGAGATACCTGCAAACCTGCTTCACCACTCATGAAGTGTCCTTCCCTACAGGCAGGAAGTGGGTCTTTGCGCATGGTGAGATGTATGTTTAACCAGGTGTGCCATCACCGGGTCCACTGTATTTATTTTTTTTTCTGTGTAAAAATTTGTCATGACTTTTCTGACAATTCAATAGAAACTTGTTTCAAAATGGCCTCATGCATGTATGATTTCACTGCTTTGGGCTACTTTTTCATTCGGATAGCTGGAGAGAGAGAGAGAGAGACATAGCCGTCAGCGCTGCAGCTTTCTTTCTGACCACAGTGCTCTCCATGCGGTGCCTGAGCACAAACCCGGGTCGGAAGTGCACAGCAAAGTGAGCGTCTTACCCAGTGAGTTCCCTCTGCTGTGCCCTCCCTGCTCAGCTCTCATAGTGCTGGGGATTGAACCTGGGATGTCAAAGCCTTAGGCTTTTTGCATAAGTACTATGCTATCTTCCTACCTCCCCTGCCCCATGGTTACCTGTGTACTCAGCTGGGTACACTACCACCTGGCCCTCTTGAATTTTATCCCTGGTGTCACACATGCCAGAGTGATGCTCTAGTTCTCTCTCTCACCAGTAAATAAACCTTTATAAAAAAAAAAAATTGACTTACCATGAAGATAAGAAATCTGTACTATCTTCACAATTTTTCTGTAAATCTAAACCTGTTCTTAAAAGTCTATTTAAGAAATAAAGTCGGGAGTCGGGCTGTAGCGCAGCGGGTTAAGCGCAGGTGGAGCAAAGCACAAGGACCGACATAAGGATCCCGGTTCGAACCCCGGCTCCCCACCTGCAGGGGAGTCGCTTCACAGACGGTGAAGCAGGTCTGCAGGTGTCTGTCTTTCTCTTCTCCTTTCTGTCTTCCCCTCCTCTCTCCATTTCTCTCTGTCCTATCCAACAACGACAACAACAGTAACTACAACAATAAAACAACAAGGGCAACAAAAGGGAATAAATAAATAAATATTAAAAAAAAAGAAATAAAGTCATATTGGAGATAGAATAAAAAAAGATGACCATGATAAAATGCAATGCTCTTAAAGAGTTTTTTGAAATGTTATTCCTGGATAAATGGAAACATTGCCTGTTGGTAATGTGCAAAACACACCTACTTCTGGTGACTGGCTCACCCTCAGGTTCACAACTCCAGGATTACCACACCTTCGAAAGAACCCGATCTCACATCCAGAAAAGACCCAACGAACCGCTGTCCACATGCTATATGAAAAGTATGTGCAGCCTAGCAACCAATGCCTGTTTGTTACTAATCTCTATATTCACACCAACACATGACCGCATCACTCAGATACATCTCGCATTTAAAAGGGATGGTCTATGATTTGGATAAGGCCTGGGGGGGAGGTGAAGCTGAGAGCTTGTACCTCATAGGAATAAGAATGGAATTTATTCTTCTGGAAGTTCCTTGTAATGTCATTTCCCCATGCTTAGAAAATGCCTCAGGCAATTATAGTCTCTCTAGAAACAATGGCTCTGGTTTGGTTTGGGCAGTGCTTTGCGTCATTTGTCTGCATACATTTTACCATGTGTGGATGATCTAACAGCAACAACAAAAGATTCTGCTGCAAATTTACTTACTGCCTCATTTCAAGAAATGACAGGTGGAGATATTTTCATTCACATATGCAGTAACCTTCGTCCCCTTTATGTTAGGTTAGCTTAAAAAGAAAAGAAAATCAGGACATTGGAAGTTGCTGAAGAGGGTAAGACCAATATAACCAGGGCTTATCGTTCAATCTGTTTCCTCAGTGACAACAAAAAGGCCCCTGGGCTCTGGTGCCAGGCAGAGCCTGGACTCTGGTTTACTTACTGCTGTTTAGTCATGCAAATATGACCGTTCACAGAGGAAGGGCCCAGGCTCAGAGACAGACTTACCACAGCAACAGCACCACCAAAAATACCTTCTCTCCAGGGCATGGCTGTCACCAGGTGAGGCACGAGTGCCGGGTGACGTCACAGCTGAATTAGAGCACACTTCACCAGCTCATCCACAAGCAGGGACTCCTTGTCAACAAGCCAAACCCTACAAACCACACTGTGACTCCACCCAGTCCTCCAAGTAGGATGGCAGCTCACACGCTGTGCATCTGAAGTTCCTGGGAGGCATGTTTGTTAGGACGTGCACTGCCGTGCCCCCAAATCCATAATTTCTGCTACAGTAGCTCTGGGGTGGGACCCCCAAGTATTAGGGGTTCTAGTAAGTTCCTAGGTGAGACAGAGAGTGGTCCAGGGGACCATATTTTGAGAACTACTCCTTAGAATTTACAATGAGAGGGGAGTTCTCATGCAGTGGGTCATATTAGAGACCAGTCATCTGCGTCAGTGAAGCTCGGGACATCAGGAGAGCCAGGTGAAGCAGAGCGTGAAGGGCTCTCACTGGGGACGCCTCAGTCAGCTGAGCAGCTGGCTGGCTCTTCACTCTGATCACAGCATAGGAACCTGAGGGATGGCAGGTCAGTCAGGCATGTGGGCACATACAGCACATTTATTATCATTATTTTATATTTCTTTATTGGGATTAATGTTTTACAGTTGACAGTAAATACAAGTTTGTACATGCATTAACATTTCTCAGTTTTCCATATAACAACACAACCCCCACTAGGTCCTCTGTCATCCTTTTCCAGGACCTGTACTCTCCCCCGCACCCTATAGTCTTTTTCTTTGGTGCAGTATACCAGATACAGTGCATTTAATATATATATATATATATATATATACACATATATATTTATTTTATATATATATTTTTTACTTTTTTATATTTTATTTATTCCCTTTTGTTGCCCTTGTTTTATTGTTGTAGTTATTGTTGTCGTTGTTGGATAGGAAAGAGAGAAATGGAGAGCGGAGGGGAAGACGGGGGGGGGGGGAGAAAGGGGAGAAAGACAGACACCTGAAGACCTGCTTCACCGCTTGTGAAGTGACTCCCCTGCAGGTGGGGAGCCAGGGCTCGAACCGGGATCCTTAAATTGGTCCCTGCACTTTGCGCCACCTGCGCTTAACCCGCTGCGCTACAGCCCGACTCCCTATTTTTTTTAAATTTTAATGAGAGACTAGAGAACTGTTCTGCTCTGGCTTATAGTAGTTCTGGGTTCTGAACCTGAGGCCTCCGAACCTCAGGCATGAAAGTACTTTTGTGTAACTATTATGCTATCTCCCCAGCCTGCAGCATATTAAGAAAAAAAAAAAAAAGATGACCGGGGCCGGGCGGTGGCACACCTGGTTGAGTGCACATGTTACAATGCGCAAGGATCCAGGTTCAAGCCCCCAGTCCTTACCTGCAGGGGGGAAGCTTTGTAATTGGTAAAGCAGTGTTGTAGATATCTCTCTGTCTCTCTCCTCTATCCCCTCTCCCTTCTTGATTTCTGGCTGTCTCTATCCAATAAATAAATAAAGATAATAAAAATTTTTTTAAAAGATTATTAGTGAGAAGAGAACTAACTAGAGCATTCTTTTGGCTCATGCAGTGCTGGGATCAAACCTGAGACTCCTCCAAGCTTGTGGGCCCAGCACTTTATTCACTGCACCACCTCCCAGGCCACTGCCGTGCATTTTAACATGCCTTCCAGAGGTCTCTGATGACCACATCAGGACAGATGGCAGTGGGTCAGGAGCAAACAGGCTGCTCGGCGCCTGACACTGGGACTAGTTTTGCAGAGAAGGGTTCACCTCTGAAGCCAAGCTGTGTGGTGAGAGATTTCACCGTGAATCATTTCCTCATCGCTCCTCTTCCTTCTAATGCTAAACTGGGGACATTCCTTAGCTGCTGTGGAGGATGTCCCAGTAGAGATGGTGGCCTGGCTACCTCAGTATCACCTAGGGTGAAGCAGATCTGGGGGTGACGGGCACCCCAGAGCCCTGGAATTTGTGTGTGTGTGTGTGTGGGGGGGGGTAGACCCAGTGCTCTGTGTGGACAAGTAGGAGCTGTTAGATGATAAAGTGTGGCTAATGTGAGAACAAGGTTGCATAAGAGATGGGGAAAAAAAGAGGAAGAAAAAGAAGAGAGGGAGAGAGGAAGAAGGGGGGGTAGGGCTGTAGCACAGCGGGTTAAGCGCACGTGGTGCGAAAGTTGAGGACCGGCATAAGGATCCCGGTTCGAGACCCGGCTCCCCACCTGCAGGGGAGTCACTTCACAAGCAGTGAAGCAGGTCTGCAGGTGTCTGTCTTTCTCTCCCCCTCTCTGTCTTCCTATCTTTTCTCCAATTCTCTCTGTCCTATCCGGCAACAATGACTTCAATAACAACAATGTTAAAAACAACAAGGGCAACAGAAAGGGAAAATAAATAAAAAATATATTTTTTTAAAAAAAGAGAGGGAAGAAGAAGAAAAAGAGGAGGAGGAAGAGGAGAAAGAGAGGGAGAGAGGGAAACTTTTCCTCTGGAGGATAAAGCCTGAGTGGATTACTGAGCTCAGCATTCATGCTCTGAGCCATGGAGTCAGGACACATTGGTTGACACAGATGGGGTCTTAGGAGACCAGCGGCATTTCCACTCTGCTCTAAACCCCACACAGGCCTGGTTTGAGAAGGCTTGCTAGGTTGATCAGACTCTGGAAACTTGAAGTCAGAGTCAAAGCCACAGGCACACATCTGGGAAGAAAATCCTGGGCTCAGAGGCCGTAGCAGATTATCCATTAAGGGGCCAGGCGGTGGAGTGCACACATCACAGTGCACAAGTACCCATGTTCAAGCCCCCGTTCCCACCTGAAGGGGGAAAGCTGCACAAATGGTGAAGCAGGGTTGCAGGTGTCTCTCTGTCTCTCTTCTGCTCTGTCTCCCCCTTCCCTCTCAATTTCTCTCTGTCTTTATCCAATAATAAATAAAATAATGTTATATATAAAAATATTATACATTAAGAGAGATGAGGTGGGAAGAAGCCAGTCAGGAGAGGAGGGAGGACTGGGCACAAAGGCTGAAGGGAGCTGAGCTGAGAGACAGTGGGGGAACCACAGTATTATTATCAGGAGCTAAGAGCTCTAAAGAGGGCTGGGTGCAGCTCAGAAGCAAAGGCACCAGAGGGGCTGCGCTCTCACCATCTCCTGTTTGCTGCTGGGTAACTTGGCCTGGGAGTCTCATCCTGCCTGGCCCAGGGTCACGCCTCCAGACATCCTTGACCTCTCCCTGTGTTGACCTCAAGGAGCTAGGAAGGAGCTGTGACTGAAGAGGTATCCCCTCAGGGGCCCCTAGATGGGCAGGAAGGGGGCCTAGGAGGCAGCAGGGCTGCCCTCACTGAGCTGTTTACAACCTGGGTGTGTCCCCAAGGCTCCTGGAGAATTGTCTCATCCACTTCAGGGCTCACCCAAACACCCTCAGCCGCCCATGGGGAGGTCAGTTTCAGTTTAAGCTGCTTTGCCTAAGAGAACCAAACTTCCTTTCCTCCTGACTGGAAACCTCACACCCAACAGCTTGAGGCCCAGGCAGGCAGGTCCAGGTCTCCTTCTTGCTCTGCCAGACTCTGGGGACCCACTTAGGCATCAGTGGATGTTGGGTGGGTGGGTGGGTGACAAAAATCTTTCTCACACAAGCCTTTCCAGCACTCACTCCCTTTGTCCAGGGCTCTTTCCTTCACTAACCTTACTCCACCTCATTTGATTATTCCTTCACAAAATTGAAGCTGCCTGGGTAGCTTATTTTTCTTCCCTTTCTCTCTCTGTCTCTGTCTCTCTTTCTCTCTCTCTTCAAAATAGAGCATTGAGTATTGCTCAACTGTGGTTTATGACAGTGCTAGGGATTGAACCTGGTGCCTCTGAGCCTCAGGCATGAAAGTCTGTTTTGTAAACCACTATATCATCTTCCCCACTCCTGAGCAGCCACTTCTTACCAATTGGATGGTGAGTGATTGACACGTGACTGGTTCAGAGCACTCATTACACATGCGCACTGAATGAACACTTAAAAGCTTTGCAGATCAAGTCTGCAGAGGGCAAGCATGAAATGTGTTCATGCAAAATGACTTGTCATTAGGTTTAATCATCCAGAAAGCGTTTAACAAACATCTTTCATGGGCCATGTATGGGGTGAGGTGAACTGGGAAGAGGTGAAATGATACAGAAATATTCACCTGCCCAAAGCCATAGAGACAATCAAGACTCTGCAGCTCAGTTCTTTGGGAGAAGGGGGACTATTTTATTAGGCTGCACAATGCTGAGAATGGGAGGTCTTCTTATAAAGCATTTTGCTTCTTCCTGCCTGGTGGCTGTTCTGAAAATCCTCTGGGTGGGGGCTGCCAGGTGGTGGCACACCTGGTTGAGCACATGTTAAAACCCTCTGGGTGATGGGGAGATAGCATAGTGGTTATGCAAAAATAAAAAAAAGTTTGTTCCTGAGGCACCATTTCCAGGTTCAATCCCCAGCACGACCAGAAGTCAGAATTTAGCAGTGCTCTGGTTGAAAAATAAACAAGCAACCAACCAACCAAACAACAACAAAGACCTCTGGGTGGGAGGCAGGACTGGAAGTCTGGGGACCTGGATTTCTCACCTTTCTCAATGTTTCCTGCCCAAGAAGGGGCAGTATTTCCCCAGCTCTAGAGATTCTACAAAAATAAAAAGCAGAGGGGGTTGGGCAGTAGTGCAGCGGGTTAAGTGCACGTGCCGCAAAGCACAAAAACCTAAGGATCCCAGTTCGAGCCCCTGGCTCCTCATCTGCAGGGAGGTTGCTTCACAAGAGGTGAAGCAGGTCTGCAGGTGTCTGTTTTTCTCTCCCCCTCTCTGTCTTCTCCTCCTCTCTCCATTTCTCTCTGTCCTATCCAACAAGGACATTAATAACAACAATGATAAAAACAACAAGGGCAACAAGAGTGAAAAAATAGCCTTCAGGAGCAGTGGGTTCATGGTGCAGGCACCGAGCCCCAGCAATAATCCTGGAGGCAAAATAATAATAATAATAATAATAAAATTAAAAGTAGAATATCTGCCCCTACAACAAAGAAGTAAAGGCTGGGCAGTGAACACGTGACTCTGGTAAGTTAGCCCTTTGCTCTCGGTGTACAGGAAGCTGTTTCACACATAGTTGTGGTTAGGTGAGCCTCAAGGAAACATATTAGCCCTCAAGATTAGGAGAACGGAATGGTGGCAACCCTTGTCATGACTTTGCAGGGTCAGAAGGTCTGTGAACCATCTTAGATGTAGGACTAAGAGGCTGAGGTTGTATTACTGAATTCAAGGTTCAGATTCCTCAGTGCTCACAAGACCATTTAACTGAGAGAGAAAGGTTGGTGCCAGTAAAGCAAACTGATTCAGCTATGAGAAACCTGACAGGCTGGCGGGCTAATGTTTAAAATGAAGAAAATAAAATAATCATCTTACTCTCAGGCTGGAGTTCAGCGTTTATAAACAGTAGCAGGGAATAAAGGTTCCTGTCATGCAGACATCTGACTGAGTCAGTGGCTTAGTGACTCACAGGGGTTTGGTGGCGAGTCTCGTTTTAGAAACTAGAACACTGCTCAGCTCAGGGGAACTCATAGTAGTTTTCATGCCTGAGGCTCAGGGGTACCAGGTTCAGTCCCCAGCACTGTCATAAACAAGGGCTTGTCAGACTGAGAGAACATTATTAAACAATGTCTCGTGGTCTGGGAGGTGGCGCAGTGGCTAAGGCACTGGACTCTCAAACATGAGGTCCTGAGTTCAGTCCCCAGCAGCACATGTACTAGAGTGATGTCTGGTTCTCTCTCTCTCTCCCCTCTCTCTTTCTTTATCTCTCTCATTAATAAATAAAATCTAAAAAAAAAAATGTCTCACCCCTATAGTGACACAATGGGTTCCTAGTTTAACATTCCTTAGTATCAAGGAGACAAGGCAAAGGATGGAGTTAAACAAGGGGACATAAGACGGATGTGTGTGGAGAGCAAGATGGAGTCTCTAGTGTCTGTTCTCTGACAGATCCAGCAGCGGGAGAGAGCCCATATCCATTCAGCCTGACGCTGGGAATGAACCCAGCTCTGCTCATGTGGACTGAGGGGAGAAGACCTCAGTTCTCTGCATCTGAGAAGATAGAGGAAGAATTCACCAAAGTAAGAGGTTGGTAGTCCCTCCGTGAAGAACAGGAGGTTCAGCTAGTGATGGGTGTCCCATGTACCCCTAACACATGCACCACACTGCCAACCCCAATGAGCTCTCTGGCCCTGAGTGGGCTCTGGGGCAAGGTCACTGTCTTCATGGTTCCAAGGAGCTGAGGTCACCATCTGCTTTTAGTATGTGTCCTGAGTCACTCCTGGGCCAGAGAGGGGGAAACCCATCCTTGCAGCCTGAAGCCACTCAGCCGGACTCTGCCGCCTTGGGCTCCTTGCTGTCTGTCCCCAGAGGCCAGGGGAGTGTGAGATCCAGTGGTCCTTGACATCAGGGCAAGGCAGGAGCCCTCTTGTCACTGCTGCTGTCACTGGATGCCTGGGCCCTGGGGCTTTTCTCCAGTTCCACCAGCCTGAGCCAGACCACCAGCTCCACACACTGTCCACCAGGGATCAACTGTCTTCACTGTGACCCTCAGGTCTCCACTCCTTCACACCCAAAGCCGACTGGTGTTCTGCAGAACCCACACCCTCTTGCTTGGGAACTTGGAATTTCCCCGGTAAGTTGTCTTTGGCAATGCCACAGTCACAGGAAGATGACAGCCGGTGTGACACAGAAATGTGCAGAAGGAAGCCAGCCGGGGCTCCTCCCAAGGGGAAGGGAAGCTGGAGCCTGCACTCTCAGGGCCTGCACAATCTGGCACCTCTGCGGCAGGTGGGCCTCTCCTCATACGTGAACAGGGCAGGGGCTCAGGCCTGCCTGTGCCCCAGACCTGCCAGTCACAGCCGAGTCTTTGAGAGGGGTGCGACTGAGTGGGGGTCCCTACAGATCAGCTCCCCAAGGGTGGGGCCGGATTGGGCTGATTGGGACTGTGTGGTAACGCACACATTACTGTGCACAAGGACCCGGGTTCAAGATCCTGGCCCCCTCCTGCATGGGGATGTTTCATGAGCAGTGAAGTAGTGTAGTAGGTGTCTCTCTTTTTCTCTCCCCATCTTCCTCTTCCCTCTGTTTCTCTGTCTCTATAAAAATAAATATTACAAAGCAACTCCCCAGGGGTTTACCAGGTACACATAAGCTTGAGGGTCATCCACTAGGGAAATAGCAGATTACTTTTTAAAAAGATTTCTTAATGAGAGAGAGAGAGAGAGAGAGAGAGAGGACCAGAGTATCATGCTGGCATATGGGTTGCTGCAGACTGAACTCAAGACCTCATGCTTGAGGGTCCAACACTTTATCCACTGTGCCACTTCCTGGTTCGAAAAACAATCCCTTGGGGGCCAGGTGGTGGCACGCCTGGTTGAGTGCACATGTTACAGTGTGCAAGGACTTGGGTTCAAGCCCCAGGTCCCCACCAGAAGGAGGAAAGTCTCACAAGTGGTGCAGGTGTCTCTCTGTCTCTTTTCCTCTCTCTCCCCCTTCCTCTCAATTTCAAGCTGTCCATCAAATAAAGATAACAAAAAATGTGTTGAAGGAAGAAAGAAAGGAAGGAAGGAAGGAAGGAAGGAAGGAAGGAAGGAAGGAAGGAAGGAAGGGGACAATTCCTTTAAAGCAGCTCTTCCTGGGACATGGAAGCTGCCTGGGTCCAGATCCTTTCCTACTGCCTATTGTGTTACTGTCCTAAGTCTCTCTCCTTCCAAAGGCCTCTGCTGCCTCATCTGTTCCTTGAGACTGATGAC
Organism: Erinaceus europaeus; assembly: GCF_950295315.1. Lineage (NCBI taxonomy): Eukaryota > Metazoa > Chordata > Mammalia > Eulipotyphla > Erinaceidae > Erinaceus > Erinaceus europaeus. Next base: position 13,794,552 of record NC_080177.1, read on the forward strand.
AAAGGTGCCAGCTTGTCAAGCTTACCTGGGTCTCAGTAACTGATAGCAAAGTGGCCAGAAATCCACCAGCACCCCAGATGCAGGCTCTGTGCCCACTTGTGATGCTTTCCCCCTGCAGATGAGGACCCAGGGCTTGAACCTGTGCACTCGCATAGTGTAGTGCGCATGCTTAACCCAGGTGTGCCACTGCCTAGCCCCTGGCATGAGAGTCTCTTTGCGTAACCATTATGCTATCTGCCCCAGCCCTGAGCTCAGGTTTGAAGACAAGCAGACTGTCATATAGAGAAGTAGAGAGGGGCATTCAGAGCAAAGGAAACAGCACTTGGGGGTCCAAGAGGCCCCCCAGGGGATGTAGAGCCTGGACCCCCCCCCTGCACCCACAGTCTCTGGGACAGCAAGGAGCCAGGCCGAGTAGCTGCAGCCTCCAACGCTGGGCTTCTCTTTCTTAAATCAGCAATAGCAGTGGCCGCAGCTGCTGGACCTACTTGGCCATGTGTCTCACTCTGCCCAGGGCCCCTCTGTCAGGATCCTGGGGTTCAGGTGGCAGGACAGGCAAACCATGGCCCCTATGAGAGGGGCTGGGCAAAGCTGTGGGGCACTTCCTATTGGTCAGGTGGTCTAGTGTTTGTGAGCCAGGAAGGGAGATACAGCTCACCTGTGCTCAGCTAGACTCGCCCAGGCTGGCGTTCCTTTATGAAGGCCGGGCAGCCACTCCTGAAAGGTAAGTCCACACACGGTGACACTCTGCTGTCCCTTTCCTGCCCTTGCCCCAGAAGTCTGTCAGATTGGGTCCTGCGCACCCCTGCCCCTCCATTTCTGGGTCAGCAGAAGGGGTGTAATTGTCAGGTTCAAACTAGCTGGAAGAGTTGGGAACACACACAGGGACAGGGGGGGCTGAGTGTCAGGAGACCAGGTGTGTGTGTGTGTAAGAGAGAGAGAGATAGAGAGAGAAGGGGGCGAGGCGGAGAGAGGGAGAGAGGGAGAGAGGGGGAGAGGGGGAGAGGGGGAGAGGGGGAGAGAGAGAGAGAGGAGAACTAGCTCTCCTGGGTTGTTTACTTCCCCAATCAAGACTCGACTGGTCAGCTGTGATGAAGATGGCGGACCAGGTGACCTCTGGACTCTGATTCCCAGGAAGGAGGAGGCTGAGGCAGCAGTGTGGGACTTGACGGATAAGCCACTAAGGGTGGGGACTCTCTGACACAACAAAGGCTCCTTGAAATGGGACAGGTGGCCTTGGGAGGGGTGGGAAGAGACAAGACTGGCACCCCAGCCTGACCTCTGCCGCTGCGGGTCCTGACCTCAGATATGGACCTGGAGTGGGAAATGTGCCTGCAGACCTGTCAGGGCAGAAGAGCCAGGGTGGGGCTTGGTCCAGCTGCTGCAGGTCCCCAGGGGACCCCTCCTTCCCAGCACTGCTCCCCCTCCAGCTTAACCCCCAGAGGAGCTGGTGTTGGAGAGAGAGTGGGATGGGGTGGGGGGCCCCCAGTGGGGTGAAGTGAGAGGTCAGGGAGGCTTCTGGGCCAAGAGCCTGAGGAAGGAGGGAAGCTGAGGTCCCGTTGGGTTTTCCCAGCACAGGAGTGGAGGTAGTGGGCCCACCTCCCTCCCACACCCATTTATTTCCTCTGTGTGACTCTCCAGGGAGCCCTCAGGGTGGGGACTAATCCTCTGTGCCCACAGCAGGTAGGGGTTGCTCGCAGGTGAAGCGCTGAGTGGGAATTGTAGACACAACTAGGTTTTCAAATGGGTGGAACCTAAATTCTTCTTATTTTTTATATTTTGTCCCCAGGGTTATTGCTGGGGCTCAGTGTCTGCACTGCAAATCCACTGCTCCTGGAGGCCATTTTCCCCATTTTGTTGCCCTTGTTATTATTGCCATTGCTGTGGTTGTTGCTGCATAGGATAGAGAGCAATCAAGAGAGGAGGGGAAGACAGGGGGAAGAGAAAGACAGACACCTGCAGACCTGCTTCACTGCCTGTGAAGCACCTGCCCCTGCAGTTGGGGAGCCGAGGGCTCCAACCAGGATCCTCAGGCTGGTCCTTGGGCTTTGTGCCATGTGCCTTTAGCCTGCTGCGCTACTGCCCGGCTCCCTTATTTTTATTTTTTAACAAATGCAGTATCACGGGCAAATTTCAAAACTGGGAACACATGAAAGGAAATGTCATTTAAGTTGGGGAAGTGGTGGCTGGGGGAGTATGTGGGAGGAGAAGGTGGTTAGCCCCCAGAGCTGAGGTGGGGTGTGGCCAGTGGTGGTGGTGGTGGTGGTGGGGTGCTGCTCCTGACTCTAGAGTTTCTGCCTGGGGTCGTTTCTGAACAGCTTTGTAAGATCCAGTGATTACTTTTGGGAGAGAACATCTGTGGGACAGCCAGCCTGGGATCTTCTTCTAGCGTTTGCCCTTCTTCCGTAGCCAGTCAACAGCGTCAGGTTGAGCCTGATGTAAAGTTTCGAGACCTCCTTTGAATCTGGAGAGGTGGCAGTCGTTGACTATGTGGGTCATAGTCTGTCTGTAGCCGCAGGGGCATAGAAACCCATAACAACTCTGGGTCCATGCTCCCAGAGGGATAGAGAATGGGAAAGCTATCAGGGGAGGGGATGGGATATGGAGATCGGGTGGTGGGAATTGTGTGGAGTTGTACCCCTCCTATCCTATGGTTTTGTTAATGTCTCCTTTCTTAAGTAAATAATTAAATTTAAAAAATAAATTCTTGGTGGAAAAAAAAAAGAGAAACTGGGGCATCTGTCATGGATTGTTCCAGCAGCTTTAGTGTGGGTGAGAAGATGAGGACGGGCATGGGTAGGCTGTGGAGAGGGGAGCTGGGATGTCAGGGAGGAAGGAGAGGGCAGAGGGGCTCCAGGGGTCACATGCTGTGCTGCCAGCTTCCTCTGCCCTCACTTCAGACTGGGAGAGAGATGAACAACAAATCTGGCACACCCACCGGGAGGAGAGAGCCTGGCATATGTGGCAGCCCCCAGAGTCAGGAAGTGGCGCTGTTGGTGGTGGTGGTGCAACATCCTTCCCCAAAGAAGGTGTGAAATCAAATCCTGTGAGGGTGGGAATGGGCTGAGGGTGCTTTGCCCATTTGTTCTCTCCCCCAGAGGAGAGCACAGCCTGGCCAGACTCCCCCCCACCCAGCCGCTGTCTCTTTTCCCTCTGTTCCTGTGGGTTGTGGGATGCCAGTGCTGTAGTGCTGGCTCTGAACGAAGAGGTGAGCTTCAGGGGTGCAGTGCAGCTCTGCCCGGGGTCGTTTCTGAACAGCGAGAGAGCAAAGCCCCGTCCCAGCCTAGATGTCTAGGTCCCGTCTGGATGGCCCATCCCAGACTTTGCTCTAGGTCTCGGGGGACAGCAGAGTGTAGACCCAGAGCTGAACCCCTTGTCTTGGCTTCTCTGGGAAAGGAGTGGAACGTCTGCCCCATATACTCCTGCACTCCCGCCCATGCCGGCTGTGACAGCTGGTGGAAGGGGTGGCAGAGGACCTAGTTCCCACTTGTTGTGTGGAAAAATGAAATATTATGCATGTACAAATTATTATATTTACTGTCAACTGTAAAACATTAATTCCCCAATAAAGAAAGAAAAAAAAAGTGATCACCTCAACAGGTCAACAAAAGAGAAAAAAATAGCCTCCAGGAGCAGTGGATTTGCAGTGCAGGCACCGAGCCCCAGCAATAACCCTGGAGGCAAAAATAAAAGAAAAGGGGTCACCTTTCCCCCTCACCCCAAGTATGATTTGGACCCTGATTTATCCTTTTTTCCCCCCCTGTCATCATTGGGGCTTCACCACTCCAGGCAGATTTTTTTTTTTTCAGATAGAAAGATAGAAGCAGAGATAGAGAGACATAGAGAGGGCTGGGCAGACAGCATAAAAGTTACGTGAAAAACTCATGCCTGAGACTCTGGGGTTTCAGGCTTAATCCCCAACACCACAATAAGCCTGAGCTGAGCCCCTGGCGGGGTGGGGGTTCTCTCTCTCTCTCTCTCTCTCTCCTCTTTCTCCTTCTCTTTCGCTCTCTTTCTCCTTCTCTCTCTCTCATTAAAGTAACTAAAATAAACAATTTTTTTAAAAAGGCAGAGATAAAGATACCAATAGCACCAGTTTCCTGGGGGAAGTGGGGGTACTGGGTTTGACCTGATTTATATCTTTCCCTCAGCTGAAAAGAACTTTCCTTTGCTCAAAACCACAGCTGATCACAGGCCAAGTCCTCACACCAGGGCCCCTCCCCGCTTTCTCTCAGAGGAGTGGCCTCTCCCATAGGCTTTGCCTGTTATTTCTTGAGGTCTTCCTTGAAGCGGGGCTTCTGTACTCTGATTCCTAAGCTCAGAAAACTGAGGTACATTCATTCATTCAATAACTCACTCATTCATTCACTCACTCATTCATTCACTCATTCATTCATTCACTCACTCATTCATTCACTCACTCACTCACTCATCCACTCATTCATTCATTCACTCACTCACTCACTCACTCACTCACTCACTCACTCACTTCTTCATTCACTGGGCAGGGGAACTAAAGCAAAGGAGAAAGAAGGGCTGTGACAGACTTGGGGTGGGGGTGACTGTAGAGTAGCATCTGCCCTGATATATCGCTTTTGGATGTAAAGAAGACGAATGTGGAGGCTGGGTGGTGGCGCACCTGGTTGAGCACACATGTTATAGTGTGCAAGGACCCGTGTTCGAGCCACCGGTCCCCACCTGCAGGGAGAAAGCTTTGCAAACTATGAAGCAGTGTTGCGGGTATGGGTATCTGTCTCTCTCCCTCTCTGTCTCCCCCTTCCCTCTTGATTTCCGGCTGTCTTTATCCAAAAACTACAAGAGAGATAAATAAATAATAAAGAATGTGTTGTTTCCTCGGGCTGCTGGCATCTGCGAATTCTCGGCATTCCAGCGTGTTCTCTTCCTGCGTCATTGCCCTCACAGCCCACGGGCCTGGTTTCTCACTAGCTGGTGGGGCCGAGGCAGTCTAAGCAATTAATGCGTAATGAAGACGCAGCTGAAAAAAAATAATGAGGGGAAGGAAGGGAAAAAAGTCCATACAACTTCCTGAGCACTGCTGGGCACCTGCCTCTTCTTAACAGTGAAACAGTCTTCAGATGTCACCATGGTACTTACTCTCTTTCTAAACTTGTTCGCAGGGAACCCTGGAGGGCTCACCCATAGAAGCGGCTTGGTCTGCCCACCTGCCTGGCTTTCCCGTCTTGGTAAGTAAAGAACTTTTCTTTCCTTTTTCCTGATCAAAAAAAAAAATGAATGTATTGTTTCCACCAAGAAATCTATCCCTAGACGTATAGCATAGAGACACATAACGACTTGAAGTTTAAATCTTTGCTCTTTAACGTTGCTTAGATATTTTGGGAAATTGAGACCAAACTCCGCTATAGCCCATGTCAGATTCAGATACGTGGTTCGGGGGCGCCATCTAGTGGTCACTGAAGAGTATGAAATGCTGTTGAAACTCCTATTTGTACTGGTGATGGTTGTTGATTTAAAAGTTGAACGACCAGTCAACGCCCATGTTCAGCAGGGAAGCAATTACAGAAGCCAGACCTTCTACCTTCTGCAACCCACAATGACTCTGGGTCCATGCTCCCAGAGGGATAGAGAATGGGAAAGCTATCAGGGGAGGGGGTGGGATATGGCGATTGGGTGGTGGGAATTATGTGGAGTTGTACCCTATGGTTTTGTTAATTAATCCTTTCTTAAAAAAAGAAAAGTTGAACGTTGGGGGAAAGAGGTGGGGTTTCAAAGTTGGAAGGCCAGAAAATGGCTTACCTGGGTAGTGTTCCTGGTAGTGTTCATGCGAGAACCAGGTTTGAGCCCAACCCCCGCCATATGAGGTGACACTCTGGTTGCTATGTTGTCTTTCTGTCTGTGTCTCTCCATTGTTGTCTCTCCCGCTTTGTGTCTGAAAAAGTTGATCCTAACAATAAAGCCCTGACAACAACCACTACAAGCAAAGGCGGGAAATTAGTGACCCAGGAGGTGGCACAGTGGATCAAGTTGTTGGACTCTCAAAACACAAGGTTTTGAGTTTGATCCCTGGCATAGATTGTGCCAGAATAATGCTGTTTCCCTCACTCTCTCTCATTAATCTTTTTTAAATGATTGATTTTTATTCGTTTTTTTAAATTTTAAGATTTATTTTCCCTTTTGTTGCCCTTGTTTTTTTATTGTTGTTGTAGTTATTATTATTATTGTTGGTGGTGGTGTCATTGTTAAATAGGACAGAGAGAAATGGAGAGAGGAGGGGAAGACAGAGTGGGGGAGAGAAAGATAGACACCTGCAGACCTGCTTCACCGCCTGTAAAGCGACTCCCTGCAGGTGGGGAACCGGAGGCTCGAACCAGGATCCTTACGCTGGTCTTTTCACTTCGTGCCATGTGCGCTTAACGTGCTGCGCTACCACCTGACTCCCATAAATAAATCTTTTTAAATGTGTTCTTTGGGGGATTTGACAGTGGCACACCCAGTTGAGCACACACATTACCATGATCAAGGAACTGGGTTCGAGCCCTTGATCCCTACCTGCAGGGAGAACACTTCACGTGCTGCAGGTGTCTTTCTCCGTACTATCTCCCTTTCCCCTCGCAGTTTCTCTCTACCCAATCAAATAAAATTAAAAGAGAAAAAAAAAAAGAAGGAAAAAATTGCCTCCAAGAGTGGTGGGTTTGTAGTACTGTTACTAAACTCCAGAGATAACCCTGGTAATAATAAAGAAAAAAATGTGTTTTTTAAAAGGTGGAAAATGTATGCATAGCAACTCATGTGTCAGACTCTATACAAAATTAGAAAAATTAGCAAGAGGACTAAAGGAGCACTTAACAAAAGAGGTTATCTAGTGGACAATGAATATTATATAAGGTCAGTTTTTTATTTGCTAGAGACCAGGAGAAAAAGAAGTGTATAGCAGTATAGCAGACACCTGAATTCTGGCATGGGGTGGGGTGTGGTGTGGTGTGTGCGTGTGCAATTCCCGGTAATTCCGATTTCTCCCAGTAGAGGGAGTACTTTCACTTCACTTTAATTAGCATCTGGAAAGTGCAACTTTATAGTAGGAGCTACCACAATTACTGAAGAGGACTTAAGGTGGGGATGAAAGTGTTTTGCAGACACCTATCACTGAGAGATGAGAAATTGTACCCATGTGTCAACAGCTGTCCTGCAAACCATTAGCCTTCTGGTAAAATGATTTTTATTTATTTTTATTTTATTTTGTTTCTATTTTTATGAAACTGAGACCAGAGCATCTTTCCATCATATGAGGTACCAGACAGCAAACTCAGGGCCTTATGCTTGTAAGAAATGTATTCTTCCTGTGCTGCCTCCTAGGTTGCTCAGTCTTAAAATTTTGACATTAAAAAGAAAAATCAAATTTACAGGCTGGGGAGACAGCATAACGGTTATGCAAAAGGCTTTCATACCTGAGGCTCCAAGGTCTCAGGTTCAATCCCCAGCACCATCATAAGCCAGAGCTGAGTAGTGCTCTGGTATTTCTCTCTGTTTCTCGGTATCTTTCTCTCATTAAACAAAAACACTAAAAATAAAAATAAATAACAAATGAAGTACAAACAAACAAAACCCCTGACAGTAGCAAGTTGGCAAAAAATGTGGGGCAATGGGTACTCTTTCTCTCTACATTGCTGGTGGGAGCAGAAACTGATAACTGCTTTGAAAAATTGTTCACCATTATTACTAGCTGAGTGCAGGCAAGCTCCACAGCATAGAAGTCTCTGTCCTCACTGCTACAGTGCCAAAAATGCGCTCTGGTGCAGTACTGAAAGCAATTCAAATGTATCTGACAAATAGGATGGACAGAGGAATGACAGAATATGGGCATGGTGACATGGGTGGGCCTGTTTCATTCTTCTGCATGCTTCAACTTAATTTCCCAAACACCATTTATTGATGAGAGACTCCTTTCTCCATTTGATGCGTTCAAGTCCCTTGCCAAAAATTAGTTGTTCATATGTGTGGGGGCTAGATTGCTTTTTTTTCTTTGATTTTTTTAAATTGCCACAAGGGCTATTGCTGGGGGGGGGGGTTGGTGCCTGCACTATGAATCCACAGCTTCCAGTGGGCATTTCTTTTCTTTTTTCATTTTAATTTTTATTTGATAGGATAGAGAGAAATTGAGAGGGAGTAGGGGAGATAGAGAGGAAGAGAGACACCAGCAGACCTGCTTTACTGCTCTTGAAGCACTGGGAATGTCTGCCCAACCTGACCCCCTAGACTTCTTTCTTTCATCCTTTCTTCCTCCCTCCCTCCCTTCCTTCCTTCATCTCCTCTTCCTCCTCCTCTTCCTTCTTCTTCTCACCAGGATTATTAGTGAGGCTTGATGCAAGCATTATGAATCCATCATTCTAGGTGGCCATTTTTTTCTTTTTTCTTTTCTTTTTCAATATCTTATTTATTTATTATTGAGTAATAATAAATTGAGAGAAATTGAGAGGGGAGGGAGATATATGGCAGGAAAGACACCTGCAGCCCTGCGTCACTCATGAAGCTTTCCCCCTACAAGTGGGGACCAGGGGCTTGAACCTGGGTCCTTGAGCACTGTAATATGAGCACTTAACAAGGTGTGTCACTGCCTGACCCGAAACTGAGAGGGAGAGAGAAAAAGAGATGCCTGCAGAAGCTTCACTGCTCTTGAAGTGCTCCTCCTGCAGGTGGGGAGTGGGGCCTTGAATGCAGGTCCTCGTGCATGGTAATGCAGGAGCTCACCCGGGTGCGGCACTGCCTCGTCCCCGAGATTTCTTGTTTTAATGTTGCATTGGGCCTTGCGCATGGACAGAACCATTGGTCCTTGGCGTCATTCTTTGTTAGATATAGAAAGAGGTGGACAACAAGAGAGGAGAGAAAGGAAGAGATCCAGCGCCAACCTTGCTCCACCCTCAGGGAACTCCCCTCAGACACAAGCCCCTGCCTCCCATGGTGCTGGCTCTTGAGTCTGGTGCTTCACCAGCTGAGCTATCTCCTAGGCCCCCACACTTGGTTTCTAAAACGCACTTTTCGGAGCCTGTTGTTTTAGTATTTGTAACACGGTACAGAAGTGAACTAACTTGCATTTCTTTAGTCATCAGTGAGAGCATTCTTAAAACTACAGATTTATTTTTAAAATGCTCAATAATTATTTTTTAAAAATTCTTTTAATATTTATTCTTTTTTGTTGCCCTTGTTTTATTGTTGTAGTCATTGTTGGATAGGACAGAGAGAAATGGAGAGAAGAGGGGAAGACAGAGAGGGGGAGAGAAAGACAGACACCTGCGACCTACTTCACCGCTTGTGAAGTGACTCCCCTGCAGGTGGGGAGCCAGAGGCTCGAACTGGGATTCTTGCGCTAGTCTTCGTGCTTTGCACTATGTGCTCTTAACCCGCTGTGCTACCACCCAACCCCCTGATTTTTTTTTTTTAATTTCCTTACATAAGTTACCTGGTCGACATGCTCTTTGTGTCCAGAGAGATGATTCTTTTAATAGTGTGTACTTGACCTTGATCTGACACAGTTGCCACAATTTCTCCCACTGTAATGTTTACCTTTTTAAATGTTTCCATGTTTTTTTAAATAATTTATTTCTTTATTGGGGGATTAATGTTTTACATTCAACAGTAAATGCAATAGTTTGTACATGCATAACATTCCCCAGATTCCCATTTAACAATACAACCCCCACTATTTCATTCATCATCTTTCATGGACCTGTATTCTCCTCACCCACCCACCCACCCCAGAGTCTTTTACTTTGGTGTAATACTCCAATTCCATTTCAGGTTCAACTTCTGTTTTCTTTTCTAATCTTGTTTTTCAACTTCGGCCTGAGAGTGAGATCATCCCATATTCATCCTTCTGTTTCTGACTTAGTTCACTCAACATGATTTTTTCAAGGTCCATCCAAGATCGGCTGAAAACGGTGAAGTCACCATTTTTTACAGCTGAGTAGTATTCCATTGTGTATATAGACCACAACTTGCTCAGCCACTCATCTGTTGTTGGACACCTGGGTTGCTTCCAGGTTTTGGCTATTACAAATTGTGCTGCCAAGAACATATGTGTACACAGATCTTTTTGGATGGATGTGTTGGGTTCCTTAGGATATATCCCCAGGAGGGAAATTGCAGGGTCATAGGGTAGGTCCATTTCTAGCCTTCTGAGAGTTCTCCAGACTGTTCTCCACAGAGGTTGGACCAATTGACATTCCCACCAGCAGTGCAGGAGGGTTCCTTTGACCCCACACCCTCTCCAGCATTTGCTGCTGTTACCTTTTCTGATGTATGACATTCTCACAGGAGTGAAGTGATATCTCATTGTTGTCTTGATTTGCATTTCTCTGACAATCAGAGACTTGGAGCATTTTTTCATGTATTTCTCGGCCTTTTGGATCTCTTCTGTGGTGAATATTCTGTCCAAGTCCTCCCCCCATTTTTGGATGGGGTTATTTGTTGTCTTGTTGTTCAGTCTGGCAAGCTCTTTATATATGTTGGTTATTAAACTCTTATCTGATGTATGGCATGTAAAGATCTTCTCCCATTCTGTGAGGGGTCTCTTGGTTTGGGTAATGGTTTCTTTTGCTGTGAAGAAGCTTTTTAATTTGATGTAGTCCCATAGGTTTATACTTGCCTTAGTCTTCCTTGTAATTGGATTCGTTTCATTGAAAATGTCTTTAAAATTTATGCGGAAAAGAGTTCTGCCAATATTTTCCTCTAAGTATCTGATAGTTTGTGGTCTAACATCCAAGTCCTTGATCCACTTGGAATTTACTTTTGTATTTGGTGAAATACAGTGATTCAATTTCATTCTTCTGGATGTTTCAACCCATTGTTTCCAACACCATTTGTTGAAGAGACTCTGCTTTCCCCATGTAATAGTCTGGGCCCCTTTGTCAAAGATTAGATGTCCATACGTGTGGGGCCTCATTTCTGGGCTCTCAATTGTATTCCACTGGTCAGTGTGTCTGTTCATGTTCCAGTACCAAGCAGTTTTGATGACAATGGCCCTATAATACAGTTTGAGATCTGGGAGTGTGATGCCTCTGGTTCTGTTCTTTTTTCTCAAGATTGTTTTGGCAATTCTAGGTCTCTTCTGGTTCCAGATAAACATTTGTAGCATTTTTTCTATTCTCCTAAAAAATGTGCTTGGGATCTTGATGGGGATAGCATTAAATTTGTAGATGGCTCTCGGTAATATATTCATTTTGATGATGTTTATTCTTCCAACCCATGAACATGGAATATCTTTCCACTTCTTTGTGTGTTTTTCAATTTCTTTGAGTAGTGACTCATAATTTTCAGTATACAAGTCTTTCACTTCTTTGGTTAGGTTTACTCCTAGATATTTTATTGTTTTTGTTGCTATAGAAAAAGGAACTGATTTCTGGATTTCAATTTCTTCTAACTTAGTGTTTGCATAGAGGAATGCCACTGACTTTTGAATGTTAATTTTATAGCCTGAGACCTTACTGTATTGCCTGATGATTTCCAAAAGCTTCTTGCTGGATTCCTTAGGTTTTTCCATGTATACTATCATGTCATCTGCAAATAAGGAGAGTTTGACTTCTTCTCTTCCAATCTGTATCCCTTTATTTCCTTGCTCCTGCCTGATTGCTATGGCAAGAACTTCCAACACTATGTTGAATAGTAATGGTGATAGTGGGCAGCCCTGTCTAGTACCTGATCTGAGGGGAAATGCTTCCAGTTTTTCACTATTGAGTATGATGTTGGCTGTAGGTTTTCTCTATATAGACTCCACTATCTTCAGGAATTTTCCATCTATTCCCATTTTTTGTAGTGTTTTGATCATAAAGGGATGTTGTATTTTGTCAAAGGCTTTCTCTGCATCTATTGATATGACCATGTGGTTTTTGGTCTTGCTTTTGTTGATGTGGTGGATCACATTGATTGATTTACGTATATTAAACCAACCTTGCATGCCTGGGATAAACCCCACTTGGTCATGATGAACAATATTTTTGATATACTGCTGTATCCGGTTGGCTAGAATTTTGTTCAATATTTTCGCATCTATGTTCATCAGAGATATTGGTCTGTAGTTTTCTTTTTTGGTTGTGTCCCTGTCTGCTTTTGGTATCAGGGTGATGTTGGCTTCATAGAAGCTGGCAGGGAGTATTCCAGTGTCTTCAATCTTCTGGAAGACTTTTAAAAGTAGAGGTATTAGTTCTTCTTTGAAGGTTTTGTAGAATTCATTTGTAAAACCATCTGGTCCAGGACTTTTATTTTTGGGAAGATTTTTGATAACTGTTTCAATTTAATTAGCTGTGATGGGCCTGTTCATGTTATCCACTTCTTCTTTACTTAGTTTTGGAAGTTAGTAGGTATCTAGGAAATCATTCATTTCTTCCAGGTTCTCTAGCTTGGTGGCATATAGTTGTTCATAGAAGCCTCGCATGATATGTTGAATTTCTGCAGTGTCTGTTGTGATTTCTCCTCTTTCATTTACTATCCGATTTATTTGGGTCTTCTCCCTTTTTTGTTTTGTGAGTCTGGCTAAAGGCTTGTCGATTTTGTTTACTCGTTCGAAGAACCAACATTTACTTTCATTGATCTTTTGTATGGTTTTCCTATTCCCAATGTTATTTATTTCTGCCCTAACTTTAGTGATTTCTGTCCTTCTGGTTGCTTTAGGATTCCTTTGTTGTTCTTCTTCTAGGTCTTTAAGATGTGCAATCAGGCTGTTTATTTGTGCCTTTTCTTGTTTCCTAATGTGTGCTTGTATAGCTATGAACTTCCCTCTTAGGACTGCTTTAGCTGTGTCCCAAATATTTTGATAGCTTGTATCTTCATTTTCATTGAAGTCTCGAAACATTTTGATTTCTTCCTTGATTTCCTCTTTGACCCAGAAGTTGTTAAGAAGTGTACTGTTGAGCTTCCACATTTTGGGACTGTTACTAATCTTTTGTTGATTGTTAAGTGTTAGTTTAATTCCACTGTGGTCTGAGAAGATGCTTGGGATGATTTCAGTGCTCTTGAATAGGCTGATGCTGTCTTTGTGGCCTAACATATGGTCTACCCTTGAGAATGATCCATGTGGATTTGAGTAAAATGTGTATTCCAGTTTCTTGGGATGAATGACTCTGAAAATGTCCAATAGTTCTAGTTTATCTATCTCTTCATTTAGCTCCATTATGTCTTTACTGATTTTCTTCCTGGATGATCTGTCAAGTTGAGAGAGTGGGGTGTTGAAGTCCCCTACTATGATTGTGTTACTGTTAATATATTGCTGTATCTCTTTCAGTAGAAGTTTGATGTATTTAGATGGCTTCTCATTGGGTACATAGATATTAATAATTGTTAAGTCCTCTTGATTGACTGATACTCTGAGCATTAAGTAGTGTCCATTCCTATCTTTTTTAATCTTATCTATTTTAAAGTCTATCATGTCAGATATGAGAATAGCTGTTCCTGCCCTTTTTTGTGGGCCATTGGCTTGTATGATAGTTTTCCATCCTTTCACTTTAAGTCTGTGTTTGTCTTGTTGAGTTAGGTGAGTTTCCTGTAGACAGCATATTGTTGGGTTGTGTTTTCTAATCCATCTTCCTACTCTGTGTCTTTTAATAGGTGAATTCAGGCCATTGACATTTATTGACATCAAAGATTGAAGATATTTTAATGCCATTCTTGTAGAGTTTTAGAGTGTTTTGATATATGTCCTATTTGTGATGGTCTGGTTGTTATAGGAGACCTTTCAGAACTTCTTTCAGGGCAGGCTTGGTGATGGTTGCTTCCTTCAACTGTTGCTTGTCTGAGAAGTTTTTGATGCTTCCATCTAGTCTGAATGACAGTCTAGCAGGATATAGTATTCTTGGCTGAAAGCCTTTCTCATTGAGCACTTGATAGATATCTTGCCATTCTCTTCTGGCCTGTAGTGTTTGTATGGAGAAGTCTGCTGCTAATCTTATGGGTTTTCCTTTGTAGGTGACTCTGTTTTTCTCTTGCAGCCTTGAGGATCCTTTCTTTATCCTTATTCCTTTCCATTCTAAGTATGACATGTCTTGGTGTCTTTAGGTCTGGGTTAATTCTGTTTGGGACCCTCTGGGCTTCTTGAATCTTTATGTCTTTGGTGTTGTCTAGACTAGAGAAATTTTCAGCTATTATGGCCTGGAGAATGCTTTCTTCCTCTCCTTCTCTTTCTTCCTCTGGTAAGCCAATAATGCGTATATTGTTTCTTTTGAAGTCATCCCATAGGACTCTGTTGTTGTTTTCAGCATCTCTTAATCTCTTTTTGAGATCTCTTATTTCTTTTTTAGTTGTCTCTAATTCATCCTCGATCTTGCTAATTCTGTCTTCAGCCTCATAGATTCTATTCTCTCTGCCCTCTACTGCTTTCTGGAGTTCATCTATTTTGTTGCCCTGCTCTGATACTGTTTTAGCTTGTTCAGCTAGTTGCCTTCTTAGTTCAGCGATTTCAGCTTTCAGCTCTCTAATAACCATGAGATTATTAGAATTTTCTTCCATATTCTCATTTGTTGTTCCTGCATTTCTGATTACAATTTTTTCAAATTCTTTACTCACTCCTGTTATTATTTCCTTAGCTAATGTTTGGATGTTGAACTCGTTGTTTTGTGCTTCACCCTCTGGAGGACTTTTAGCTGGACTCTTGTCCTGGTTCGAGTCTCCAATATTTTTTCTTGTTGTTTTAACCATTTTATATATTATGTTATGAGTTCCCTTTATCAGTACTTTTCAAATTATTGATCACTATTGCCTGGATTGACTTGTGTCTAAGTCATTTAATTAAAGGTTTTACCGTGGTGGAAGTTAACAGTTTTTTCAATCCCTGAGTTGGAGCTCAGTGGTGTAAAAGCCTCTTTTTTTTTCTTCCCTCTAGGCTATGGGAGCCTGAGGGCTTTTAAACTATCAATAGGCTTCTTAGCTTAATCACTGACTCCTGACCAAGAGATAAAGCAGGGTGTGGCAGAGATAATCCAGTGGTTATGCAAAGAGACTTTCACAGCCCCTCAGCTATGCCACCGAGGTATAGGTCTTCTCCTGAGTTTCCCGGTTAGCTCTCTGTCCCCTGGTGTCCCTCCCTGTTGCTGCTCCAGATTCTGAGGGTAGTAGCAATGGAGACTCAGAGTTGCACTTGGTGAGTCTCTGGGGAGTCCTTTCCTCCCTTCAGCTGTCCCCTTGTTGGTGGAGCAGACTGGAGGTGGTGTCTCCACTGATAAACTGTTGAACTGTTAGCAGTCACTTAATCTCTCCTTAGGCCCCTCTCTCCTGTCTGTCACCAGCCACGCGTGTTTGTACTCATGGGTGATTTACTGGGTTCCTGTGGTCATTCTAGTCCGGTCTTGTTGCGGCCCGGGTGGTCTCCTTTGGTATTCCTAGTTGATCCCTGTTTCCATATTTTTACCTTAAATTCTATAGTATTCTTTGAAATCTAGTCAAATCTTCCTGTGATTATACTTTCCTATTCTTTGTCTTTTTTCTAATACTCTAGTAAGTATATATACTAGTCCATACTTTATAACAGATACATTTCTTTTTTAATTCATTTATTTATTACTGAGCAAGAGGGAGGACCAGAGCATTACTCTGACATATGCCACACTAGGGACTGAACTCATGACCTCATGCTTGGAAGTTGAGCACTTTACCTACTGTGCCATATCCTGAGCCACTAAATATGTTTCTTTCTTAAATTTTAAATTGTAGGGGGTCAGGCAGTAGCACAGCAGGTTAAGCACATGTGGCGTGAAGCTCCAGGACCTGCGTAAGGATATGGGTTTGAGCCTCCGGCTCCCCACCTGCAGGGGAGTCACTTCACAGGCGGTGAAGCAGGTCTGCAGGTGTCTGTCTTTCTTTCCCCCTCTCTGTCTTTCCCTCCTCTCTCCATTTCTCTCTGTCCTATCCAACAACAAACAACAACAACAATAATAACCACAACAAGGGCAACAAAAAGGGAAAAAAATAGCCTCCAGGAGCAGTGGATTTGTGGTGCAGGCACTGAGTCCCAGCAATAACCCTGGAGGCAAAAAAAAAATTAAATTGTTTTATTTTAATGAGAAATATACAGAGTGAAAGAAACAGGCCAGAGCATTGCTCAGCTCTAGCTTATGATGGAGTGGGGAATTGAACATGGGACCTTGAAGTCTCATGTGTGAAGGTCTTTTTTCAGAACCATTATTCTATTTTCCCACCCCTAAATATCAGCTTTATTTATTTATTTGTTTGTTTGTTTATTTCCAGAGCACTGTTCAGCTTTGGTTTATGATGGTGTATGTGTGTGTGTGGGTGGCGGGGCGGGAATTGAATCCGGGACCTTGGCGCCTCAGGCATGAGAGTCTGTTTCACTATGCTACTCCCCCATCAATTTATTTCTTATAAGCACTGTTTCTTAAAACAGCTTTTAAAATATTTCTTTGGATATTCATATATATATTTCTCCTCCAGGTTATTGCTGGGGTTTGGTGCCAGCACTATGAATCCACTGTTCCTGGTGGCCATTTTTTCCCATCTTATTGGATAGGACAGAGAGAAATTGAGAGGGGAGGGAAGATAGTGAGAGAGAGGGACAGGGGTAGCTAGCACAATGATTATGCAAACAGACTCTCATGCCTGAGGCCCCAAAGTCCCAGGTTCAATGCCCTGCACCACTATAAATCAGAGCTGAGCAGTGCTCTGGCAAAACAAACAAACAAAAAAAAACAGCTGTGAGAGAGACAGAGAGATACCTGCAGACCTGCTTCACTACTGGTGAAGTTTTTACCCTGCAGGTGGGGATTCAGAAATTGAATCCAGATCCTTGCACTTCATACTATGTACGTTTAACCCCATGTGCCACCACCTGGCCCCCTATTCATACATTTTCTGGAGGGATTCCATGGCCAGCCAAATCTGGAAATCAATATTAGACAAAAACAAACAGCATTACAGCTTTAGCAGACTGTAGCCACGGGCATTTGTTCATGGGACACAGTATTTATTGAGTGGCAAAAGAGACAAGTGTATGGTGCCTACTTTTCAGGAGGTGGACTTAACTTTTCTCAGTGTGTTTGAGAACAGGCTGCAGGCTCTGTGACTGCAATTATATGAAAGTCTGGAAAAACAAAACTATTGAGAAGGTTGCTTTTTTTTTTTTTTAAGTTGGTGTTTACCCAGGGTGCTGGCAGAGGGAGAGGGAGGGACAAACAAGAGGGACACAGGATTCTAGGGCAGTGAAAATGCCCTGATGTGTTTGCCCTGGGAGAAATCGCTCTATCTCCCTTGAAATTTTGCTGTGACCCTAAAACTGAGAGAGAGAGAGAGAGAAACTGAGTCTTAAAACAACTTGCAGATCCAGTGAGAACTCAGCTAAACAAAAGACCAAGGAAGTGTGCCAAGTACTGGCAGGAAAGATTGAACAGGTCCCCTGTGTGGGCTTTCTGGGGGTGGGGTAGGCTGGGCAGATGCCCAGTGCGGGGTGAAAGGTCATCTTCAGGATGGTGCTCTACCAGCAGCTATTTTACTAAAACCAAATTTGTAAACAAAAGGGCAGCTCTGGGAATCTCATGTGTCTGGTGCCTTTGTTCTTGGGTGGGGATGGTAGTCCACCGGATTAAGAGCAGATGGTATGAAGCAAAGGATGGGTGCAAGGATTCGGGGTTCGAGTCCCAGGCTCCCCACCTGCAGGGGTGACGCTTCACAAATGGTGAAGCAGGTCTGCAGGTGTCTGTCTTTCTCTCCCCCCCAGCTCTGTCTTCCCCTCCTCTCTAGATTTCCCTCTGTCCTATCCAACAACAATGGAAAAAAGATGGCGGACAGGAGCAGTGGATTTGTATTGCAAGCACCGAGCCCCAGTGAGAACCCTGGAGGCAAAAAATAAAAATAAAAATAAAAAAGAAGAAGAAGAACACTGAGGAGCCTGGGAGACTCACGTGGTCAAGTGGAGGCTGTGAAATTGCCATTTGCTGTTGTTTGAGCCTGGGAGAGACGGGCGGTATTTGGAGGGCAGAAAGGGAGGAGGAGGAAAGGTGAAGATGGAGGAGGCTGGTGGGTGCAGCACAGGGGACAGCGCCCAGGAGGCCTGGTCAGCCCTGTGGGTGTGGCTTGAGGTCATGGCAACCTCCAGGACATCAGAGGCAGTTCGTTCTGGTGAGGGGACAGATAGTGGGGGGAAAGCAGCCTTGCCTTTTCTTCTCCATTCCAAAGGGGGGCGTTGTGACAAGAGCAGCTCTGAGAAACTTGGGGTGAGCTGTTTTCAGCACCTTCAGGGGCTTGGTGTGTAGGGAGTTTGGCGACCTGGGGACGGGGTGGGTGGGGCACATTCATTTTGAAAGGGAGGTGACAGGTGGGGACCTGTCTCATGTCCTGGTCTGGGCCTGGCAGGGTCTTCAGTTGGTCTGTTCGCTGGTCAATAAATAAAAACTCATAACCTCCTCCATGCTAGGGAGGAATGGTTTATTAAAATAAGCTTTGTAAGGGGCCGGGTGGTGACACACCTGGTTGAGCACACATGTTACAATGCTCAAGGACCCAGGTTCGAGTCCCCGGTCCCCACCTGTAGGAGGAGAGCTTCACGAGTGGTGAAGCAGTGCTGCAGGTGTCTGTCTGTCTCTCTTCCTCTCTATCTAATCCTTCCCTCTCGATTTCTGGCTGTCTCTATCTAATAAATAAATAAATAAAAAGGGGGCTGGGTGGTAGCGCACCTGATTGAGTGCACATGTCACAATGCGCAAGGACCAGGGTTCAAGCCCCCGGACCCCCACCTGCAGGGGGAAAGCTTTGCAAGTGGTGAAGCGGGGCTGCAGGTGTCTCTCTATCTCTCTCCCTTCCTTCTCAAATTCTGACTGTCTCTAATTAAAAAAATAATAATAAACAAGAGCAATAAAAGGGAATAAATAAATATTTAAAAAATAAAATAAAATAAAATAAAAATAAGCTTTGTGGGGCCGGGCAATGGTGCAGTTGGCTAAATGCACATATCACCACGCACAAGGGCTTGGATTCGAGACCCCTTCTCTACCTGTGGGGGACAGGGGCACTTCACAAGTTGTGAAGCAAGTCTGTGGTGTCTCTTTCCCTCTCTATCTCCCTTCCCCTCTCGATTTCTCTCTGTCTTGTCAAATAAAATAGTAAATTAATTAATTAATTAAAAAATGGCTGCTGGGAGCAGTGGATCCATAGTGCACCACTGCCTGGCCCCACAAAGCTGAACTCTCCCCCATCCCCACCCTGAAGTCTTTTACTTTGGTGCAATACACCAATTAGATTTTCTTAAATTTTCTTTTTTTAATTTGATAGGAGCAAGAGAAATTGAGTGTGTGTGGGGGGGGGGCAGAGACCTGAAGTCCTGTATTACCACTTGTGATGCTTCCCCTACAGGTGAGGACTGGGGATTGAACCCAGGTGCTCGTGCATGGGGGGTATGTGCACTTAACCAGGTGTGCCATCACCTGGCCCCCTCATCTATTCTGTTGACTAGTCTTCACAAGTTGGGGAGGGTGAGGCCAGCAGGGGCGAAGCTGGGCTTATGAACTCCGGGTGCCACCGTTTCGTTTCCAGGTTGGCTCCCTTCACAAAAGACTTCCTATGTGCAGCTCAAGACCTTCCCACACCCCAGGGCCTCATCAGACAACCTGTCCTTCTGGGGTGCACTTTCTGTGGATAGCGCAGGTGTGTTTCGTGAGCAACTAGCATAAGCCAGGTACCCTGCTGCGTTAGTGTACTTAATTCTCATTCCACAGTGGGTCCGCTGTCTTACTCCTCAAGTACAAGTTGAGAAGGAGGCAGGCACAGGCAAGATTTGGCTCAAAGGCGTTCTTATTCTTCATGCTTGAGTATAAAGGAGTTTGGGAGATTTGAGAAGATGCTGAGTGGCTTCCCCTACCCTTAAAGTTGGAGTTTTAGGGATTTAGGGGATAGAGGCAGGAGGAGTCTGGGAAAAGGGGTCCTGTGGTGGTGAGAGTGAAGGGGTTCAGTGGCCACGTCATTTCTCTGGGGCCAGTGATAACTGCCTCCAGGCCGCTGGGCTGTCAACCATAAACTGCCACTGTGTAGGATTTGCATCTGGGGGTCTTCACGCTGGGCACCAGGTCCTTCCCTGAGGCCACCCCCCACCTGCATCTTCCCTGGC